>NC_083581.1:43325449-43629199 GCF_027579695.1 Neoarius graeffei
TATATGACCTTAACTTTCATGCATATTCATTCCTTGCTTCTGTGTCGAGTTCCAAATTTTTGGCAACAATATATAAATTCAGTAGACTCGTCCTCTCACGCTACTCACACATCATTACATTTACATTTACTAAAATATGAAGGAAGAAAAAAAGGAAAGAATGTGGGGATTTAAGAAAAAGAAAGATAGAAAAACAAAAGAGAGAAATGACACACAACAATGAAATAAAGAAATAAAAAAGTGAAAAAGAAAAGAGAGAAAGAAAAAGGACATACATTACCTTTATGTACTGTATACTTAAAAGACGAGAGTCTGCCAAAATGCTGGATTCTGTCTTTAGCTAAATCAAAACAGCAATGAAGTAAAATACAAATAAAATAAATTAAACAAGGCAAGTAATAAAGTAAAGCAATAAGGTATAAAATCGTTAAAAGGCAAAACTGAAAGAAAGAAAGAAAGAAAGAAAGAAAGAAAGAAAGAAAGAAAGAAAGCAGACATTTAAAAAAATCCTAGACAGACAGACAGACAGACAGACAGACAGACAGACAGACAGACAGACAGACAGATAGATAGATAGATAGATAGATAGATAGATAGATAGATAGATAGATAGATAGATAGATAGATAGAAACTAAAAAATGGCTTTGTAAAAATCTATGATTAAAAAATAGAGGATGATAAACTTCATCATGTCCCTTCACTGAACTGAGGTATAACTGGAAGTGTTTGAAAATGTGATGCGATGTATTAACCAGCTGTAATTCATCATTTTGGCATAAATTAAACAATTCCACATTTTCTATAAATATATTCCATTATAAATTTCATCATCAATTACAATTCAGAAATAGTTAAACCCTGGAGTATTTATGGGTGAGATTAGTAAAACGGATTCATTTACTGTTCCAGGCTTCATCCAATAAACACCAGGCTGGGCTTTATGGAGTCAGTTCCAGCTGGAGTGTGTGTGTGTGTGTGTGTGTGTGTGTAAGGCCAGTGGGAGGCGGTCAGGAGTGCGAGACAGACAGACGGAGAGATGGAGGGAGTGTGTGTGTGTGTGTGTGTGTGTGTGTGTGTGTGTGGAGGGGACAGGAGCCAGTTAGTCTGACCCCACAGACGATAAGCTCCATCAGTAGGAGAGATGCACAGCAGCAGGCTGTCAGTGTGCAGTCAGATGGCTATCAGTCTCCGCTTCAGGGTTAAAGAGGGACTTAAGTGCCTATTGCAGGCTCTCTCTCTCTCTCTCTCTCTCTCTCTCTCTGTGTTTCATAAATTATTTATTTCAATAACAACGATGATGATGATGATGATGAAATTTTAATAAAGGAAAAGAAAATTCCAAACTAACAATAATGCTAAAAGAAAGAAGAAAAAAAATGCATGTTAATATTAAGTACGAGATAATAAACAGATGACTGCATATGGAATGACAAGTTTATACGTGGTGTTGATTCATTTTCTATAACAACAGCTGCAGATCACAGGTTTAGATTAATGTATTCATTCTAATATCTTATCGTTTCTATAGCAACAGCTCACTCACAGGGACACGCCGTATAAAAGGATTAAAAACGTCCGTTGATATGGCGAAATTTTCTGTAATGTATTTAACCTTAATGGAAGGAGTCTCCAGTGTCGGTGCTTTGCTTTGTAACAAAGTCACGACTAAGTTTTCTGACATTTTCAGGACAGAGGAGTTTGCTCTTTACGCTGTGTGTTTTTTTTTTGCCTTATTAGCTTGAAGAGAAAGAAAGAAGAGAGGCTGGTGAGGGACCGACTGTTTATAGCTGCTATAATGTAAGTGAGAACTAATGAATTAATGTTAAACGTAACTATAAAGAGTAATAGAAAAAGTCAAAGAATTGTAATTGTTGGCAAATTGCTGTTGTAGAAGATGAATAAAACACCTCAGGATGTGCAAGAAATACAGTAACGTCAAGAAATATGAATTCACAAATATGCCACTCGATAAAAGCGTACAGAACTCTATAAAGGAGAAAACACACATCACCATCATCTGTATAGCACCGAACAAGCAACACATCAGGCAGCTGCACAAACGGCCCACTTTTATCCAGCTGTAATCGACAGTGGAAAGAAATATTTTTTCTTTGCAGATTATTACAGTGAATTGGTCTCAGCGTTCCTCCTGTAATCAGCTGCGTGTTGTCAGTGTGGACCTGCACCAACCTGCTCACAGCCCCTATGTTCCAACTCAGTTACTGGAAACACACAGCTTTTCCAATACATCACTTCTGTCTCAGTTTCAGATCTGTAAGAAAGAAATGGGCACACTTTGTCTTTGCTTGGTCTCATTCCTACACACACACACACACACACACACACACACACACACACACACACACCCTTTGTGACAGAGGGGAAGAACATCTGCTTTGCTGGCCCGTATTCAGAAGAACCATGAGTGTATAGAGAGGGAGTATAGTAGTTGTGTGTGTGTGTGTGTGTGTGTGTGTGTGTGTGTGTGTGTGTGTGTGTGTGTGTGTGTATAGGAGTGTGCAGCTGTCTAGGCCGGCCTCTGTCTTGCCCTCTTCATTGTCTCAGCACTTTATTAGCTGTCAAGACAGAATTTATATCTACAACATGCACAGCTTTCTCAGGGTGTAAATTTCCCAATATTGCATCACAATCAGTCACAACATAATGTCGTATTTCTTTATTATTTTATTTTCTTTATCACTGCTGTCACACACTGTCTGTCGCATCTTGCTGTGTGTGAGTTAGTTGTTAGCACGCTATGTATTTTATTAGACTATTTATTTGTTACAACAGCACATTAGGACCATTGTCAGTAAAAAAACACACACACACACACACACACACACACACACACACACACACACACATACAAAAAAAACCCCAAAACAAAACATGGAGCTGAGGCGGGGTACTATATTGAGAAAAAAAAACTCAGAATGCCCAAGATTAACATCATACATTTACAAGAAAAAAACTCGGATATTCGCCGAGATTACAGAATCATGAATGCAAAGCAGGGCTTTGAACCAGAATTTTTTTCCTATTGGTTCGTTCCGAACAGAAACGGAATTTTAACGTTTCCGGTTTTGGGTTCCACCATTAAATAGACGTTCCCGAACCGGTTAGAACAAAAAAATTTCGTTCCCGGAACGGTTAATTATGTTCCCTGTCAGCTGTTTAACAAATGGCTATAAAATTATGTCTCTGTCTCATCCAGCTTAAGCCAAATGTAGGCTAATTCTATTACAACCTTCATTAAATAAGACAAGAAATAATTCAAAACAATTATTATTTCAAATGTTGGCGATTTGGATTCTCAGTATGTCTTCCCATCTACACAAACAGAAAAAGTGCCAAAAATGAAAGATAATTCGTTTAGTGTGTTACCAAAGGCTAGTCAGGCCCTATAGAGGGCTACCGCATGACGTCACCGCGCCGCGAGATTTTGTTAGGCGCCATATTGGAAGACCAAGTACACGTCTATGCAAGTACATATATACATAAAACAAACTACACCTGAAATGTAGCCAGGGCCGGTTCTGCCCTAATCTGGACCCGGGTGCAACATCGCGCAACCCCCCCCCCCCCCCCCCCCCCAAAAAAAAAAAAAAAACCACCAGTCTAAATCAGGACAACCATCACATAAATAACTATAAACATTTTAGATCAACTATTTTAACTAAATGGGCTATAATAAATAAGCCTGCAGGCAGCCACGGCGGGCTGCCTCAGAAAAGTAACCATTTGTCCTACCTTAAAACTCGTTTTGCATTTTCTGCCTCCTTTTTTGTATTTTCGACCCTCCGTTTATTTTCTTTCCTTTTCTGAAAACCCGATTTGTGTCCAGACATTTTGTTCTGCTACCAACGAACTAACTCGTCAGGTCTCGTCTCTTGAGCCCGCGATGATTCCCGTGGGAAGGGCAACAACTGATACATTTTTACAAACAGCCAATAGGGAGGTTGCATCGTTCAGGCTCTTCTTTGCTCAGACACTCAGTAATGGAGACGTGATAGTAGTCCACCCTCCCGCTCTCTCCATTCAATCAGCGAACGTCACACAGGAAGTGAACCCCAGCGGGTCATAGAAACTTGCGCAGGAGAAGAATGGCTTTTTTATTTGTAGGCTACGGAAACTTTGAGGAACGAAATAAAAACCGGTATTAACCGGTTACCATTATTTTTAATAAGCGTTTCTGTTCCGGAACATAAAAAAAAATAAAGTTTCTGGTTTCGTTTCTGTTCCATGTGAAATAGAAAAAGTTCCCGGTTTTCGTTTTCGTTCCTTGAACCGGTTCAAAGCCCTGATGCAAAGTGAGAAAAAAGTACCAGAATCAGAAATTCAGAAATGAACCCTCTGGGGTCTGAGGGTGTTTTCTGGCACTCTAATGATTTTGATACGCTCTGATTTTGTTGTCAATTTCAACAAATCTAAACAGTATTTTCAAAGTCATATGACTTTGTTGTATTCAGCACAAGTTCAGTTACAGTAATATCTATGTAGAACGTATGTCATGATTGTGCTTTTAAAAAAAATAACAGAAAATGAAGATGTTGTAAAAAGCAGTTTTAGAACTGTGTTGTAATGTGTGAAAAAAACATGACCTTACCCATTCTGTCGAACCGTTTTGGTCACTTGAGGTGTTTAGTCTTAGGAAACACAAAAACTTAAAGAGGAACTGAAGTCATTTTTAAACTTGCTTTATTTCTTAATTAACGTGTTATTCAATTACGTTTTCGGTTTTATTAACGTTATATCGTGACTCGTATTGGCATATTATATTACACTTATCAGCCTTTTCGGTTTTTAGCCATGTTGAATGTAGTTCGTTTGGTCCACAGCAGGTGTCGCTTATCCGCACGATCTTCACGAGACTTGTGCGAGACTTCAAATGTGAAGTGTCAGCGCTGCCATTTTGAAAACTGTTTACACAGCGGCCAGATCGCCATATCATTCCAATTTAGATTAATTTCGAGATTTGCCAGCTTCATCAATGATGAAGCGTCACTCCTGCTCGCTGTGGCGCGTGCACCTGAAGGCACGTCTTGGGCTGTGCACACGCTGAGTGGACTCCAGCACGCGCGCCATGAACAAGGTGCACCTGAGATCGATTAAGGAACTGTGTTTGCCTGCGCTGATGCATTTGCATCGTGAAGTATTACAATACGCATGTACACGTTACCGAGCCTTTCAACCCATTGTCTTAATTCCCTGTTTCACGATCCTTGTGCCTGTTTCTCGTTCTTGTCCTCGCTTAGCCTTTGATGTTCTGTTTGCGCCTCGACCGACCCTTTTGCCTGTATTCTTGTTTTTGATCTAGCCTGCCGTTTTGGATTGTTTGCCTGTGTATATATTCTCTCACTGTATATATATTCTGCACTTTATTAAATTGTATACTTCTGCACATACATCCACCTCCCTCGCGTACGTGACATGGAGTATATTCCATACGATTTCGAACCAATGTGCAGTAGAGAGGAATTGGAAAGACGACGGGATAAGGACTAGTCCGTCATGCTGGTATTTACGTCATTACTGTTGCACAATTAAAACGTGCCAGATCAGACGGATGGTGGGTTTTCAAAATAATAAATACATATTATACTGAGCGCATTTCCCACATAATCCTCACTAAGGTTTCGGACAGCGCTACAAAATGACGTCCCCACTATATAGCGCCCTATATAGTGAGTAGGGAGCGATTTCGGACACAGGGAAAACTTCTGGCTTGATTACGTCAGCATTTGAAGGAGAGCGCATGCGTCGTTTGACAACTTTGGCAGATGTTGGTCACTTTGATTTCCGCTGAACGTTTTACTTCCATCCTATGATGTCTCGCACAGGTCTCAGCAACTCTCATTTACAGCCACTGCTTTGACATATGGACTGATATATTACATAGCATATTTCAAACACTCGTAACTTGTTATAGCAGTGACAAAATAGCTGTCAGAAATGCATTCCTACATTTTATAAAATGAAATAAATTGAATTTTGATAATAAAAAAAATTGCCTTCAGTTCCCCTTTAAATCTGCTCCATTAATTTGGACAATTAACTGACCATTAAAAAAATTATGTCCTATTGTTTTGGGATAAAAGGTTGGCAGTGGGAGGGGTATTCAATGAGAAGAGTAAAAAATTCCATTCCATTCAATGAGAAGAGGGAAAACCCTTCCCACTGCCAACTCTTAATCCCATCAGATTAACTCTTACTCACGGTATATGAGCTAATAGCCGAGTAGTAGAGCAGCCAATCAGAGCATGCGATTGCTCATGTCCAGTGAATGTGGATAGAATAACATTGATTCTCTCATTATAAAGGCACCATGCAGTGGTTGGGATATATTAGGTAGCAAGAAAGAGAACAGTCGGTTCTTGAAGTTGATGTGTTGGAAGCAGGAAAAATGGGGAAGTGTAAGGATCTGAGTGACTTTGATAAGGGCCAAATTGTGATGGCTAGATGACTGGGTCTGAGCATCTCTAAAATGGCACATCTTGTGGGGTGTTCCTGGTATGCAGTGGGTAGTATTGAACAAAAGTGGTCCAAGGAAGGACAACCGGTGAACCAGCGACAGGGTCATGGGTGTCGAAGGCTCATTGATTTGCATGGGGCATAAAAGCTAGCCCATATGGTCCAATCCCATGGAAGAGCTACTGTAGCACAAACTGCTGAAAAAGTTAATGCTGACACCTTTCTGTTTTAGCCAACATTAACTTTTTCAGCAGTTTGTGCTACAGTAGCTCTTCCGTGGGATTGGACCATATGGGCTAGCTTTTATGCCCCATGCAAATCAATGAGCCTTGACTGCAAATACACTTTATTTGCACTGTGTATAGTTGTTCTATCATGTGGATATTTTCATGTGGATATGCAAAAAAATGAAACTTCAAATACACTGTAATGTATTTTCATGGATGTTTGTGTGAAGTCAGTCCACTGTGACACATCCTGCTGTTTTTCTCTTTTCCCCTCTCGACACCCCCCATCTCTCTGCTGCAGGCTGTGACCTGCACACGCAGATACTTAGACAAAGTCAGCACGTACCACTGGGGCTTTGTGTGTGTGTGTACATACACTCATCTGTTTTCCAGTAAACCTGTCTAATAATTTCACTTATGCTAGTCTCTCTCTGCATACTCAGCTCTGATAAATGGCTCTTCATTTTTAACACACACACACACACACACACACACACACACACACACACACACACACACACACACACACACACCAATCTGACATGACAGGCATGTCAAATGAAACCTAGGCTGAGAAATCACAGCTGTGTAATAATAATAATTATTATTATTCTTAATGGGTGGCATGGTGGTGTAGTGGTTAGCACAGTCGCCTCACAGCAAGAAGGTACGGGTTCGAGCCCTGTGGCCGGCGAGGGCCTTTCTGTGCGGAGTTTGCATGTTCTCCCCGTGTCCGCGTGGGTTTCCTCCGGGTGCTCCGGTTTCCCCCACAGTCCAAAGACATGCAGGTTAGGTTAATTGGTGACTCTAAATTGACCGTAGGTGTGAATGTGAGTGTGAATGGTTGTCTGTCTCTATGTGTCAGCCCTGTGATGACCTGGCGACTTGTCCAGGGTGTACCCCGCCTTTCGCCCGTAGTCAGCTGGGATAGGCTCCAGCTTGCCTGCGACCCTGTAGAACAGGATAAAGTGGCTAGAGATAATGAGATTATTATTATTGTTATTATTATTATACTTTGTGTAGTTTTGCAGCCGGAGTGTGTGTACAGAGCTGATCTATGCAGTTGCTGAATTCTGGACTGTGATTGATCAGAAGGTGTTGATTAATTTTCTATAACAGCAGCTCTGACAGTAGTGCAGCTGCAAATCACAGGTTTATATTAAAGCACATGTTCTAATAAGTTATCATTACTCGAGTAACAGTTCATTGACAGGGACGTGTACAGCAGACGCTCCACATAATCTCTCTTTCACTCATTCATTCCCTTATTACTTCACTCACTCATTCTTTCGCTCTTTCATTCCCTTGATTTCTTTTGTCTCATCAGTTTTTTTTGCTCACTCCTTCATTTGCTCGAATTCTCCTTCACTCATTTGTCCCCTCTCTCCTTTTTCTTGCTTGTTTCTTCCCTCATTCCTTCAGTCGTTCCTTCCTTCTCCTTTGCTCATTCTCTCATCGGTGCTCTCTTTCTTTTACTTGTTTTGATTCATTTGTTTCTTTACTCCTGCATTTCCTTGCTCATTTGTTCCCTCGTTCATTCCTTCATGCTAAGCTTTTCTTCTACACATTCCTTTTCCCTTCTGAAACTTGCACTGACAAGTTTGTAAACAACTGACTTTAAGGTGTTGACCCGGGCAACGACGCTGACACACTTCCAGCCACGGCGCTAATGCAACACGTCTCTAATAATAGAACGCACTCTGTTGCTAGTTAATGGAGCTAACGCAGTGTACACTGACTTTATACCATGTTCTCAACTTCCGAGCTAAATGCATTCCTCTCAATTTGCATCACAAATTGTAGGATTTGATAAGAGGATAATCTGAAGAGGATCTCGGTGTATACTGTAGCCAAGATAAGAAGGTGCTGATGAATTTCACAGGTTTATATGAATGCGTTTGTTCTAATACTGTAGCATTTCTACAGTAACAGGCCATTCACAGAGACGTGTATAATACTTGGTACAGTCAAGTTTTCTGTAAGGAGAAATGTGTTTGTTTAACATTTATGGAAGGAGTCTCCAGTGTCAGAGCTTTGTATCAATCATACCCATTTTAGAAGAAGAAGGAGCCTTTATTTGTCACATGTACACTCAAGCACAGTGAAATTCCTCCACTGCATTTAACCCATCTGAAGCCATGAGCACACACCCAGAGCAGTGGGCAGCCATGCTACAGCACCTCGGGAGCAGTTAGGGGTTAGGCGCCTTCCTCAAGGGCACTTCAGCTACGATACAGAGGGAGGGGAAAGTCCTGTTCATTTATTCAATTCCCTTCACATTTTTCCTGCTGGTCCCGAGAATCGAACCGGCAACCTTTTGAGCCCAAGGCTACTTTTCGCCCAACAAGTAACAGGTTCTTGAACCAGTTCTGTTCAGGATTCTTTGAACCTTGGTACCAGTGAGTGAACCAGCCCATGTTTTCACCAGTTTTGAGTCGAACCGTTGTAATCAAGAATGCATCATGAACAGAGAGTCTTGCACAATGGAAGTAAACAGTAGTAGCAGGATGGCAGAGAGCATTGATGACCTCCGAGCTTTTGTTCTGTTGTTGCAGATATTTGTTTTTGTTCCATTTTTTCTAAAGACATGTCCTTTTCTGTTGTGTTCTCCATTGCTGTACTCTGCTTCCTCTCCAAACTAATAACACGCCCACTGATATCATCATGACACACTGGAAAAAAAAAACACTATATTTTGGTTCCATCCGGGAACCAAATATTTAGGTTCCGAACCAATTTATTTTTGGTCGAAATGCTTTGGCCTGAGTTTCCCAAAAGCATTGCAGCACAAAGATCACTGTTAAATGATAGAACGAGCAGCACAATGAACACTCTCTCTCCTAATAAAGCCGCTCGTAGTGTTCAGAGGCTTTTGTGAAACCCACCTCTAAACGGTTCAAAATTTGGTGCGCGATTAAAAACAGAACTCGTTCCCTGTAGGTGGAAAAGGGGTAACTGAGGTAAAGCTGTAACTTTAAGTTTTCTGACAACTTCAAAGTTTCTCAATACTATAAAAGAAAATGACATGCTTTGTTTTTTTTCTCTTGTTAAGTTAAAGAGACAGAAAAAAGACCCTGTTGAGGGAATGACTGTTTGTCGCTGCTATAACGTATTCCATGGAATTTCCATAATGTTAAATATACCTGTAAAAGGATTAAATGCATGATGTGTTGTTCTTTAATAAATAAAAATTCTAATTGTTAGCAAATTGCTGTGCTGTAAGGGGAGTAAACACTTTTGCTGTTATAGGAACGTAAGGGCAAGGGTGTCATTCATTATCACACATGAGTTACTCATTATTTGACTTAATCTTATCAAATGGCCATAAATATGATAGTTCCACAACACCTTTCGCGCTCTTGTAGTTCTCTAGTAATATTAACGAAAAGGTTACTGCGGACCTTCATTATACACATGTTATCTTGGTTATGTTACAGTTGGGAAAGACATTGTTAAAGCTGTATTATAAACTAATAATTAATGCATAAGACGCAAAGCTCAGTGTTCACAATGCAGTGAATGATTAAGACTAGAAATTTCAACTTCTGATTTATTATTAGAACTATCTATCCATCCATCCATTATCTGTAGCCGCTTATCCTGTGCAGGGTCACAGGCAAGCTGGAGCCTATCCCAGCTGACTACAGGCGAAAGGCGGGGTACACCCTGGACAAGTCGCCAGGTCATCGCAGGGCTGACACATAGACACAGACAACCATTCACACTCACATTCACACCTACGCTCAATTTAGAGCCACCAATTAGCTTAAGGGTTGTTTTACAATCAGGGTACGCAAGCTAAAAATCACATTTAACACTTATTATCTTCAATATCAAAAGGCTTGACTAAATAAACTTGGTTGTTTATTGTAGCCCTGTGATAGCTCTATTTACCATGCAAAAAAAATTTGGTGATAACGTTATTTTTGGTGAATGTATGGCAATATATGTCATATTTAGCAAAATTACTCGTGTCATTTAGAAAAAGTGCTTTTTTGACCACAGGTAGCTCCAAAAGGGATGCACTTAAATCATTCTTTATACCATAAAACAAATATTTGGTTCCATATCATTGGAAACATAGTTAAGTTTTAATGTTGAATGCCAGTAAGTTTTCAGACTATTTTGATCAAATTAGTATGTAATCGTGTCAAAAAAAAGTCCTCTCCGAGACAGCTAATTTTTCAATATAAAATAACATATCTAAAATGATTATTTTCATCCCAAAATGTGGTCAAGATATTGGGACATAAATATTAGAGACAACTAACACAAAGCTTACAGCCTTATATTTAAAAGCACTATGGAAGTAGTGGATTCTGAATTGTCAAAAAAAAAAAGTCCTCTCCGAGAATCACTTCATTTGTTTCTCCCAGCCCTGCTTAAAGCTACACTTAATCTTCTTTATCTTATAGCAGATTACACAAAACTACCATACACACACGTCAAGAAATTACCTGAAATCTGTTCTTTAACTTGTCCTTCACTTAAAAACTGGTACAAGAACCAGTTTGAATCAATTTGAATTTTGGACCCCTGTGACACAAACTTTGTACCCTGATTGTAAAACAACCCTTAACCTGCATGTCTTTGGGGGAAACCAGAGCACCCAGAGGAAACCCACACAGACACAGGAACTCCACACAGAAAGGCCCTTGCCGGCCACTGGGCTCAAACCCAGAACCTTCTTGCTGTGAGGCGACAGCGCTAACCACTACACCACCGTGCCGCCCTATATTAGAACTATTAGGAACTATATGCACATTAAACACATCTCAGTGTATACTGGAATTTAATTCATATTTCCTTAGGACTTAATGAATGGAAATGTTTGTGCCAAGATTATAACGTCATTTATATTTTTATAATAAAATGATCAAAGGTTAAAAGACCCGACAGTAATTCCAGGGCTCTGATGGTTTCTCTCCTGTTCCAGCTTTCTAAAGGGACCTTATGTGAACTAATTTCTGAAAGGGAAAACCCCCTGTTTTGAAGGAATCTAACTTTTCTTTTCCTCAAAAGTGTCAGTATCCAGAAATCAACCAAGATTAAAATGCAGAGACATAGCGAGAGGCCCAAACTAACCCTGAGGCTCGTGTCAGTACTTACTCGTGCAGGTCTGATGTGCAGTAATAAGAGAAGTACACATATATGTAATAACACTTTGAAAGAAGGAGCATCATCAATCATCTTAAAGATAACAGCATGGTTTAGAATGTGGCATGCTGACATTATTAATACCTGTAATTCCCTTGGGTGATGCCTGTTATTAACACTGAAAAGCAAAATTAATCTTCAGGACGAACTTTTGTTTTATATTGTGAGCAGCACTAATTTACCTCATTCTCTTTTTTACTGTATTTGAATAAATGATTGCAATATCATGTCTCAATTACGAGGTCATAAAATATATTTAATGCACCAAAATCAGAATCAGAATTACTTTATTAAAAAGGATTCAGAAAAAAATATTTTACCAAAGACTTTTAATAAATACAAAATATATACCACTTAGAATTTTTATATTCAAAAAATCATTCATTGATTTGTCATTTTCAAAAAAAGAATTTACACTACCGTTCAAGTTTGGGGTCACCCAGACAATTTTGTGTTTTCCATGAAAAGTCACACTTTTATTTCCCACCATAAGTTGTAAAATGAATAGAAAATATAGTCAAGACATTTTTCTGGCCATTTTGAGCATTTAATCGACCCCACAAATGTGATGCTCCAGAAACTCAATCTGCTCAAAGGAAGGTCAGTTTTATAGCTTCTCTAAAGAGCTCAACTGTTTTCAGCTGTGCTAACATGATTGTACAAGGGTTTTCTAATCATCCATTAGCCTTCTGAGGCAATGAGCAAACACATTGTACCATTAGAACACTGGAGTGAGAGTTGCTGGAAATGGGCCTCTATACACCTATGGAGATATTGCACCAAAAACCAGACATTTGCAGCTAGAATAGTCATTTACCACATTAGCAATGTATAGAGTGTATTTCTGATTAGTTTAAAGTGATCTTCACTGAAAAGAACAGTGCTTTTCTTTCAAAAATAAGGACATTTCAAAGTGACCCCAAACTTTTGAACGGTAGTGTAATTGTTAATAAATGTTAGGCTGTATATTGGGGAAAAAAATGACATGCATTGCTCTATTTAATTATACAACATCAAATACATGTGAAGAGAAAAGTTTCTAAGTCTCTCAAATGATGTATGAATAAAAATGAATGAGCGCATGAATAAAAAGATGCACTTCGTACACTCGGGCATGAATAAAAAGAGGAGTCTTAATTTTTTAAAAAATCTTGAAAAACTTTGATGAAAGTTCTGTAAAAAAAAATCTAATTTTATTAAAAGGTTTCGTGGGCGGCACGGTGGTGTAAGTGGTTAGCACGGTCGCCTCACTGCAAGAAGGTTCTGGGTTCGAACCCAGCAGCCGACGGGGGCCTTTCTGTATGGAGTTTGTATGTTCTCCCCGTGTCTGCGTGGGTTTCCTCCGGGTGCTCCGGTTTCCCCCACAGTCCAAAGACATGCAGGTTAGGGTAATATGGGACGGCCTTGGGCTGAGGTGGCCTTGAGCGAGGCACCAAACTCCCAACTGCTCCCCGGGTGCTGTTAGCATGGCTGCCCACTGCTCTGGGTATGTGTGTGTGCTCATTACTCATGTGTGTGTTCACTGCTTCAAATGGGTTAAATGCAGAGAGGAAATTTCACAAGTGTGTGATGAATAAAGTTGTGCTTTCTTTCTTTCAAATCAGAGTTTATATGACTCAGATCACTAAACTCTGAGAAATAAAGGTACCACACTGGACTTTTTCTAGTGTCTGTTGTTTGTATCATCAAGGGGTCATGTTTTGTGAATGTGAAATAGCTTTAATTAGAATTTAAAGTGTCAAAGACTTTGTTGTGGTTCATAAAGTCCAAAAAGGGACACTAATGGTTGGTGCGTTACCATTCAAAAAGTACAAAAGATAAGAGAACCATCCCCACGACAAGGAAAATACTCTTTGGTACCTTTATTTCTGAGAGAGTACTGGTATAGAAAGGTGAAACTGGAATTGTTTCAAGGCCCAAGCCTGTCCTTACCCTCAACTGCTCCCCGGGCGCTGTAGCATAGCTGCCCACTGCTCTGGGTGTGTGTGTGTGCTCATTGCTCACTTGTGTGTGCGCATGTGTGCGTTCACTGCTTCAGATGGGTTAAATTTCACTGTGTGCTTAAGTGTGTGCTTGAGTAGCCTGGGCCCGCCCATCCTAAGCGTGACGCAACATGAGGGCCTGTTGCGAGCTTAGTCTGGCCAGGCAGGCTATCTACAGCTCTTCCAAGCTCCCGAAAAATCGGGAGCCAATCAACTTTGAGCATCTCCAACGGCCCTGGGTAGAGGCGTGTTCAAGGCACTGACGTAGTAGAACTGCGACCGGAAGCCATAGATTGTTTACAGAATCTATGCCGGAAGCGCTTCATTCACTAGAAACATTACGAACATGGAGCAAGTTCTCATTGAAAACGGAGCAAAGAGCAGCCCTGGAGGTATTTATTGAAAGGAAGGACGTTTTCGCCTTGCTCCCGACCGGCTTCGGTAAGAGTTTAATCTACCAGTTAGCCCCGTCGCGTCACATACGTCAGAGGAAAGAGTGATGTGATTGGTTTAAGCTTCGTCTCAGCCTTTTCTGGCTTCGACCAGTAGCAAACTGAGGCATTTCAGGGAGGCGGGTCAACCACGGGCTCTGGGAAACGGTTGGGCTTAATATCTTTGCCAGACCAAATGCTTGCAGAGCTTTGAAGTCGCGTTAGCCAGACTAGTGCTTGAGTGTACGTGAGACAAATAAAGGCTTCTTGGCTTGGCTTCTTTGTCTTCTTCTTCTTTAAAAAAAATCCTCATCTGGACAGGAAAGGGCTCAATCTGGCAACCTGCGTTGCGCAATGCGCCTCTAACCTCTCACCCCGGCCAAAAACTATTTCAACTATTTAAAGTGCAGGCAGGAGGAAGGAGGCGGAGGAAGAGCTGAAAGCAGAGCAGAGCTGTGCAGGGTGGAACGGGACAAAATTCGTTCACTCGCAGGTTTGTTGACATTTTGCTCTGTGATTGGACCTGGAGCGAATTTCCTTTGCCTGCAAAGCGAATTGAGAAACAAAAAAACAAACAACTGAACAATAAAGTTTGGTGCGTGATATTTGCATCTTTCGTTTTGCACCAGGAACTCTAAAAGGAATATAACTTGCATATAAATAAAGTGGGCGGCACGGTGGTGTAGTGGTTAGCGCTGTCGCCTCACAGCAAGAAGGTCCGGGTTCGAGCCCCGGGGCCGGCGAGGGCCTTTCTGTGCGGAGTTTGCATGTTCTCCCCGTGTCCGCGTGGGTTTCCTCCGGGTGCTCCGGTTTCCCCCACAGTCCAAAGACATGCACGTTAGGTTAACTGGTGGCTCTAAATTGACCGTAGGTGTGAATGTGAGTGTGAATGGTTGTCTGTGTCTATGTGTCAGCCCTGTGATGACCTGGCGACTTGTCCAGGGTGTACCCCGCCTTTCGCCCGTAGTCAGCTGGGATAGGCTCCAGCTTGCCTGCGACCCTGTAGAACAGGATAAAGCAGCTAGAGATAGTGAGATGAGATATAAATAAAGCTTTTAGCTCCCAGTTTAGTGTTTCTACATGCCATAAAGTGTCAGAAACCACATCAGCAAGTTTTAGATGCTACTCCAAGTCAAACATAGTAATAATATGTTGATTATGTAAACATCCATCCATCCATCCATCCATCCATCCATCCATCCATCCATTATCTGTAGCCCAGGGGTGGGCAATTATTTTTTCCATGGGGCCACATGAGAAACAGAAAATTTTGTGGAGGGCCGGACCAAAAGGCTGAACTAAATTCTGCATAATATTAATTGTATTTCTTTATATAAAGCAGTAAATAACATTGTTTTTACAAGCTGCTAAGACTGGTAAGAGTATGGAAAAAACGAGGTTGCCTTACAAAAAATGTTATTTATTCAATCAAATTTCCCAAAACAATGGTTAACAAAATGTGAACGTTTGTACCATTTTTTTTCAGTCACATTCACCCCAAAACACAATAAAGACATCACAATATTGTCTTTCTACTCCAAATATCAAGCAAGATACATCATATTATAATAATGATGCCGTGTCGATTCGGTGTAGGTATCAGATCTACAGATCGGCTCGGGCTCCGGCGCCTGCTGGTGACGTCACACTATGTGATTGGCTGGACCGTTTGAAGGATGACGTACAAGTTTGTGGTTGGTCTGGACAAATTACGGAAGTAGTTATCGCGGGATTAGGTTTCGTGGGATTTCATGTCATGTTCATGTTGCGCGCATTGCGTTTTTGTTGAACACAACTTCAAAATAAAAGCAATGCACATTCAGTCCATGCATGAGGTAAAATTAGAAAATACGTTTATTTTGTAATTTCTAATTAACCTTTCGCGGGCCAGTCAGAATGAACCAAAGGGCCGGATGCGGCCCGCGGGCCGTAAAATGCCCGGGTCTGCTGTAGCTGCTCATCTTGTTCTACAGGGTCGCAGGCAAGCTGGAGCCTATCCCAGCTGACTATGGGCGAAAGGCGGGGTACACCCTGGACAAGTCGCCAGGTCATCACAGGGCTGACACATAGACACAGACAACCATTCACACTCACATTCACACCTACGGTCAATTTAGAGCCACCAGTTAACCTAACCTGCATGTCTTTGGACTGTGGGGGAAACCGGAGCACCCGGAGGAAACCCACGCAGACACGGGGAGAACATGCAAACTCCGCACAGAAAGGCCCTCGCCGGCCACGGGGCTCGAACCCGGACCTTCTTGTTGTGACAGTGCTAACCACTACACCACTGCGCCGCCCCGGTTATGTAAACATCTGACACCAAATACGACTTGGTTGACAGACGAGATCTGGGTTAAGTGGATCCCTGTGTAAATTTCATTTTTGAGTAATTTTTATTGACAAAAACAATAAAGAAGAACGCTAGAGGGTAATACAGACCAGAGGTGGACAGTAACGAAGTACATTTACTTGAGCACTGTACTTAAGTGCACTTTTTGAGTATCTGTACTTTACTTGAGTTTTTTTTTTTTGGAAACTTATGACTTTAACTTCACTACATTTGAAAGGTCCTCATTACTTGTTACTATGAAGCAGCTTTGAAAGTAGATGTGTTTTGCTTTTCTTTTCTAAAACGTGATTGGTTTTTTTCGCAGGTGACACTGAGACAGCCGATCAGTAATCACTAGGGTCACGTCACGTCCATAGACTGTATAAAATCAAGTTCGGTGATTTCTCAGCAGCATTATTTGAACACAATCAGTTGATGGCAGAATGAAAGGAGGCGGTTCTTCTGGGGAATGCACGTACCCATGGCTTTACCTAGAACCCATGTTTCAGTTTTCTGAAAGGATTAAAGATTAATTTCATTTTAAATGTTTGCTTTGTTTGCCGAAAACAAACCACATCACAGTCTACAAAAACTCGCTGTCCAACCTGCGGAAGCATTGAGGTGTGTAAACGTTTTATTCCAAGAGAAAGCTTGCAATGAAGTTGTCTGTGCTTTTAGAGCTAGTGATAACGTTGCAATAGCTATGCAGTCTGGTTAGTCAAATGACTTTCTATGGATTTGACTGCCAAGTTGCCATCGCCTTGTCCACGGCTAACGATAACACATAGCTAGTTAACTTGGACACTGTTAGTTAGCATGCAAAAATGGAGTTACGCTAACATGAATAATGTTAACTTATCTGAAGTCCTTTCAGAAATGCATTTTAGCATAATCTTGCCAAATAAACAGAATGTAAATTTTTTTCTTTTCTAGTAATGTTGGCTACCCAATATGATTTTGAGTTTGAAAAGAGTTTGCTAGCATGTCAGGTGGAGCGTCACTGACTAGCTAGCTTAACGTTAAACCACCATGATGGCACAGCATATGTTCATTTTGTGAATTCACATTTCTGTCTTGGGTAATGGCATTAGGTTTGTAAGTGTTGTGGCAATAACACAACAATGCATAGACAGAAAATGTACTTTTAATACTTAAGTATTTTTAAGAGCAAATACTTCAGTACTTTAACTTAAGTAAAAATTTGACTGGACAACTTTCACTTGTATCGGAGTAACATTTGACCAGCGGGATCTGTACTTTGACTTAAGTAATGAAGTTGGGTACTTTGTCCACCTCTGATACAAACATGGATGTGATTTACATTATGAATAATATAACTAATATTCAAAGATTTTTTGTCAATTCACTATATAGCCAGGACATATAGGAGAATCGAAATGCCATTTCTCTCTCACCTTACTTGTAAAATCAGATAAAAATATTTATATTAAAAAAAAGGGGCAGCACGGTGATGTAGTGGTTAGCACTGTCGCCTCACAGCAAGAAGGTCCTGGGTTCGAGCTCAATAATGATCTTATCGAGTCTGTTAGTGTCCTTCACCTTCAAGCCGCTGCCCCAGCAGACGACAGCGTACAGGACGGCGCTGGCCACCACAGACTCATAGAACATTCGCAGCATCGTTCAGCAGATGTTGAAGGACATATTAAGGAAATATTAAAAATATAAAAGTTCAGGTGGCACGGTGGTGTAGTGGTTAGTGCTGTTGCCTCACAGCAAGAAGGTCTGGGTTCGAGCCCCGTGGCCGACGAGGGCCTTTCTGTGCGGAGTTTGCATGTTCTCCCCGTGTCCGCGTGGGTTTCCTCCGGGTGCTCCGGTTTCCCCCACAGTCCAAAGACATGCAGGTTAGGTTAACTGGTGACTCTAAATTGAGCGTAGGTGTGAATGTGAGTGTGAATGGTTGTCTGTGTCTATGTGTCAGCCCTGTGATGACCTGGCGACTTGTCCAGGGTGTACCCCGCCTTTCGCCCGTAGTCAGCTGGGATAGGCTCCAGCTTGCTTGCGACCCTGTAGAACAGGATAAAGCGGCTAGAGACAATGAGATGAGATATAAAAGTTCTGAACAAGTTAGAGAAAGATTATCAAAATATCCCAATTTTGTCCTATATGTCCGGCACATTGCAATTAATTATGGGTGGCAGCCAAGGGGTTAAAGTGCATATCACGGGTAAATTCAGGAGCAAGATCAATGTAATTCTCCTAGTTTATATTAAACTTTGGTCAAATATCTGTCACATTTTGCATTTTGTACAATTTTTTTTACCTTGCCCAATACCAGAAAAATTCAGTTGAAATCAAGCCATTTGAGGCGAATTGGTCCGCCTCTGAAAAAACTTTGCATTTGAATTTCCCGGCAAACGTTGATTTTCGTGACGTCGCGTGTGGGACGCCTCCCTCTGAATTCTACGTCAGCGCTGGTTTGTTTATGAAAATACGACCTGGTGGTTTTCTGCAAATTTCTTCAACGTTATCACGTAATTATTAAAATGGTTAACAGATGTATCGTAGGAGGGGGTAGCAACACCAATCATGATGGGATTAGTACTCATCGTTTCCCAAAAGACCGGACAATGAGAGAGAAATGGGAGCATTTGGTCTACACAGGCTGTGCACTGAAACCATGCAAAGCTCTCGCAGCCTGCTGGCGCTTCCGCAGGTGACGTCACAAATCTGGCTCCAAACTCTGTTGGGATTTTCCAGACGTGTTTTATTGTTTTATTTTTTTTCTGCTATAGACAGATGGCCTTGTGCAAAATTACCCTTCTGGATGAGTGTGTAAAGGGACATACTTTCATTAAAAAAAAATGAAATTGGTCCAGGATATGCACTTTAAATATGCAAAATGAAAAAGCGGTAAAGGTATGGAATCAATTTTGTGCCAAAATGTTCATACGATACTTTTGAAATATCAAACAAAAACGACAAATCAAAATACAAAAAAAAGGAAATTTTTTTAGACTGGCAAACAAATTATTCGTGTAATCGTGCAAAATATCAGTCTATTACTCTTCAGAAACCTTTTATTTTTGTTCCGCGTCTTTCTCAGTTCTGTTTGACGTAATTTATTTTGGTTGCGATTCCAGCTTTCTCGTTTGCGCTCCCTGACTTTTTGCTTGCAGTTTTGGCACAAACTTCACGTGTGGGTAGGCTGTCCAGGAACGCATTCCCATTGGCTAACTTGTGTTTGACTGACAGCTACGCTCAGCCATTCCCCCGGACGCTGTTGCGGCCATTTCCTACTTGGATTTTGGCGGACTGTTTGACGAGTGACAAGTGTAATATCATAGTCGCCACTGAAGTCCACTCGATCCTTGTTTACCGTCAATGGATCAGTCACTCGTCAAACAGTCCGCCAGAATCCGAGTAGGGAATGGCTGAGCGTAGCTGTCAGTCAAACACAAGTTAGCCAATGGGAATGCATTCCTGGACAGCCCACCCACACGTGAAGTTTGTGCCAAAACTGCAAGCAGAAAGTCAGGGAGCGCAAACGAGAAAGCTGGAATCGCAACCAAAATAAATTACATCAAACAAAACTGAGAAAGACGCGGAACAAAAATAAAAGGTTTCTGAAGAGTAATAGACTGATATTTTGCACAATTACACGAATAATTTGTTTGCCAGTCTAAAAAAATTGACTTTTTTTTTGTATTTTGATTTGTCGTTTTCGTTTGATATTTCAAAAGTATTGTATGAACATTTTGGCACAAAATTGATTCCATACCTTTACAGCTTTTTCATTTTGCATATTTAAAGGGCATATCCTGGACCAATTTCATTTTTTTTTATGAAAGTATGTCCCTTTACACACTCATCCAGAAGGGTAATTTTGCACAAGGCCATCTGTCTATAGCAGAAAAAAAATAAAACAATAAAACACGTCTGGAAAATCCCAACAGAGTTTGGAGCCAGATTCGTGACGTCACCTGTGGAAGCGCCAGCAGGCTGCGAGAGCTTTGCACGGTTTCAGTGCACAGCCTGTGTAGACCAAGCGCTCCCATTTCTCTCTCATTGTCCCGTCTTTTGGGAAACGATGAGTACTAATCCCATCAAGATTGGTGTTGCTACACCCTCCTACGATACATCTGTTAACCATTTTAATAATTACGTGATAACGTTGAAGAAATTTGCAGAAAACCACCAGGTCGTATTTTCATAAACAAACCAGTGCTGACGTAGGATTCAGAGGGAGGCATCCCACACGCGACGTCACGAAAATCAACGTTTGCCGGGAAATTCAAATGCAAAGTTTTTTCATAGGCGGACCAATTCGCCTCAAATGGCTTGATTTCAACTGAATTTTTCTGGTATTGGGCAAGGTAAAAAAAATTGTACAAAATGCAAAATGTGACAGATATTTGACCAAAGTTTAATATAAACTAGGAGAATTACATTGATCTTGCTCCTGAATTTACCCGTGATATGCTCTTTAACCCCTTGGCTGCCACCCATAATTAATTGCAATGTGCCAGACATTGCACGATTACATGAATAATTTGTTTGCCAGTCTAAAAAAATTGCCTTTTTTTTTGTATTTTGATTTGTCGTTTTTGTTTGATATTTCAAAAGTATTGTATGAACATTTTGGCACAAAATTGATTCCATATAAAGGTGGTACAAATTTTTACCCGTTTGCCCTTCATAAAGAGAGAGAGAGAGAGAGAGAGAGAGACGCACACACATACAGTAGAGAGAGAGAGAGAGAGATGGAGCCGCGGTTGGAGGAACGGGACCCGGTCTCCCTGAAGCGGCTCTGCTGAACCCTGGCGACCGGAGACCCGAACCGGGGAGCGGCGGAATGGCCGATCCTCTGCGGCGGACTCTGCTCGCCAAACTCCGGGGGAAGAAAACCAAGAAGGGTTCGGTACCGGGCGCCTGGAGCACCGAAGAAGGTAAAGAGAAAGTTTTGCGTGCTCGGGACGCGCACAGTCAGCGAGCGGCCGCCGCCATCGCGGAGCGGGATTCCGTGCCGAGCGCGCTGAGAGGTAAGCAGGGCTGTGTGTGCGGGGGGTTCGAGCGCACAGGCGCGCGCTGGGCCGACCAAAACGAGCCGCGTGTGCACGTGCACGCCGGGCGGGGGGGCGATCAGAGCGGCGGATCCGGGGGGCCAGGCGCACAGACGCTCTCGGGGGCCTCCGGGCATAAGAACGAGCCGTTCCTTACAAATGAAGTGGACAAGCAGCCGGTGGCAGTTCCGCGGAGACACACCGAAGGAGACTCGATAGGGTTCGGGAACGGCAGCGAGGTTCCCTTCATGCTTGCCATGGATACCGTTAAAAATGCACACTCCAGAGAAGCTGCTTTCAAAACCAGCATGACCAAAGAAAAATATGTAGAGGTGGAACGATACCAGAACACTGGCAGACCAGAACCTGGCGGAACCGAGATGGACCATTCAGATCCACCTGGCCTTTTCCAGTATCTCCATTCCAGACATGCTCACGAACACGACTTGATCCGGACTATTGAAAGTTCTTTAGAGCTTTGTGAAGATTTCAGCATGCCTTCTTTGCAGAGTCCTACCTTCTTCCCCACAGAGCTGGAGATCGTAGATGCTGATTTGACTCCACACCTGGTGTGTGCAAGAGAGGGAATGAATCGCCACAATTCCATAGACAGTGAGGACGAGGACTATTATGATAATGAAATCTTGCCATTTTACGAGTCCCGGAGCAAAGAGTCAAACAACAGCGAAGATCCATCCAGAGCTTCTTTGCAGTCTGAGTCAGACCAGATTGTTGATTCCAGCGCTCAGGAAACGGACAGGCTCAGGAGTCAACTCAAAGAAGCGTACTACCTCCTGATAAACGCCATGGATGGCATCACTTTTGATGGGCAGATACAGTCAAATAGCTACGTGGAGCAAAGCAGCAGCTCGAGTCAGTCTCGTGATAGCCTGAGTTTAAGTTCTGATTCTTCCATGAGGCTCTCCAGGTCCTCTGGAGAACATGGTGGCCACCATTGGACCCTTCCAATTCCTGGAGAAAGCAGTGCTTCTGACCGTGGGAGTTCTCAGAGGAGCAAAAGTTTGCAGAATCTTCTCCTGACCCAAAGGAGGCCTAATCTACAGCGCTCCATGAGTGATAGTGGTGTCCGGTATCCTCTGCAGGAAAACCAAGGTGAGCCGTGCTCCGAAAATGGGACCCTCACTGAATATGTGCCAGTTGATACACCTCCATTGGCAAATGGTGGAGACCTGGATTTGGAGACTGCAGCTAGCGAACCCATGGTTTCAGAGGAGGAGAATAGTGGTTCCATTAGTAACCAGGACGCTTCTGATGGAGTTCCCCACAGAACGTCTGACCCATTGCGCTCACAGCAGATGAATATTAACAGACATGTTGGAACAAGTGCAGCAAAACCTCCTGGGGTCACAGTGAACAAGATGCAGGAGTGGATGCACAAGGGCCGCTTGCTTTCATCAGAGATGAGGCAGAGAATCGCTGGATCTTCCTCACATGGAGTGGCTCAGGAGCGCCATGGAAATGAGAGCCAAGCCTGGGCCAAAACCTTCAGCCAGGCCAGCGCCATCGGTGGCGAAAAAATAGGAATCGTAAACCCTTCAAGTGGGCATCACTCAGGTACGACTAGCCACAGGGGATGAAGAAACTTCTCTCTCTCATTCTTCTCCCTCATCTCTCTTTCTGTCTATGTTCCGCTGTTTTCTTCTGTTTCTCGGGAATACATTTGTACATCCTCATTATTTGAACCTCAGTCATCATGGACTCTGCTGCTCTAGACTCCATGTAACCGGTGGTGGGTCACGGTTTCTTCATTCCTCTTCCTGTCTAATGAAGGTTCATGTAACGAGGGTTTAGCTAGCTGCATGCTGGTGGAGGGCTCCCACTGGTACACCACTTTAACACCACATTACTAACACTCTGGTGGTGGGGTCATCTTTATCCTAAATCATTCTGTGCTTTAAAAAAAAAAAAGTTTAATGTTTATATGTGCACTGCCCAAATCTTATTCTGAGATTTGTGTCTCTCTGGCCGATGACTTGCATCAGGAACCTGAATTCTGTCTTTGTTCTCAGCAGCAAATCCACCTTCTAGATTTGAGAGGCTCATTTGTCTGACTTCATTAGATAATTATCATAAAGTCTACAGGCTGGATAATGTGTGTGTGTGTGTGTGTGTGTGTGTGTGCACTGATTTGATGTGCTGTGCATGGAAAACAGGCAAATGGAGACCACATTTTGGATGAAGATCTTGTTAGATTTATAGCGTTTAATTCCATGTTGTCAGAAAGTGTTGCTGTGGTGGATACGATTTTGTACCGTGAAAATAAAGCAGGCATTGTTCACATTTTGGAAGCTAATTTTTCCTTACTTTATTACCTAATCATTACGGTTCTACCCTGGATAATGGCTGTGTGTCTGTGCTGATTCAGTATAAAACCGTCGTAGTGCAACGAGAGCTGGATTTTGGTGGAAAGCCTGGCTCCAAAGTTCTTATGAAACATTGTTCAGGGTTTGGATTTGCGAAGCCAATTTCTTTCACCATATTAGTGAATCATTACCGTTAGCCCAGATAATGGTGTTTACGTGCTGATTTGATATGAAAGAAAGAAAGAAAGTGCAACTTTATTCATCACACACTTGTGAAATTTCCTCTCTGCATTTTACCCATCTGAAGCAGTGAGCACACACATGAGCAATGAGCACACACACATACCCAGAGCAGTGGGCAGCCATGCTAACAGCGCCCGGGGAGCAGTAGGGAGTTCGGTGCCTCGCTCAAGGGCACCTCAGCCCAAGGCCGTCCCATATTAACCTAACCGTATGTCTTTGGACTGTGGGGGAAACCAGAGCACCCGGAGGAAACCCACGCAGACACGGGGAGAACATGCAAACTCCACACAGAAAGGCCCTCGCCGGCCGCTGGGTTCGAACCCAGAACCTTCTTGCTGTGAGGCGACCGTGCTAACCACTACACCACCGTGCCGCCCCAATATGAAACTTTACAGCTCAGTAACAGCCATATTTTGCTGGAAGAGCTTGTTGGATTTGTAGCATTTTTACTCCTTGTTCTCAGAAAGCGTGCCTGCAAAGGTTGTTTGCAACAGTGTAGCTCACTTTTTATGCAGGTCAAGACTTTGCATGGTGAGGTTTGGATTTTCAAAGCTAATTTCTCTCACTGTATATTAGCTAATCATTATGGTTAATGACTACGTCTGTGTGCTAATTTGAAATGAAATATCAGACATATTTTATACAGTAACGGCAATATTTTGGTTGGAGACCTTTGTAGGTCTGGAGCGTCTCTGTCTTGTGGATTTCCTTGCTAATTTGTCTCACCTGACGAGATAATAATAAAGTCTGCATCCCCGAAAATGGCTGTCTGTGTTGATTTGGAAGGACTGTAATTTTTTTTTTAAAGATTTTTTTGGGGGCTTTTTTCACCCCCATTGGATAGGACAGTGCAGAGACAGGAAACGAGCCGGAGAGAGAGACGGGGAGGGACCGGGAAACGACCCCGGGCCGGAACCGAACCCGGGTCCCCGGACCCACGCCACGGTGCCCCCGTCGACTGAGCCACGGCGCCCCCAGGAAGGACCGTAATTTGATGGAAGATCTTTGCAGATCTTTAGTGTGCCATCTTGTCCTCAAAGCTGTGTGTGTGTGTGTGTGTGTGTGTGTGTGTACACACATCACTGAGTTACGCACTGCTATTATTGTCCTGCCGCTCTGGGTTCTGAGGGAAAATCCAGTGGCTCATACTCTGCTATAATTGTATTGGTGTGTAGGATGAGTGGAAACGTGTGTTCTGGAGTGGAGACAAAATGGCAAAATCTTTCAAAATGCTGTATGAAACAGAGAGGGGTGGGGTGGGGGGAGTGTGTCAAGGGAATTGTTTGTTTTCGACAGGGCAACTGTTAAGCTTTTAACATATGCACACTCACAGATGCTGGTAGTGTGTGTGTGTGTGTGTGTGTGTGTGTGTGTGAGAGAGAGAGAATGAAGGCTACTGAAGGAGCTTGACATCAGATACAGTGGTCCTAATGATCTCCCACCATGCACTTGAGCCAATTCCAGAAGCTCCCTGCTGCTTCCTCATTCAGGACACTTTCTGATCTCAGATCAGTTTCCACAACCTCAGCACATCCTAAACTATTCAAATCCTCATCACCAACAGTTCTCTGACCTGTATGACTCTTGCTTTCAGATACATTCCTGTGCTATGGAAACGTGACACTCTGGGAGGGAATATTTGGCATACTCGCCGCGCGGCTCGTTTGTGTTTGGTTACTTAACACTACGGATAAAAAAAGCAGCGATTACGCACGAGTTCAAGTCGACTGGGGATTATTCGTTCCGGTTATCCTCAGGTTACCTAAAGAAGAATGATGGCATTGATTCGTGCTGTGTATGACTCGCTGTAATACACTGTGTAATGCACGGCTCGCTCTCAGATAAGTGTATCTGCTTGATATTGTGTGTTGGTTTCTCTGCATACATATTGAAAGTCTTTAATAACAAAGTATGGATAATTTGACAAAGGGACAGAGTTTCCAGGGTGAGCAAGAGTAGAGCTTTTGCCTGACCAGTTAGTTCCTGTTCTCACTTACGTTATAGCAACTATAAACAGTCATTCCTTCACTGGGCTCTTTTTCCTCTCAGCTTGTCATGTTACACGGAAACAGCAAAGTGTAAATTCATTTGTCCTGAAGATATCAAAGTGTTACACTGGAGACCTCCATAAACATTACATCAACATTTCCTTGGGAAAAAACTTCACCGTATCAACAACATAGAGTATGTTATAAAACAAACAAACAAACAAACAAACAAAAACCCACAATTGCAGCTTCTGTTAGAAAATTAACCAACACTTTCTGACCAATCAGAATCCAGAATTCAACACTGCTGTGGTGTAAAAGTGTAGTAATATAATTATAACAATAATAAAACCTTCTTCCTGGTTCAACTATCTGAAAAGTGTGTGTGTGTGTGTTTTGTGACTAATATAACAGTCATTGACTCGTGTGAGTGAGCCGTCACAAAGCTTCCTCATTTCTCCTGACCTAACAGCTGAAGGGATTGGGATGTACAGTTAATCTTACATTAATCCAACACCAACGAGAACCATGGCGAGATTAGTTAAAAGGAATGTGGTGTAGTGTTTTACCCACTGGTCGATTTTTCAGGAACTGTGGCGTGTTTGTTTTTAAGTGATTATTTTAGTTTTAAAGTTTTCCCTGAGGCATGGCCAGTTCAGCTGAACATAGACATGTGTGTGTGTGTGTGTGTGTGTGTGTGTGTGTGTGTGTGTGTGTGTGTGTGTGTGTGTGTCTCTGGTCTCGAATTCCCTGTGTGTGTGTGCATGCTCCTTCAGTAATGAACAACCCTTCAAAAGAAAGACGGCAGCATCCAGCACAACACAGACCTCAATATAGCAACCACAACCAAAGCTCACATTCTCTCTCTCTCACACACACACACACACACACACACACACACACACACACACACACACACACACACACACACGCACACACACACATACACACAAACCTCACTGAGTGGTTGATTTGATAAAAACAGGTTGGTACACACCACACACAAGTTAAATTACTCCCTCTTCACCACACACACTCTCTCTCTCTCTCTCTCTCTCTCTCTCTCTCAACCCTAACACAGTTCTCTGCTAAAAGTACCAAAATGTGTTTGTTTGTTTTTTAATTAAACGCAAAGTGGAATTTTCTGATTAGTCAGATTTTAACGTTTGAATAAAAAAAGTCTGTTTTTAATCACTGTGTAATAACTGCAAAATTCTCAACACATCATGTGATTTGTTATTTATTACAAGAAAACAACTTGCTAACTTGAAACTTCTATCTACAGAACCTGTACTAGGTAGCTAGTTTAAATATGCTAATAAAAAAATCTTGCTAACCAGAAACCGTTATACACAGAACTTATCGTTGATAATTTATAGCTGCTAGCTAGTTAGCTAATTTAGCTAATGTTCGCAATGGGGAAAATTGTGATATGCTTATTACATATAACTTGCTAACCTGAAACTTGTATCTACAGAACGTGTGTGTAACTTATAGTAGCTAGCAGCTAGCAAAGGCTAGTTAAGGCTAGTAATGTAAAAAACAAACAAAAAAACAACAACTTCCATGTTATTTTAATTAGAGTTTAAGGTAATTTTTAATGTTCAACTGCTGTTAAATTGTGACATGGACATCACTTATTGTAGCAAACGTGAGCCAGTTTCTTAGCCTAGCTATAGCCTAACATTATTGACAGTAAAATACATTACAGTTGTACAGTAGCACTGAACTATGTCAATAAACACTGTCACAAAAGTTGAAAACTAGACTTGCTGTTCAGATGTCAAAATATAAATTTTTGTAATAGCATTGAAAGTCTTAGCTAATAGCATAGCATACTGAAGCTTGTGAGGTGGAATAAAGGAATGAGGTGATGTCGGGTTGTCATGGTGACATTTCTAATGAGCCAATCATGCATATTTATAGCTTTGTGCACTTTTTATATGAATGAAGGTATGGACAATTTTCTTGACCATTTTACTAGTGTCTTGGGCAAACAAAAAAGTGTGTGTGTGTGTGTGTGTGTGTGTGTGTGTGTGTGTGTGTGTGTGTGTGTGTGTGTGTGTGAAGAATGGAAACAAGTCTTTTGGTTGAAAGAGAAACAATAATGTCTTTCCATTCAGCATTTGAATCTGAAGAGCAGCACTTGTGCTAATCCTGTGCTAAAGCTCTGTTGTCGCGTGTGTGTGTGTGCTGTGCATTATAGACTCAGGCTAGTAGAAAGTATATAATGGCCCTTTTCCACTACCCTTTTTCAGCTCACTTCAGCTCGCTTCAGCCCGACACGGCTCGCGTTTCGACTACCAAAAACCAGCACGACTCAGCTCGTTTCAGCCCCGCTTAGCCCCTAAAACTCGCACCGTTTTGGAGTGGGGCTGAAGCGAGCCAAACCGTGCCGACTGAGGTTGGGGGCGTGAGCAGACACTCCCCTGTGCACTGATTGGTGAGGAGGCGTGTCCTCACATGCCCACACACGCCCCGCGAGCGCGCTGGGATCTGTAAACACCGCAAACCCGGAAGAA
This sequence comes from Neoarius graeffei, assembly GCF_027579695.1. Taxonomy (NCBI): domain Eukaryota; kingdom Metazoa; phylum Chordata; class Actinopteri; order Siluriformes; family Ariidae; genus Neoarius; species Neoarius graeffei. The sequence goes on from NC_083581.1 coordinate 43,354,152, forward strand.
GAATAATTATGAATTACGAGAATTTCTGAAGCCTTATGCGCCTCGCCTCATCTATACGCTCTTGCCAGTATCTGTCCGCGTTGTTGGTGACAACAAGCCACAGCACCGAGACCAGCAACACTAACGACTCCATGTCCTCCATGTTTATTGTTTACTATCCGGGTCGTGAGACTACCGCTTAAAAGCTCACTGAATCAGTGACATACAGAGCATCGTGCACGAGTTCGCGGAGCGCAAGGCTCGTCGTATGCCCTTCAAATAATGCGCGCAGTAGGCTATTGATGTTTTATTATGAGCCATGTACAGTATGTCACCTAATGTTTTTTTGTTTCTGAGTTACATGTTCGTTTGAAGGACTTAATGTACAAAATAACAGTTGCACCCCGTAGTGTTGAAATTGGTAAACACAGTGCATTCAGTGAGGTTTGCACCGCCCTCCTTTTATTTCTGACTCTTCCTGTCACCACTCTGAGCGCTCATTCGTATGCCCTTCAAATAATATGCGCAGTATAGGCTATTGATGTTTTATTATGAGCCATGTACAGTATCCTAATGTTTTTTGTTTCTGAATTACATGTTCGTTTGAAGGACTTGATGTACTAAATAACATAGTTGCACCCGGTAGTGTTGAAATTGGTAAACACCGCAGTTGCGGACATTTTGTAGCCTAAAATGATGTTATGATAAGCTTTAATAAAGGGCCCGGTCATTTGCCCCGCCCCCGGCCCGGCTCTGACTTGTTCCGCCACTGTCACTGATGTCACTGTTTGCGCTGCTTAACGACATCACGTGACGTCCACCCACTTTCGCTAACTCCACCCAATGTGTCCACCCACTTCCAGCCAGCACGGTTCAGCGCGGTTGTAGTCGAAATGCAACTCCAACAGCCCCGCTCAGCTCGACTCAGCTCGACTCGGCACGGCACGGCTCAGCCGCGTTTGTAGTGGAAAAGCGGCATAAGTGTGGGAAGGAATAAATAGACACTGTTTCTAAGGGCCCGTCCACACGAGTACGTTTTTGTCAAATCTGCATAAATACTTCATCGTTTCGGCCTCGCGTCCAGACGGATCTGGCTTTTTCGAGGTGTGAAACCGGTATCTTTTGAAAACGGGTCCCAGAGTGGGAAAATCCTAAAACGCCGGATAGCCCGGAGTCGTCTGGACGGCGAATGCGGATTTTTTCAGAAACGATGATGTATAAGCCCCGCCTCTCTAACCTTTAACCTCAGCCGCCGCCGCTAGATGCGTCATAACAACAACAATGGCGGACTACAGGCTTGTGCTCGTACTGCAGAAACGTCCAATGTGACACGAAGTAGAAGTTCCACTTCATTGTCGGTCCACACAAAAGACTCTCCTCTTCCTCTCAGAGTTGCGCTGGCCTTAATTGTCCTCTTCTCGTGTTATGAGCTTGTTTATAAACATCGCGTGACCTTTATACGCATGCTCCATGGCTTCTCTTCCTGTTTTAGTGTATTGGTGTGGCGGCATCACAGCGCCACATACAGGCCTGGCATATGTACTACAGCGTTTTGGGTCGTTTCCAGTGAATCCGTGTGGATGCAGATATTTCTGGAAACGACGCCGTGTTTACGGAGATTTTTTTTCAAAACGACAGCGTATTGGGTGAGGCTGCGTACTCGTGTGGACGGGCCCTAAAAGTACTGAGTCAGGTTTGCATCAGGACTGTAACAGCTATCATGCTAATATTAATGCTAATATGGTCCTACAGTGAGCTCTGGTGAGATATTAAAAGCCAAGAAACTCAAATAACGTACATAAATATATGTTATTTACCAGCTGGGAGGTCTGTATCGTGAAATACCGTGACCGAGGTCTTGAAAGTACTGACCGAGATCACGGTATTTCACCATACGGACCGACCCTAAGCTGATAAATAATATATTTATTTTTCCTTTACCAAATTCTAACAGAAAACAAGAGCGCCCGAAAGGGAAAACTGAGCCAAGCCGCCATTTTGAACCTTCATTCACAGCTGTAATGCAAATGGCTTCCTCCTTGGTATACAAGTGCACTTCCATGGCAGGAAAAAAAACTACATTTTGTCACCTGTGTAGTCCCCTATTTATACAAAATTGAGTCATTCAGGATTCGGCTATGTTTTTGCTCAGCGTCAGCAAGTTAGAGGTTTTTAGCTTTCTCCTGAAATGTTTTATTTTATTTCTTCTTCCTCAGGGTAGTAAAACTCGCTTTCACTGTGAACACTGTCGTTATCGCTATCCATGCTGTAAAATTAATGCTATTCTCCTGAGAAATGCTGGCAAAAATTTACAAAATTTTTGATAATCTTATAAATAAATCTTATAAAAAATAAGATAAATGTTGACAAAAAATTCTACTAAGTTTGTTGTTGTTGTGAACGAGCGAGTCGCCAGAAGTCCGTAACTGGGGTCCATATCATAGGATATGGACCCGCTCGCCAGCCAATCAGAGCACAGGAATTGATGGAAACTGCACCGCAAAAAAAAATAATTTAATATATTTCAAGGTGTCAGTGTTCTGTATAGTCTAGCTAATAAAGGAATGCCTGATTCCTATCCAAATTACTTTTTGCTAGTGTAACACAAAACCTTATATGAAGTGGAGCTCACATCTATGCAGCTAAAAAAGAAGTGACTTAATGAAAAATCTTCTCATTTTCAGTAAAGTTCCCCAGGGACGGTACATAATGTTACACTTATGCTATTATGGTGCCGTGATCGCATGTACCTTGCTAATAAAAATGAATATGTGCACTCTTAACCAAAGATGTAAAACATTAATGTTGTGCTAATTCTAAATGATATTAAAGACACAAGATAATGCCAGTGTTTCCCACAGCTCTGGGTTATACTGGTGGCAGCTGGTGTAAAGGGCTGGCATTACCTGCTGCCACAAAAATGCTCTACTCCATGTGACTTTGTACCACACTGGAACCTGTTCCACTCGCGCTGCTCAGTGAATCACGCATTATCTATCGGTGACAACCACAGGTTTCAGAAAAAAGACTCCTTTCTTTTTATTTCGTTTACGATTTATTTTTTTGAGTTACAAAGAAGAAACAATTTGCTTTCCCCCACAGTCCAAAGACATGCAGGTTAGGTTAACTGGTGACTCTAAATTGACCGTAGGTGTGAATGTGAGTGTGAATGGTTGTCTGTGTCTATGTGTCAGCCCTGTGATGACCTGGCGACTTGTCCAGGGTGTACCCCGCCTTTCACCCGTAGTCAGCTGGGATAGGCTCCAGCTTGCCTGCGACCCTGTAGAAGGATAAAGCGGCTAGAGATAATGAGATGAGATGAGATGAGATGAGATGAGATGAAAAAGCCAAAAATAAAGAGATTTATAGTTTAGAGTATCAGGGTAAGAATTACAGATAAAGGCTTCTTCGTGTGGGGCAGCACGGTGGTGTAGTGGTTAGCGCTGTCGCCTCACAGCAAGAAGGTTCTGGGTTCGAGCCCTGTGGCCGGCGAGGGCCTTTCTGTGCGGAGTTTGCATGTTCTCCCCGTGTCCGCGTGGGTTTCCTCCGGGTGCTCCGGTTTCCCCCACAGTCCAAAGACATGCAGGTTAGGTTAACTGGTGACTCTAAATTGACCGTAGGTGTGAATGTGAGTGTGAATGGTTGTCTGTGTCTATGTGTCAGCCCTGTGATGACCTGGCGACTTGTCCAGGGTGTACCCCGCCTTTCGCCCGTAGTCAGCTGGGATAGGCTCCAGCTTGCCTGCGACCCTGTAGAACAGGATAAAGCGGCTAGAGATAATGAGATGAGATGAGATGTTGTACCTGCAATTTCTGATAATAAAAATAAAATGGCCTTTTAATGTCTGTTACTGACAGGAAAATAGAATGAACAAATGTACACAGACTGTTAATGTCCTTTTAATAATCAGTTAAATAGGCGAGAAAAAAACAACAAAACGTACTGACTGGACTTGGACGCTCCATGTTGTCATGTTATGGTAACATTGACAATAACATGTAATGTGCATCCTGATTAAGATTGTCTGGAGTGTGAAAGCTCTGTTCGTGGGGTGGTCTGTTTGGCCAGTGGTTCCAGCACAACACAGTTCCTTTTAGCGATACAGGGCATTATGTTCATTATTGTTACCATCGTCAACTTTGTTGGAGGAGGTTATGTTTTCCCCTCCGTTTGTTTGTTTGTTCCCAGCGTAACTCAAAATGTAGGGAACGGATTTTGATGAAATTTTGAGAAAAGGTGGGCCGTGGGCCAAGGAACAATTGATTAAATTTGGATGTGGATCCAGGATTTTTTTTGTTTGTTTGTTCCCAATGTAACTCAAAAAGTTGTGAACGGATTTTGATGAAATTTGGTGTACAACTTTAGTATTATCCTAGATTCAAGTGATTTGATTTTGATAATGGGGCTTGACGGAGGTATGAACCCTACCAAACAAAAATAATTGGGTGTCAGGGAAAATTCTTTTTATGACCTACACTTGAAAAATCTGAACGTCAGTCTACCTTTAACATTGTGTTTTGTGTGTCGGGTTTTCTGATTTTCTGCTTCTCTTATGACCGACGTAACATTGTGTGAGATACAAAAACAGCTTTCATTTTTTTTAGAACATTGTAGGATGTTGTTTTAGTATTTTGTTACACTTGACCTTGAGGCGAAGTGGCCAAGTGGTTAAAGCGCTTGACCACTAAGCGAACGGTCCCCGGTTCGAGCCTCGCCTCGGACGGTGATCTGGGGCTTGCCTTCTGTCCACCCAGCAGTGAATGGGGACCTGGTGGAAACACTGGGGAAGTTAAGGCGGCGAGGAAAGGAACTGGCCACCCTACCTCACTATGCCGATGGCCCAGGACAAGTGTGCTCTCTAACAGGCACTCCCCCAATGTACGAAAACGTATATGGGACTCTCTTTGACACTTGACCTTACACTGGACCTGTCGAATATATTATTGAATGCTCTGCAAAGCCTACAGTGATGTTGATTTGAATCCTTATCTAATTTTTTTCCTAATACACTTCACTTGAGTTGATAAACTAAAGAAACAGTCCTTGAAATGGCAGTGACGTGGGCAAGTTAACAAGGACCTGTTAAAATGTTTTGGAACATGGTCATGGTCTACTGTAGTAGACGCGTGCTGTCTCATAAGCTCGTAACATCATACATGTTATGCTTTTTCAGCAGTGACACGGATGCTCTGTGTTACAGTTCTGCAGTTGTTAGCCTCCAAACCGCCGTAATGATATAGTCAGCTCTGCTTCCCTCACTGTTTTTTTTTCACAAGTGAAAATATTTATTCGAGAGTGTAATTAAGAGGTTGCGTGAGACTGTGTTTCCTGCAGGAATAAAGAACATGTTATTAACATGCGCACACCAAAGAGAGAGAGAACGTGTGGGGGAATGCATATCAAAACAGTCTTTACAGTAGTCTATTTAGCGTGTAGCAGCAAGACTCAGATTGGCCGCTGCTTATGAGTGAATTCCGTAAAGCTTGTGTCCCATAACCTTGTTTTAGTGATCATAAATCTCTGGTGCTTTTGAAAAAGCAGACACTTTTTTTTCACTCTCACTGTGACTGCAATACACTCCACTTTCTCAGTCTGAAAATACAAAAGTGCAGACTCATAACGGCATCTATCATAACATGCCCCAGGCGACGGGTGCGTTTATTTTTGCCTTATTCTGTTTGTTCAGGCGGAGAAGCTCTACTTTTTCATTCATGTCTTTACTCAGTGTATGTGTAAACACTTTGGATTGGTGGTATTTAGGTGTGTGTGTGTGTGTGTGTGTGTGTGTGTGTGTGTGTGTGTGTGTGTGTGTGTGTGTGTGTGTACATAATGTGTTTATATGCATGTTTGTGGAACTTTGAGAGGACCAGGCACCCCTATAATAAATGTTTTGACCTGGATGACTCTGAAATAGAAAAGTACTTTTGCAAATCGCAAAAATTGAAACTGTTATTTGAAATCCCAAATGAAAAAAACCCCAGATTTTCTTCTGGTCACTGAGATAAAGGTTAAAGTTACAGCTGTAAAGGTTGAAGACATCGGGGTAGAGGATAAAGTTTCTGAGGTAAAATGTGAAGTTACTGAGGTAAAGGTTAAAGTCACAAAGGTAAAGGCTAAAGTCACTGAGGTGAAGTTTGGAATTGGTGACAAAATGGGGAAGTTACTGAGGTAAAGGTTGAAATTAGTGAGGTAAAGGCATACTTGCCAAGCCCCAGAGGCTGAAAAGCCGTAGATAAGATTGTGCAACACAGTCGTGTCCTTCTGGGGGAGTCCGGGGGCATGCTTCCCTGAAAAAGTCTTGGAAAAAAACCGGTGTAAAATGGTGCATTCTCCTGCATTCCGAGTGCCATATTTAAAGAAAACTAATCAGGAAATTGGACCAGCATACAGCACAAAATGTATGCTTCTCACGTCGCTTTGATGCTGGATGATCCGATGACTAAGTTGCCTTGACCTTGTTGTCATAGCGAATCTTTTTTCCTTCAGAGTTTTCATTGTTTGTGATCATCAGCATGTGTATGGTTTTTAAACATACCAGTACGATTTCTTGTAATATGTGACCTCATTGCTGATTGGCTAAAACCACAATCAGAACCAATGGAATGGCGCGATAGAGTGATGCAATTTAGTATGTAAAGTGTAAATTCACTGAGGTGAAGGATGAAGTTAGTGAGGTAAAGTTGCTGAGGTAAAGGATGAAGTTGCTGAGGTAAAGGGTAAAGCTGCTGAGGTAAAAGGTAAAGCTGCTGAGGTACAGTAAAGGGTAGTGGTGAGGATGGTGTTGGTGGTGATGGTGTTTGTAATTTTGTTGTTGGTGATAACAGTGATGTTGGTGACAGTGATGACGATGATGATGACTCTTCTTCTCTCTCTCTCTGTCTTTCTCTCTCTCTCTCTGTCTCTCTCTCTCTCTCTCTCTCTCTAGTACCGGTGATGGACACCCGAGACTCTTGCTCTCGCCCAGTTCCTCTAAACTCCATCACTGTCTCCAAGAAGCGTAACTGGCTGAATCAGAGCTCCATGCGGCCCTCGTTAATCTCTGATGAGGACAACCATGCACACCCTCCACAAGTACACACTCACACTCAACCAAAAACGTGCACTCGATCCCATACTCATATACCCCATGTCCCCACCTCTGACCCTGCTGAGGAGAATGACGCTGACGACGAGGGTGAGATCTGGTACAACCCGATTCCTGAGGATGAGGAGGTTGTGCTCCATCATGGGGAGCATGGAGCAAGAGTGCTGAAACGGACGAGTGGTGAGGAAGGGGTCGGAGCCTCCATTTCTTCCAGGGAATCTGGGAACTTGAATGCCAGTTATTCCAGTGAGCAGAAACATGTGTACAGACAGATGTGCAGATCACAGGAGGAGAAACCCACAACAGGTACAGATGCCTCTTCTACTCTCCATCCTTCTTTTTTTCTCCTCTTTTTTACCACTTGCTGACTCTTTTTCCCAATGGACTTGTTGAAAGTCACATCACACATCACATCACATTATCTCTAGCCGCTTTATCCTTCTACAGGGTCGCAGGCAAGCTGGAGCCTATCCCAGCTGACTACGGGCGAAAGGCGGGGTACACCCTGGACAAGTCGCCAGGTCATCACAGGGCTGACACATAGACACAGACAACCATTCACACTCACATTCACACCTACTGTCAATTTAGAGTCACCAGTTAACCTAACCTGCATGTCTTTGGACTGTGGGGGAAACCGGAGCACCCGGAGGAAACCCACGCGGACACGGGGAGAACATGCAAACTCCGCACAGAAAGGCCCTCGCCGGCCCCGGGGCTCGAACCCAGGACCTTCTTGCTGTGAGGCGACAGCGCTAACCACTACACCACCGTGCCGCCCTGTTGAAAGTCAATCAAAAATAATTACACTACACCCTCTCAGTCTAAGGCATGTGTGTATGTGTGTTTTACTCTTCTGGAGTAGCTGATGAGCTCAGCAATATTCACAGGTTTGTGTGGCCTTCTATAATAAACATTGTGTCGTAGTGTAGCGCTACTTACAACAACTCTGTTTAGACCCTCAGTCACTCTTTTATAGGACAGAATTAGAACCATCTGTTCTATCTATTTATATTATGCTAGCAAAATTGGAACAGTATGCTAACATTCTCATTAGCAAACTGTTCCAACTATCTTACTGTATTTATTTTTATCAAGGTAGTGAATATATGAATGCTATATTAGTGAAGTCAAGTTTATTTGTATAGCGCTTTTAACAATAAACATTGTCGCAAAGCAGCTTTACAGAATTTGAACAACTTAAAACATGAGCTAATTTTATCCCTAATCTATCCCCAATGAGCAAGCCTGTGGCGACGGTGGCAACCAGGGCCGTAACCAGGATTTTTCAAATACCGAGGTCAAACATTGCGATACATCTTATTTGCCAAAAAAAAAAGTCCTAATATGGTGACTTTTTATACATTTTGGAAACGAGTCAAAATCACAAGCCCAACAAGATGAGCATGTAGGTGAACATGTTTATTTTAACAATTTCAAAACTGCACAATCACAAAAGTATTTTGTGTGTGTGTGTGTGAGTGAGAGTGTGTGAGTGAGAGTGTGTGAGTGAGAGTGTGTGAGTGAGTGAGTTGGTGTGAGTGAGTGAGTGAGTGAGTGAGAGAGTGACAACGCAATCTAGCCGAGCCTGAATGGACTTCAATTGCTTTTTAAAAAATATCTGCCCTTTTCAATAGCAAAATACTAGACGGTTATTGGACAAAACCGACTAAAACGCTACATTCGGAGACTGAGCCTCACTGGAGATGGGAGTCAATAAGAGGGGCGGGACAAGACTTCCCGAGAGGAGGCTCATCTCCAGCTGGTGATCGGAGGAGGAGCTGTGAACGCGGCTGGGCTGTTCATGATTGACAGAAAGCAGTCAGAGGTGGTACATCATGTTGTAAATAAAATGTGAACATAATAAGTTTGCTACCCGTTTTCATTTCCGTTCGAAAATACAACCAATGATCAAAACAATAGTGTCTTGTGTTCACGTTAGCCTATAGTCTGGTAAGTTAGCAAAATAGCTCAAGTCTCGTCAGCACCCAATAACTTCATAAACAACAGGTCACGACTGTCCAGCCTTTTCTGATCTGAAACGCACCAAATCAAATCGAGAGAGAGAATAAAAGAGTTTGTGCCGCCTGGAAAACGAAAATCCTACCTAGCTAAGTGGCTTCGACTGTTGTTGCTTGAAATGCTAATTAAAATTGCACTGTTAATGATCATAAGCATTCCGGGACATAACTGTCAGTGACTGGCAAAATTAACTCCCCTTCTTCCCTCTTTCTTTTTATCTCACTTGTTGACTTTCCAGAGCTGAGTTTGGTTTGTTTTAGTGTAGTAGACTTCTTCATCTTATGTCAATTTTCAGATTCCACGACTAATTGACAAACTGCCTGGCTGCGGAGTCGGACCTTGATGAGAACACTTCTCAGCTCTTGTATATCCCGCGGTGCTGAGCTGACTATCGCGAGGCTGCCTAATATGAAATGTTTCCAATGTCGGATATTTCAGCTTCGTTTAAAAATGATTATGTGGACTTTATTTTTAGACAAACAAATGAGAACAGGAGGATGCAAGCTGAATTTAGAATTTTCCACCGATCAAAGTCAGAACGATTTTCATCATATATTAATTTCACATTTCTGAGTGAAAAAAAATACCGTGGGAAAAAAATGCCGAGGACATGACCTCGGTGTCCTCAATGGTAGTTACGGCCCTGGTGGCAAGGAAAAACTCCCTCAGACGACATGAGGAAGAAACCTCGAGAGGAACCAGACTCAAAAGGGAACCCATCCTCATTTGGGCAACAAAAGACAGCCTGACTATAATATTAACAGTTTTAACATGAGGACAGTTTCGTTGATGTTATAACTCTTCATTGATGGAAACTTGAGTGCAAAACTGTTCATGACAACTGCAGTCCTAAAGTTAGCAAGACAACTGTAGTCCTCAGCCATAAAAGCATTACTGTAAGAGTTAAGAGCATCCTCCAGGTATAACCCTCAACTATCCTCATGGGGCCGTCCTTCACAGGAGCGATGCGATAAAACTCCGACCAGACACAGGGCACCATGATGGATCAAGCAGGTCCGAGGGGCAGAAGAGGCCAGCATCTCAATCCCAGGACCAACATGTAACTCAGAGGGACAGATTGGGGGGGGGGGGGGGGGGGGGGAGAAAACACATGTTGTTAGGTATGCCCTAAAAATGACAAGTATTAAATCTGTGTGGTAGGCTCGCAGAGACGAGAGTCTTGACATCAGGCATAACTCACAACAATGGCATGTTAATATGGTAAAAAATACATCATGACCTGCTCTGGCTGGATGCTTGATTGGGTGATGGGAGCACACTCCTCAGCAATGATGAGATGCAGATGGGACCCTTAGGGCTGGCCAAGACAATTCAGTTACATTTCACCGGGTCTGGGACATGCGACAGAAGTCTGACGGCCGATTCCCTGCAGGCTACGATAGCCAGTCGAGGTCTCCACCCTCTCCACCAAAAGATTTCCTGTTGACTCCATGTAACTCAGAGGGACAGATTTGGGGTGGGGGAGGGGGGAGGGAAAAAAAACCCAGGTTGTTAGGTATGCCCAATGTCACCTGAATAAGTAGGAGCAGTATACATATTGCACCAAGTACAAGCAGGGACTCCGGCAACTAACTAAGACAGCATAACTAAAAGGAGAGAGCCAGAAGGTAACACAGGCATGAGGGATCCCTGGGACATAAAGCAGCCAGCCACTACACCGTCAACAAACTCGAGTGAGCAAGCGAGTGGGGACTGACAGCATCCATTAATCTATTAATACATCTATTAATACTTCTGGTTAGCATGATGCTACTTCCTGTTAGTCCTAACTAATGATTATTATGCTGCTTAGCCATGTAAATAGCACATGACATAACAGTTCTGTTTTTAAGATGCTAGTTAAGACTATTTCCTCAAAAATCTTTGTGTGTCTGTAACTAGCATAGGACAAGCTAGTTATATTACTAAGACATGAGCAGAGACCTAATATTCAAGCTGTATATGTTTTTGAAGTTAATATCCGAGCACAGAAGCTATTGAGATGCTAGGATTAACCTTTCTGCTTTGTTTGTACAGCCTGCAGCCTCTGATGTGGTGACGGTCGCTGAGCGTCTTTGCTAACAGCTCAGTTAAAGCTGTAATTATGGCTGAGCAGAACTATAGATGTATGTAACTCAATCTCAACAATGACACGCTGAGTTTAAAACCTATACGAATTACAGTGGGGCAAAAAAGTATTTAGTCAGTCACCAATTGTGCAAGTTCTCCCACTTAAAAAGATGAGAGAGGCCTGTAATTTTCATCATAGGTATACCTCAACTATGAGAGACAAAATAAAAAAAAAATCCAGAAAATCACATTGTCTGATTTGTAAAGAATTTATTTGCAAATTATGGTGGAAAATAAGTATTTGGTCAATAACAAAAGTTCATCTCAATACTTTGTTATATACCCTTTGTTGGCAATGACAGAGGTCAAACGTTTTCTGTAAGTCTTCACAAGGTTTGCGCACACTGTTGCTGGTATTTTGGCCCATTCCTCCATGCAGATCTCCTCTAGAGCAGTGATGTTTTGGGGCTGTCGCTGGGCAACACGGACTTTCAACTCCCTCCAAAGATTTTCTATGGGGTTGAGATCTGGAGACTGGCTAGGCCACTCCAGGACCTTGAAATGCTTCTTATGAAGCCACTCCTTCGTTGCCCGGGCGGTGTGTTTGGGATCATTGTCATGCTGAAAGACCCAGCCACATTTCATCTTCATTGCCCTTGCTGATGGAAGGAGGTTTTCACTCAAAATCTCACGATACATGGCCCCATTCATTCTTTCCTTTACACGGATCAGTCGTCCTGGTCCCTTTGCAGAAAAACAACTCCAAAGCATGATGTTTCCACCCCCATGCTTCACAGTAGGTATGGTGTTCTTTGGATGCAACTCAGCATTCTTTCTCCTCCAAACACGACAAGTTGAGTTTTTACCAAAAAGTTCTATTTTGGTTTCATTTGACCATATGACATTCTCCCAATCCTCTTCTGGATCATCCAAATGCTCTCTAGCAAACTTCAGACAGGCCTGGACATGTACTGGCTTAAGCAGGGGGACACGTCTGGCACTGCAGGATTTGAGTCCCTGGCGGCGTAGTGTGTTACTGATGGTAGCCTTTGTTACTTTGGTCCCAGCTCTCTGCAGGTCATTCACTAGGTCCCCCCGTGTGGTTCTGGGATTTTTGCTCACCGTTCTTGTGATCATTTTGACCCCACGGGGTGAGATCTTGCGTGGAGCCCCAGATCGAGGGAGATTATCAGTGGTCTTGTATGTCTTCCATTTTCTAATAATTGCTCCCATAGTTGATTTCTTCACACCAAGCTGCTTACCTATTGCAGATTCAGTCTTCCCAGCCTGGTGCAGGTCTACAATTTTGTTTCTGGTGTCCTTTGACAGCTCTTTGGTCTTGGCCATAGTGGAGTTTGGAGTGTGACTGTTTGAGGTTGTGGACAGGTGTCTTTTATACTGATAACGAGTTCAAACAGGGGCCATTAATACAGGTAACGAGTGGAGGACAGAGGAGCCTCTTAAAGAAGAAGTTACAGGTCTGTGAGAGCCAGAAATCTTGCTTGTTTGTAGGTGACCAAATACTTATTTTACCGAGGAATTTACCAATTAATTCATTAAAAATCCTACAATGTGATTTCCTGGATTCTTTCCCCCCATTCTGTCTCTCATAGTTGAAGTGTACCTATGATGAAAATTACAGGCCTCTCTCATCTTTTTAAGTGGGAGAACTTGCACAATTGGTGGCTGACTAAATACTTTTTTTTGCCCCACTGTATATCGTTTTGGTTTTTGGCTCATTCTGCCGTCCTGATTTTTTAGCCTAGCTTGGTTGTTAAAAGCGTCTGTGTGGTTTAATTAATCAGTAAAATGCTTAGCCTAATGTTAGAAACCTTGCCTCAGAACATACTGAATGTCGGATAGAATCATTAAAATTGGCTAAGATTAGTCGTTAAAGGAGAACTGAAGGCAAATTTATCAAAATTCTCTCATTTTATTAAATATAATAAATATAGGAATGCATTTCTGACAGCTATTTTGTCACTGCTATAGCAAGTTATGAGCATTTGAAATATGCTCTGTAATATATCAGTCCATATGTCAAAGCAATGGCCGTAAACGAGATTGGCTGAGACCTGTGCGAGACATCGTAAGACGGAAGTAAAACGTACAGCGGAAATCAAAGTGACCAACATCTGCCAACGTTGTCAAAAGACGCACGTGCCCTCTTTCGAATGCTGACATAATCAAGCCGGAAGTTTTGTTTGTTTTGATAGCGATCAGGAAATTTTGAAAAAAGTAGGCAGTAATCGTTATTTAAACTCGTCATTTAAAACAGATTTCAAAATGGCGGCACTGATACCTGGCTCACATTTTACGTTTCGAAGTCTCGCACAAGTCTCATGAAGATCACGCGGATAAGTGACGCCTGCTGTGGACCAAAGGAACTAAATTCAACATGGCTAAAAACTGAATAGGCCGATAAGTATAATATTTAATCGTAATTAGTTGCCAATACGAGTCACGATGTAAGGTTACTAAAACCGAAAACGTAATTGAAGAACACATTAATTAAGAAATAAAGCAAGTTTAAAAATGACTTCAGGTCTCCTTTAACTAGCTAGATTTGCTAAATGGTGTAATTAAATCCAGTATTTTATGCCAAGTTGAAGAAGTGAATAGAAAAGCTAGGTGTGGGGTCATGTGATCATGTTTGTGATTGGCTGATAAAATGTAGGTAACTAAAGCAACACTCTTGATGTCCCGTGAGCACCTGGTGACTCTCGTGGCCTCCCCAAGACAGACACACACACACACACAGAGTGAGGTCCCAGTAAATAGCCATCCCAGTTTAATTAACAGAGAGATAAAAAACCCTCTTTCTCTCTCTGTCTATCTCTCGTTACTTGAGATTACCTATAATCCCTTGGAGAGTAATCTGAGCTGACATGCTGTGACATGGCAAGGTGACATGAGAAGCTGCAGGACAATGACGGAGATGCTCCCCTGACTTCTATCCTATAGAACCACCATGACTGTGTGCATGTCTAATGTGTGTGTGGTATCAGTCTGTGTGGAGTGCTGTAATGAGACACTGTTCTTACGATACTCCTGCTGAATGATTTAAGAGAAGAGGAGATCCTATACACACACACACACACACACACACACACACACACACTCTCCAGCATGGCGTTTACTGGTAGCCCCTGCATCCATGAAATCAGACTCCATTTTTGCATGGATTACCTCAGCAGGTGCGCAGTGAAGACCAGGAACTGCTAAAGAATCGTCATAAATCTTTAATGTCAGAGCCAGTGGTGTTGTACTCTGTGTGTGTGTGTGTTGTTCCACAGTTCCTCCAGTGGAAATGGTCCCAAAGTCTCATACAGGGTGCATGTTTGTGTTTCCACCAGGACACATTTTGCTTTATGGAACCTTTTTAGTTCCCGTTACAGGGTTGGGACTCTTCTGCTTGGTCCAATGAATTACTAAAGCACAGCCCCAATTCCAAAAAAGTTGGGATGCTGTGTAAACAAAAACAGAATGCAATAATTTGCAAATCTTGGTAACCCTATATTTCATTGAAAATATACAAAGACAGTTGTTGAAACTGAGAAATTTAATTGTTTTTTGAAAAATATATGCTCATTTGAATTTGATGTCAGCAACACATTTCAGAAAAGTTAGGACAGGGGCATGTTTACTACTGTGTTGAATCACCTCTACTTTTAACAACACTCTGTAAACATTTGGGAACTGAGGAGACCAATTGCTGTAGTTTTAAAGGAGAAATGTTGTCCCATTTTTGCCTCATACACAATTTCAGTTGCTCAACAGTTTGGGGTCTCGTTTGTCGTATTTTGCACTTCATAATGCACCAAATGTTTGAAATAGGAGGCAGGTCTGGACAGCAGGCAGGCCAGTTTAGCACCCGGGCTCTTTTACTGTGGCGCCATGCAGTTTTAATCTGTGCAGAAAGTGATCAGACATTGTCTTGCTGAAAGAAGGAAGGCCTTCCCTGAGAAAGATTTTGTCTGGATGGCAGCATATCGCTCCGAAACGTGTATATATCATTCAGCATTAATAATGCCTTCCCAGATGTACAAGCTCCCCATGTCATGTGCACTAATGCACCCTTATACCATCACAGATGTTGGCTTTTGAACTGTGCACTGATAACACGCCAGATGGTCCCTCTCCTTTTTAACCTGGAGGACGTGGTGTCCGTGATTTCTGAAAAGAATTTCTACTTTTGATTCGTCAGACCTCGGGACAGTTTTTCCACTTCGCCTCAGTCCATCGTAAAAGAGCTCGGGCCCAGAGAAGGTGGCGGTATTTCTGGATATTGTTAATATCGGGTTTTAACTTGCATTTGTGGATGCAGTTATGAACTGTTTTCACAGACGATGGTTTTCTGAAGTGTTCCTGAGCCCATGCAGTGATTTCTATTACAGACACGTGTCTGCTTTTAATGCCGTGTCGCCTGAGGGCCTGAAGATCACAGGCATCCAGTGTCAGTTTTCAGCCTTGTCTCTTGCATACAGAGATTTCTCCAGATTCTCTGAATCTTTTAATGATATTATGTACCATAGATGATGTGATCCACAAATTCTTTGCCATTTTACATTGAGGAACGTTATTCTTAAAGGAACAGTCCACCGTACTTCCATAATGAAATATGCTCTTATCTGAATTGAGACGAGCTGCTCCGTACCTCTCCGAGCTTTGCGCGACCTCCCAGTCAGTCAGACGCAGTCAGACGCGCTGTCACTCCTGTTAGCAATGTAGCTAGGCTCAGTATGGCCAATGGTATTTTTTGGGGCTGTAGTTAGATGCGACCAAACTCTTCCGCGTTTTTCCTGTTTACATAGGTTTATATGACCAGTGATATGAAACAAGTTCAGTTACACAAATTGAAACGTATCGATTTTCTATGCTATGGAAAGTCCGCACTATAATGACAGGCGTACTAACACCTTCTGCGCGCTTCGGCAGCGCATTGATACGGAGCTCAGATATCAATGCGCTGCCGAAGCGCGCAGAAGGTGTTAGTACGCCTGTCATTATAGTGCGGACTTTCCATAGCATAGAAAATCGCCACGTTTCAATTTGTGTAACTGAACTTGTTTCATATCACTGGTCATATAAACCTATGTAAACAGGAAAAACGTGGAAGAGTTTGGTCGCATCTAACTACAGCCCCAAAAAATACCATTGGCCATGCTGAGCCTAGCTACATTGCTAACAGGAGTGACAGCGCGTCTGACCGTGTCTGACTGACTGGGAGGTCGCGCAAAGCTCGGATAGGTACGGAGCAGCTCGTCTCAATTCAGATAAGAGCATATTTCATTATGGAAGTACGGTGGACTGTTCCTTTAAATTGTTACACTGTTTGCCCACACAGTCTTTCACAGAGCGGTGAACCCCTCCCCATCTTTTTGATGCTCTTTTTATACCCAATCATGTTACTGACCTGTTTCTAGTTAACCAAATTAGTTTTTTTTTTTAGCATTACACAACTTTTTCAGTCTTTTGTTGCCCCGTCCCAGCTTTTCTGAAACATGTTGCTGACATCAAATTCAAAATGAGCAAATATTTTTCAAAAAAAAAAGAAAAAATGTTTTTCTCAGTTTCAACATTTGATATGTTGTCTTTGTACTATTTTCAGTGAAATATAGAGTTTCCATGATTTGCAAATCTTCACATTCTGTTTTTATTTGTGTTACACAGTGTCCCAACTTGTTTAGAACTGGGATTGTACTTTAACGTATTTTACTTTTAAAAAATCTGCTAATTTAAGCACCTCTGCATGCACACAAATGGTGTGTTTTCACTTCAGGAACCCAGGAACCTAAGGCACGTTTTTCACCTTTTGGAACTTGAATGAGAGCGTCACAGTTCCTCAGTGACTTCCTGTTATTTGTTTCTAGTACATTTCAGGAACAGAAAAAGAAAAGGTCATTCGACAGTCAGGCAACTGGCAGGAGACTTTTGTTCAGAATTTGTGAAGAATATAGTTATAGTACATAGTTTCCTATTTACACCCCTGTTCTCTACAGACACAACTGCTCCCTTAGCGTGCGTGCATGTGTGTGTGTGTGCGCATGTGATGGAGCTAAAAATGGCCATGATTACGAAAGAATGATGGAATGGCCAGTTTGGCTGGACACACACACACACACACACACACACACACACACACAAAAGCAGAGTGCCTGCCAGTGTATCAGAACAGATGTCCTAAAATACAGCCAACCATGTCTCTCTCACACTCGCTCACCCAGTCCTCGTATGTGCCCTCAATTTCCTCGCACAGAATCACTTCTTTGTTTCATGTGGCGGATCAGACTCACAGAGCAGAACGGAGTTATGTGCGAGCAAGATCAGACCCAAACAAACAGCTGCTGTTGTAGCACAAACCTGGAAACACGCTGAGAGAAAAGTGATAAAGGAAGAGATGGAGTGAAAGCAAGAGTGAGAAAGTGACATGTAAACAGAGGAGAAGGAAAAGATGGATTGAGAGAGGAAAAATGAAAGGAAATCTGATCATGCATGCCACATGGATTTTAATAGAAAGCAGCTTATCCCGAAGGCATTCATCAGCTGTTACATAACATACTGGCACACACACACGCACACACACACCCCGAATAGTGCGGCCTTTTCCACGCTTGCAGCTCCAGTTGGACTATGAGCTTCCACATTAATTTAATAGACAGCTTCAGTCTGATCTTTTTAACTTTTCTAGATACCTTATAAGAGCTACAGTCTGATCTTGCCACCCTTTCTACAGCTGTGGAACTTTTTAACTTGTAGAAATATTGTCTGATTTCATTAACTTTATCTGTGCAAAGATTTTTCTGATCTTGGTAAAGTTTCTCTCTTACAGAACTTCAGTTTGAGCTCAATAACTTTACTATATCATCGAACCTCAGTCTGATCTTAGTACTTCACCAAACTCACGAACATCAGTCCGATTCCAGCGACGTAACTACAGTAAATAACTTCACTCTGATCTCACGAACATTTTGACCATAGCGAGAGCTTCAATTTAATCTCATACACTTGTCTACTTCAGAACAAGTTTCAGTCTGATCTCACAAAATTTATACTCCAAGAACTTTGGTCTGATCCCATAGTTTTGCCAAATAAAGAGCGCTTCAGTTTGAAGCAAGTCATCCCCCCCCCCCCCCCCCCCCCAAAAAGAGCTTCAGAAAGCTGCAGTCTGATCTTGCTAACTTTTCAAGATATCTAACAAAGCTTCAGTCTGATCTCAGTAGAATTTCTAGATAACTCACAAAAAGCTCCAGTCTGATCTCACAGTTTAAGAACTTCAGTCTGATTTCAAAAACTTTTTGACCCCAGAAAGAGCTTCAGTCTGATCTCACATATTTTTCTAGGTGTCTCATAGAAGCTTAAGTCTGATCTCACCAACTTCAGTACCTTGGAGAAACTCCAATTTGACCTCACTAGGTTTTTTACTTCCTCAACAAGAAATATTTGGTCCAATCTTCTAATCTTGCTAGTCTTTCCGATAGGCAGAGCGAGTTAGCCTTATCTCAGTTACAGCTTGTGGATCATGTGGAGGTTATTTGATTCCTCCATTTTTGTTCTCTGTCTTTTTCAGAATCTCCTGAGCAAAGTATATCAGGCTTCTCCCCCCCCTCCAGTCCAAACCCGGCTAAGAAGAGCTGCTCGATTAACTGGTCGTTCCCAGAGCGCATCAAATCTCCACGCACTGTTCGCAAACTCTCAATAAAGATGAAGAAGCTTCCTGAGCTCAGCAGGAAGCTCAGTGTTAAAGGGAACCCGACTAATGGACAGATGGAAAATAGGACCCACCTGCTTAGAGCCAATGGTCCGGCTGATCTGGGCTCAGGAGGTGTGTCCACAGCATCCACAAGTGGCAACGTGATCTGGCGGTATCACTTGGATAGCAGTGTGTGCACACAGCAGCAGAAAAAGAGCAGTGGCTTAGGAGCTCCTAAATCGGCCATTAAAGGCGGGTACTTGAGCGACGGGGACTCACCGGAACTAGTCGCCAAATCAGCCAAACATGGCTCGTGTTCTAAATCTCACCAGAAAATGCAGGAAAAGGATTCCTTTTTGAATTCTGGCATCTCCAAACTGGCTGATGTGGCTTCTTTCCGTCCTTACTGCTTGCCAGAACAGGCAAAGTGCGCATCATCACCACCCGTCTCAGGACTGCTGAGTGTACACTTGTGTGGCGCTGAGGGTCTAAAGACACCACGGAGTGACGAATCGCGCCACATCTACTGCGCTATTCAAGTTGACGAGGCAAAGCGAGCACGCACAGCGCTGCTCCCCTGCCACGCCGACTTCCTCGCCATGGACCACACCTTCCAGCTGGAGCTGGAGGAAGCTCAGCGGCTCCGCCTCGTCCTCTTCGGCTGTGAAGCAACAACGGCACCAAGGAGGCAGCGAGTGTGCTGTCATGGAGCTGTGGCACTGGCGCCACTCTTCAGGATACTAAACACAGCCCGTGTGCACCGGCTTGCCGTGCGCCTTGAGCCACGTGGGGTCATCTACGTCAAACTGGGATTGACGGAAAGGCGGCAGAGCTTGACAGAAGGGAACGAGGTGGAGAAGGAACGAGAGAGGGAGGTTTTCGGAGTGGATGCAGCACGAGTGGTGGAGCGCGAAGCCACCGGGCTCATGGTGCCACTCATCATCGAGAAGTGCATTGGCGAGATTGAGAGGAGAGGATGCCAGGTGAGTGTGTTGTGTGAGAAATTGCCTCTAAGTTACTAGAGTCAGGGGACGTATTTGTAATACTAAGCCAAATTTATAAGAAAGAGTCTGACCAAACATTACATTACATTACATTACATTACAGGCTTTTAGCAGACACTCTTATCCAGAGCAGCCTGGGGATCAGTTGAGGGTTAGGTGCCTTGCTCAAGGGCACTTCAGCCATTCCTACTGGTTTAGGGAATTGAACCGGCAACCTTTTGGTCCCAAAGCTGCTTCTCTGACCATGAGGTCATGGCTTTCCCAAACAAAGTTTGTCTGGTGAAAAAGTCAGTTCTTTTGAATGGTGAAGGATGTGAGAACCCTGAACAACAAAGGATTTGCTTCAAAAGTGAGATCTTTTGGTCAAATTTTGAGTTGTAAGTTGTGTTTGTAGCGACATGACCGTTCAAAATATCCACAAGAACTATTTAACGTTGTTAATCGTAATATGAAGAAATTCACAGTTGGGTTCAATCTGTTCCAATTTCATAAGCAAACTGGCTATAAAGTAATTTCATCCTATAATTCGCTAACATGCTATGTCTATGCTAATTTGTGCCAAAGCCTGATGTTCTATATACGTTTCCTGTAGTCCTGAGCTTCAGTAGATTAAAGTCGTGCCTTCGATTAATTCTTATTTGATTAGAGAGAATAGAAGCTGTGACAGATTGTTAAGTAGCAGTGTGTTTGTAGAGTTAAGAGTACAATAAATGTGCCATTGGCACTGGTCAGTAGTAAAGCCCCCAACACACACACACAGGGTCTCTGGAAGGGTTGTGTACCCAGGCTCCTCGCCAGGCCTTTATCCATTCATCTCTTGTACTCTGTCTCTCTAACTTAAACACATGCAACTCACTCTCTCTCTCTCTCTCTCTCTCTCTCTCGTCCGCAGTGGTGCTATAGCTAAAGCACAGGAAGTTTCTGTCCCTAACCCCCTCCTTTCCATAACAGGTTTAAACTGATCCTGAATCAGTGGGTGTTATTCCAGCCTAAATGGAAGTCAAGAAAAAACCTGGGTTTCTGGTTCACGTTCCTCTGCCTTTAGTGACAATTGTGAAGGCGACATGGACCACAGTAAAAGCGTCTCAGCAGAACAGCTGAGTATGGCTTCCTCTCCATACTCAGAAATTTTAGCATAAATATTTGCCTCCATTTTCCACAAATCTGACTTCCAAACTGTCCACTGTTGGATTGCTCTCGAGCGATCGGTACGAGCTGGTCCCATAACAGAAGGTTTCTGTGAAACCCACAGTCCAAGAGACGGATAAAATGGTGGAAAAACTTGGTGGAAAAAATGGACAGCTGATACAGATGTTATGCTGCACAGCGTGGTGCGTCATTAGTTTTTCATGAGCGCTGCTGACTTTCAGTGACAGGAGGCAAAGCACTGTGAAGTGGGACGTGCAAATGACACAGTAATGTTGCGTGAAATGGAACTTTATGCAAATCAGAATTTGTTTACTACCAATAAGAGTGAGGGACCGTAGTGCTGCGGAGAAATTTTACAGTGGAGGTGTTTTGCTGGTAGTTCACGCCACTGAGGTGCTATACTTTGGTTGTGCTACTACAGGTAATTAGCATGTGTGCTAATCAGTTAAGCTGGATTTCCTACGGTGGCAATCAGACACCGAAATAGATTTTTTTCCTGAATTCAACACTAAAGGCGACTCTCGTTTACTTAACAATTGACTACTTTCACATACACATAATGCTTTGCTCCTTGGCGGGTAACCAGGCGATATATTTGTTTACCAAGTCAGATAACCTCAGTCATTTCTTTGAATTCACATGGGGAAAAACGACTTTTCCTGATTTAAAGTTTTACAGAATACCTAAAGAAGCTAAGCGTTGAAAAGCGTGATTAAACCGAATTCGCCGTCAAAATTTTACACCGACAGACAACACGCGACTGTTCTGCACACTTCAGTGGTGGAGTAAAATCTGATGGTCCAAGTCACGAAGCCTACAACCCCTCGGTCTTTGTGTTTAGTCTTAAAAAGTGCGAAAGCCGAAAAACAAGGACGAGTCAAAGAACTGAAAAGGACAACTTTATTGTAGGTTCAAATCCCAAAACAAAGCACAAACTATGCAGTGTAAGGAAGCTTCCATGTACTTCCACTTTTAGTGTTTACACAGGGAGATCGAATGTAGTATTTGACCCTGTGGTCCTAACAGCTTCCTAAAGATTGTCGTCATTTGGGAGCATATGAGCTCAAGGAAAATCAGAGTGAAGGAAATCAAAACCAACTTCAACTTAAATAAGTGACAGTTCTGCTGTGTTTACAGTCCTTACTTGACTGAGTGAATGCCTTGCTTGTGTTCCCATGCATTAAGCATTTTGTATTTTCTTACGGCTTTCTCGTCGTAACCAGCACCCAGCAAAAACGACTTCACTGTGGGTTCTTCTATGATCAGTGTCGATCTTTCTCAGCTCTTCTGCTGATCTTTTAACTTCTGCAGGTCAGTAATTGTTGGAACCCCCGTGTTGACAGACAGAGAAGGCTGCTGACTGTCACCCGAAGTAAAGATGTTCAAAGCGTTTGATACGATATTTACCAGCGCTTTTTTACCGATTGATTTCTCGAAGTCCACAGAGAAGGCTTTGCAGATTTCTTTAAGCTTTGGTTTAGTTAGTTTTGACACTTCTTTAAAGGTTTTAAGGAGATTTAAATTTGAAAGATTACGGTCAGTGTGCAACGCCGTGTTATTTTAATTTGTTTATATTTTGGTTACCCCCTGAGGCGCAAAGCATTATGGGTAACGTGAAAGTAATCAATGAGATACATTTACAAATCTACAGTCACTCCTCCTCCATAGGCACCATGATTGCTCACGATTGGTGAAAATACACATTAGAGAGGAAGTTGGTCACAGAAGTAGAAACTGATTTAATTTATTTGTATTTGTCATGAACAGGTTGAGGGCGGCACGGTGGTGTAGTGGTTAGCGCTGTCGCCTCACAGCAAGAAGGTCCGGGTTCGAGCCCCGTGGCCGGCGAGGGCCTTTCTGTGTGGAGTTTGCATGTTCTCCCCGTGTCCGCGTGGGTTTCCTCCGGGTGCTCCGGTTTCCCCCACACTCCAAAGACATGCAGGTTAGGTTAACTGGTGACTCTAAATTGACCGTAGGTGTGAATGAGTGTGAATGGTTGTCTGTGTCTATGTGTCAGCCCTGTGATGACCTGGCGACTTGTCCAGGGTGTACCCCGCCTTTCGCCCGTAGTCAGCTGGGATAGGCTCCAGCTTGCCTGCGACCCTGTAGAAGGATAAAGCGGCTACAGATGATGAGATGAGAATCTGTGCTTACTTTTCTTATTTCTGGGATTAGTACACATGACTAACCTGTAAATATTATTCTGGGCAATACTACCTGAATACTTTGCGAGGTTTCCATGAGTTTTCTTTCCCTCCATCAAAATGACATCAGTGAGGCTCACGTACTTATCTCTGAAGGAGAGATGTCTCATAGGTCGAGGTAGAGATATTTTTTCCAGACATTGTGTTTGCTTAGCTGATTACGTCTATAAATTATAGCTGATGTTGCATGTGTATTTTGTGTGTGTGTGTGTGTGTGTGTGTGTGTGTGTGTGTTCAGGTGGTGGGACTGTATCGCCTGTGTGGCTCGGCTGCGGTCAAGAAGGAGCTGAGGGAGGCGTTTGAGAGGGATAGCCATGCTGTAGAGCTGTCGGAGAGCAATTACCCTGACATCAACGTCATCACAGGTAACACACACACACACACACACACACACACACACACACACACACACACACACACAGTCCAAGTACAACATAAATACAGCATGTGTATAAAAGGAGTTTAACATTTGTTATAAAGTACATATAGACATCACATAATGCTGTGTGTGTGGGGGGGACTTCTGTAAAATGGGGGTTGTTCTGTCATCCCCATCTGACCCCAACTGTGTTTTCACCAACAGCTGATGCATTCCACTGAATGTTTCATTTGTGTGTGTGCGTGTGTGTGTGTGTGTGTGTGCACGCGGTAGTCGCCTGAAAGGGCACTGCAAGTTGTCATGCATTTGGGTTATTATATGACACAGGATCTCCGTCTCTCTGTGTCCCTTTCTCTCTCTCTCTCTCTCTCTCTCTCTCTCTCTCTCTCTCTCACACACACACACACACACACACACACACACACACACACACAGAGTTACAGCTCATGGCAAATTTTTGAAAAGAGAGAGATTAACCAAAGGTCAAAGGTCAAGCCTGAGCTCACAAGCCAAGCACCCGACACTGTTTCTATTTCTTTGTATCACATTGTGTCGTGAGTTCTTGCTCTCTCTCTCTCTCTCTCTCTCTCTCTCTCTCTCTCTCTCTCTCTCTCTCACACACACACACACAGAATAAAAGAAAATAAAACATGTCTGGCACGCTTGTCTAGCGCTATCTTGTAGGTTATCGGTTAACGGATGTTTGTGTACGTGCATGCACACACACACACACACACACACACACACACACACACACACACACACACACACACACACACACACAGAGCGTTTCCCAGGTTGAAAGTACAGTGTCTGTGTTGGAAATCTGGCAGCAAATTACACAACCTCATCAAGGTTGCTCGATATGATTCGTTGCTTCTGTAATTTCCTGTAATGGATCTCCGTTCCTGTTCATAGAATGGGACTTTGGAGAAGGAACAACAGGAACTGTGTGATTCCAGAACTCTTTAGGTGGAACGCTACCTGATGTAGGTAGTAAAGACCACATGGAACACGTGGCAAACAAATGGGGTGAAAAAGTGGGGAGCTGCCAGATCAGTACTCAGAGAAGGGGTCATAGACACACACACACACACACACACACACACACACACACACACACACACTCTGTCTCTCTCTCTCTCTCTCTCTCTCTCTCTCTCTCTCTCTCTCTTTCTCTTTCTGAATGACAGACTGTGGCTCTGAATGCAGACTTCCATATGTTGGCCTCTCCCCCTGCCTGTGTGTGTGTGTATGTGTGTGTGTCCTGCAAAGACAAAAAAAAAGTCATAAACAAGTGGCCTTTTTGTGTGTGAACACACACAGATGGTATTTGACTCACGCCTGCTGGATTAGCAGAGTGCTAACAGACACAAAGCCACAGGGATGGGGAGGGGTGTGTGCCAAAAGTCAGGGGACGTGTGTATGAGAGACATGTCGGTCAAAATGTGAAAACACTTCTCGCACCTGCGAGAAGAACCACCACCTGCCTTCTCAGCAGTCATGACCTTGTCCTTATAAGCGCTGTGTATGTGCGTGTGTGTGGGTGGGTGGTGGTGGTGGTGGGGTGTTAGAAATTGTACAAACATAGCAGAGAGCAGCCTAGTCATAGTGTGTTAATCATTGACCTTCTCTTAATGGACACACACACACCTCAATGAGTTATCAGGGTTGTATGAGTGTGTGTTTGTTGAAGGACGTGTTTTAAAGCGTGGGATCATGGCTGGTTGAGAGGAAGGACATGTCACACACGTTTCTCTGCTAAAAGAAAGAGAAGAAACAACAGCGCACTAATGCTAATGCTAAGCAACTCTGCTGTTTAAGAACTCTACAGTTTCCTGTGCCACTTGTCCTGGCATTAGAAAAGACCAGGTGCTAACAGGAACGATAGCAATTGCCTCATAAATTAGCAGTTTCTAATTTACGAGGCATTTATGCAGGCTAGATCAACCATATTTCAACAGCAGAGCCGCCCTTTTTTTTTGTGCTTACTTTTAACGGACATCAAACATCATCCAGTCAGAACGGTTGATTACGAATTTGAATTTTTTTTTTTTAAGAATGAAAATGGGGCGGCACGGTGGTATAGTGGTTAGTGCTGTCGCCTCACAGCAAGAAGGTCCGGGTTCGAGCCCCGTGGCCGGCGAGGGCCTTTCTGTGCGGAGTTTGCATGTTCTCCCCGTGTCCGCGTGGGTTTCCTCCGGGTGCTCCGGTTTCCCCCACAGTCCAAAGACATGCAGGTTAGGTTAACTGGTGACTCTAAATTGACTGTAGGTGTGAATGTGAGTGTGAATGGTTGTCTGTGTCTATGTGTCAGCCCTGTGATGACCTGGCGACTTGTCCAGGGTGTACCCCGCCTTTCGCCCGTAGTCAGCTGGGATAGGCTCCAGCTTGCCTGCGACCCTGTAGAACAGGATAAAGCGGCTAGAGATAATGAGATGAAATGAGAAGAATGAAAATGTTAAATGATTGTAAACATGAAGCCTGCTTCAGAAAAGATCAAGTTACTGGAACGCTCTGCTAGAATCTGACAAGCTATAATAACGTTTTAGTCACATGTTCACACTTAGAGAAAATCTCACATTATGGAAATGTTTATGCTAACATTCCTACATCTAAAACGTCGCTGAATCATGGTAGATCATTTTTAAAAATACAATATAAAAATTTATGTTAAAAAACCCCCCAAAACAAACAAGCAGGATCCTTGAGAACGAAGTTAAATTTCCATGGCCCATAATTCTCAGAAGACGTTTCAACTATAACCGATCGCAGGGTTTTTTCTAGAAAAATTTAGTATGAGGGCGCTCACCATGGCGAGGGAGCGAAGCGGGGGGGGATGGTGCCGGTTGTTCCCCCCCCGCCGTGTAAAGCCTTTGAAAAATGCTCCAATGGGACATTCTGAGGCTATCTGAGAGGGAAATTATAACAAATTGTCTGTCAACATTGAAAAAGAAAGAAGTAATCTTCTTCTGCCCCGGACAGTCTTTGGCTTTCTTCCGCTTCGTGCCGCGGGATGACATCTTTAAATGCCCAAGTGTCAACAAAAACAACTCGCGAACTACTTGTCAAAAGCTCCCGCGCCGGTGGGTGAAAGGTCATTCAGTCTCAAGAAATCTCGCACTACAAGTCAGCTGACCTTATATGTAACCCATGTCAAATCTCGCGAGAGCAGCCGCGACAAGTAAACAACTAAACAACATGGCGCCTCAGTCTGGAAAACGCCAATTCGGATTGTTTTTGTACCGTCTGGCGGTGTATCTACTATGATTGGAATATTTTTGGAGCAATTATAACGTATTTGATGATCAGACACATTGTCACGTAGTGTTGCTGGGATGTTTTCACGGAGTCGGTAAGGGGGCGCACGGCGAGAGTAAGAGGGCGCAGCGCCCCTGTTCCCCCGTTTAGACGAAAGCCTGGATCGCAGAAACGAAAGCATCATGTTTTGTCAAAGGATGCTATGATGCTAACAACTTTGTTAATGTTACTAAAGTAATGTCTCTGCAATGTTCTGACACATGTTGTAATAATGGTTTGCTCACATGTTTCCTCAAAGCTAACATCATGAACACATTTACGCTAATATTCCTACAGCTAATGTTGCTGAGTCATCCTGGAAAATTTTGTAAACTTTATGCAAAAACATTATGCAAACAAACAGGAAACTTGAGAAAGAACATTGAGTTCCTAGAACTGTAATATTTAACTAAACAACTGACAGAAACAGTAATGGTTTTCTAAAAAAGATGCTAATTTATTAATTGTTATCTAGTAGTAGAGTGTTAGCATTATAGAAATGCTTGTGCTAACATTCCTTCAGTTAAAATGTTATCGTTCCTCTGAATTCCCAGCTCAACATACAAAAGATGCTAAATTAGCAATAAACTATACTCTCGATTAATGCACTGTTAGCATCTTATAAATGTTTGTGCTAATATCACTGCATCTAAACAGTGTTTTTCTTTTGGAAGTAATTCTGTTCCTCCACCCTGGTGTGGGATAATTATCATTAACTAATGTAGAATTCCATAGCAAAACATACACAAGTTGCTAATAATAACAACAACTCATGCTAGTAGTGGGCTTAAGGACAATATGCTAAGTCCCTGAGTATATGTGAACCTTGTCACACATTGCTGATTTTGTGTTTTGATAAATAAATCTCTCGTCTATTCTTGACACAACCCAGAAAAAGCCAAACTGCTCAGATGTATGCTAAGATAAAAGAAAATAATGTTTCAGGATTTTTTTTTTTTTGCTAACCTCTCAGTTTTCTTCCTTGTTAGCTCGTAATAACGTAAATATACAGTACTGTGCAAAAGTCTGAGGCATCCTACTTTTTTTTTCCATACAAATTTTGTTATAGATTTCTACTTTATGACTTCTACATTATCAAGTCAGTACAAAAACATTTTAGAGTCCAAACGTTCGTTTTCCAGGACAAAATTAAATGTTACAGAAAAAAAAATGTTTGTATCTGAGCAGCATATTACATAAGAGAGCACTTTTCAGAATAAAAAAGAAAACATAATGAAGGCTGCTGGGTTCTGGTGCAAAATGAAGAAGCGAGTGTGACAGTCAAAGTGTCCAGAAGAACTGCGGCTGGTTCTGTAAGATGCTCAGTAAAACCTACAGCTCATTTCCTTATCAAACTGCACTCACTGTACCTGAGACTACTATTTTTTTTTAAAGCAAAGAGTCGTCTCACACCAAATATTGACTTTGTTTCATTTATTATGGCTTACTGCTGTTTATAGTATTTTTTTTATGTTGAAACATTTCATTTCATTGTTTTTAAGCCATTTTTGATCTACAGCATTTCTTTACATGTGCCTCAGACGTTTGCATAGTACTGTGTGTGTGTGTATGTGTGTGTGTGTAATATATATGTTGCTGATAATTTATAGCTTTTAGTAGTACCGTTAGCAGTAAGCGACTGATTAGCCTAGCTTTTTGAAACAATAGCTGAAAACCTGTCAGAATGCTAAATGTAATTATCTAAATCAGTGATTCTCAAACTGTGGTACGCGTGCCACTAGTGGTACGCCAAAGAATCACTTAATTAATATAAAAAAAATTTAAAAATAAAATAAAACGTGAAATACTATCCATAATATCCGAATGGATGAAAATATCTTATCAACCGATGACAAGAAAATGAAAGGAGATACAAATTAAGTTAATAATTTTAAAAAGTTTGCAAGTGCTTCTGGGTAGCCATACATAGCGTACGTACGCATTCCCGCCGGTTCCGCTGACAGACGGTTATCCGCCATTGGTAGACTAGGCTGTGATGGGAAAAGGTGGAGGTGGCTTTGCTAATTATGACGAGTACGACAAAATTACTGCTGTGGCTTAAATCCGCGAATGGGAGCGTGGATCAGGAGAGAGGGAGAACTGAAGAGGACGTGTGTGAGCCGAGCGCAGATGCTAACGACAGTGGCAAAACCAGCCCCAGAACTGCTAGCAAACAGCAGAAACCAGTGAGGAGGAAGTATGACGAAAAATACATAAAACTGGGATTCATTTGGAGCGGGACAGAGGAGCTGCCCAGGCCGCAGTGTGTTGTATGCGGGGACAGTACTTTTTTTTACTTAACATTTAAGTACAGTACAGTTATTTAACTTTTAAGTACATTTTCATTTAATCTTTAAGAACTGTCTTTTAATATTTATTTTAGTACAATGTTTATTTCACTTTTATGTGCAATTAATTTTATTTGATTCATTATTTAAGTACAGTGTTTTATTTTCCTATATTTCAACACAGTGTTACTGTTCAAAGTACTGTGTGTAATGTCACAGTGGCCAACAATATTAAATATACTTGTTAAATAAAACCTCCGCCTTGTTTTTAATGAATACTTAGGCCTACTACGCTACTGTATTTTAATGTTGGTCATTATGGTGGTACTTGGAGAGCCAAGTATTTTCTGAGGTGGTACTTGGTGAAAAAAGTTTGAGAACCACTGATCTAAATCACAACCTCACATATTGTTACGCTAATATCCATCCATCCATTATCTATGTCATGTATCTGTCAGGGTCGCAGGGAAAGCTGGAGCCAATTCAGTGAGACGTGGGGCACATCCTGGGCAGGTCGCCAATCTATCACAGGGCTTGTTAAGCTAATATGTTCAATGTTATTGATATAGTTTTATGGGTTTTTAGCTAATGGCTTCAGTGCTTTGTTTTGCCAAGTGCTTTGAACACTGAACTTTAACTTGAACACTGATCTCTGTGTGTGTGTGTGTGTGTGTGTGTGTGTGTGTGTTTGCTTGTGGCCAGAGCAGCAAGGCTAATCCTGGCTAATTTCTAATCTGATTTGATTAATGAATCACTATTTTGCTCAGCAAAACAGCACACAGTCCACTGATCTAATAAGATTTAAAAGTGTGTGTGTGTGAGAGAGATGCTATTTCTAGTCCAGCCATTCTTGAATCAGAGCTGAATTCACTCTACTTTTTGGATTCTGCCAATTGGAACTAGCAATAGCCAAGCGTATTCGCTAGCCTGTAGCTCGCTCCCTGCCTGCTGGCCTGATCAAATAAAGTTCCAAGTCTCTTCAGACCCTAGTTACCCGCCTCGTTTTCACTCTTGCAGAACCGATTACCCTGCTCAGGAAGCTTCAGAAACCCCCGGGTTAACGTAAACGTCCAGGTCTCGGATCGAGTCTCACGATTAGCAGTGTTGCTTTCCTGCCTGGCTCTGCTTTTATAAAGTCACTCACTGTGAGACTGAACGCTCAGGTGTGAAAATTCACTCTCTCCATCCCGGGATGAATTCCAACGTCTCTCAGAAGTCACCACAACAATGAGATTCCCTCCGGCTGCCAAGTCTGGGCTCTCAGAGAGGGAGGCAGGGGAGAGAAGTGGAGCGGACACTGAATAATGGCTCTGCTTTAGGAGATTAGCCTCGCTGTAATTTGTTAGGTATCTCAGCGTGTCCTCAAGGCACACGCTCTCGTTCTGCTGCGTCTGCATGCACACACTCGGTATTTCTAACTCTGACGCATCTTGTACTGGATGAGTCGTGCAGCTGCAGCCATATCCAAAGAGCCGCGTATTAAACACCTCCACCGATTTTATGGCTCGTTTTCCTTTGTGTGATGCAGCGGTTACTAAATTACAGCTGAAATCCAGAAGATCTTACAGTGGTTTGTGTAAAAAAAAAATTCTGTGGAGATTTTAGATTTACAGTATAATTAAGTGCAAAAGTTTGCATACCCCTAAGAAAGGTGATTTGTAGCAACAATGCTTTTAATTTATTAGGCTTCACGTGTTCTCTTATTATTAATAGTAACAAAAAATGGTTGAATTTAAATAATGAATGATATTAATATTGAAAAAGTTACATGTACATCTAGTGTCTTATATCTTCAGTTTTTAAACCTTTAAATACTTCTATTCACTTCAAAAGTTAATAGTTTTCACTTTCCTTCACATTATTGCATTTTATTTAATTTATTCTCAATATAATATTGATATAATAGAAAATTATTTAACAGTATGTAAGAGTTTGTGATGTCATGAAAATTGCAATAGCTTTACAACTTAAATACCACTACTGCAGAATATTTAAGAATCTGATTTGATATTTTTTCTAATATTTTGACTCAAAATAATTAAAATTGTAAAAAGAAATAATTTAAAATTGTTGAATTTTTTCTTCAACTTTTAAAATGTTTTTCCTTCAATTTATATTTATTTAAGAGTTAATTTTTGTAATAAATCAGCACTCCTGAATCTTTTAAAATTACAAGTTTTTACAGATGGGTACATTTATTTATAGTTTTTCCTCCTTCTAGTGTTATCTATATCATTTACGTGTTATTTATTTTGTAGAAATAACCATATTAAGTGTTATAAAACAGTTTTAAAATCCAATACTGTCTCTAAAAATGGAAAAATGATAACTGTTCGAGAATTAAAATATAAAAAAAGAGTAATTAACACTAATTCATTTTTTTTTTAATGCAACAGTACAACTTTGAGTCTTTAAAATTGTAGAATATTACAGTTTTGGGGTTTTTCTTTCCTTTTCACTGCTGATTTATCTTGTAAATGTTAAATAAAAGCATTGGACTTTTTTAAATAAAAGGAACACCACAATTTTGCATCTTTAACGTTGTAACAAAAAAAATTACAGAATATTTTTAAATTGTTTAACACAAATATAATACAGAGTAGAAATGTATAATAGAACTTTTTTTTAATGCAACAGTAGCTTTGCTGGCAGTTGAGGAAACCTGTATATTGTGTTGTGCATCATGTACAACCCTGATTCCAAAAAAGTTGGGACAAAGTACAAATTGTAAATAAAAAACAGAATGCAATAATTTACAAATCTCAAAAACTGATATTGTATTCACAATAGAACATAGACAACATATCAAATGTCGAAAGTGAGACATTTTGAAATTTCATGCCAAATATTGGCTCATTTGAAATTTCATGACAGCAACACAGCTCAAAAAAGTTGGGACAGGGGCAATAAGAGGCTGGAAAAGTTAAAGGTACAAAAAAGGAACAGCTGGAGGACCAAATTGCAACTCATTAGGTCAATTGGCAATAGGTCATTAACATGACTGGGTATAAAAAGAGCATCTTGGAGTGGCAGCGGCTCTCAGAAGTAAAGATGGGAAGAGGATCACCAATCCCCCTAATTCTGCGCCGACAAATAGTGGAGCAATATCAGAAAGGAGTTTGACAGTGTAAAATTGCAAAGAGTTTGAACATATCATCATCTACAGTGCATAATATCATCAAAAGATTCAGAGAATCTGGGAGAATCTCTGTGCGTAAGGGTCAAGGCCGGAAAACCATACTGGGTGCCCATGATCTTCGGGCCCTTAGACGGCACTGCATCACATACAGGCATGCTTCTGTACTGGAAATCACAAAATGGGCTCAGGAATATTTCCAGAGAACATTATCTGTGAACACAATTCACCGTGCCATCCGCCGTTGCCAGCTAAAACTCTATAGTTCAAAGAAGAAGCCGTATCTAAACATGATCCAGAAGCGCAGACGTCTTCTCTGGGCCAAGGCTCATTTAAAATGGGCTGTGGCAAAGTGGAAAACTGTTCTGTGGTCAGACGAATCAAAATTTGAAGTTCTTTATGGAAATCAGGGACGCCATGTCATTCGGACTAAAGAGGAGAAGGACGACCCAAGTTGTTATCAGCGCTCAGTTCAGAAGCCTGCATCTCTGATGGTATGGGGTTGCATTAGTGCGTGTGGCATGGGCAGCTTACACATCTGGAAAGACACCATCAGTGCTGAAAGGTATATCCAGGTTCTAGAGCAACATGTGCTCCCATCCAGATGACGTCTCTTTCAGGGAAGACCTTGCATTTTCCAACATGACAATGCCAAACCACATACTGCATCAATTACAGCATCATGGCTGTGTAGAAGAAGGGTCCGGGTACTGAACTGGCCAGCCTGCAGTCCAGATCTTTCACCCATAGAAAACATTTGGTGCATCATAAAACGGAAGATACGACAAAAAAGACCTAAGACAGTTGAGCAACTAGAATCCTACATTAGACAAGAATGGGTTAACATTCCTATCCCTAAACTTGAGCAACTTGTCTCCTCAGTCCCCAGACGTTTACAGACTGTTGTAAAGAGAAAAGGGGATGTCTCACAGTGGTAAACATGGCCTTGTCCCAACTTTTTTGAGATGTGTTGTTGTCATGAAATTTAAAATCACCTAATTTTTCTCTTTAAATGATACATTTTCGGGCGGCACGGTGGTGTAGTGGTTAGCGCTGTCGCCTCACAGCAAGAAGGTCCGGGTTCGAGCCCCGTGGCCAGCGAGGGCCTTTCTGTGCGGAGTTTGCATGTTCTCCCCGTGTCCGCGTGGGTTTCCTCCGGGTGCTCCGGTTTCCCCCACAGTCCAAAGATATGCAGGTTAGGTTAACTGGTGACTCTAAATTGACCATAGGTGTGAATGTGAGTGTGAATGGTTGTCTGTGTCTATGTGTCAGCCCTGTGATGACCTGGCGACTTGTCCAGGGTGTACCCCGCCTTTCACCCGTAGTCAGCTGGGATAGGCTCCAGCTTGCCTGCGACCCTGTAGAACAGGATAAAGTGGCTAGAGATAATGAGATGATACATTGTCTCAGTTTAAACATTTGATATGTCATCTATGTTCTATTCTGAATAAAATATTGAATTTTGAAACTTCTACACTCCGCAACTTCCGCATTCCGTTTTTATTTACAATTTGTACTTTGTCCCAACTTTTTTGGAATCGGGGTTGTACATAGAAATGTTTCTGTGCAAGTATCAAAGGACACAAATGTTACATCGCCCACCTGGAGATGGGAAAGGATAAAAAAAATAGAATCCAGTAAGACAAGTAAAGCATGCATAAACAGAAATAAACCTGCAGCCAGGCTTTACAACACAATACAGAAAACAAAGATGAGCTAAAAAATAAAGCTACCAAACATTCAACTCCTCCCTCTTTTTCTTTTCATTTTTTACTTTTCCCAATGGTACAAATAATAGTTATTAGAAATATTTATTTGACCATCGTAAATGTATGAGAAATTATATACATCCATCCATCCATTATCTGTAGCCGCTTTATCCTGTTCTACAGGGTCGCAGGCAAGCTGGAGCCTATCCCAGCTGACTACGGGTGAAAGGCGGGGTACACCCTGGACAAGTCGCCAGGTCATCACAGGGCTGACACATAGACACAGACAACCATTCACACTCACATTCACACCTACGGTCAATTTAGAGTCACCAGTTAACCTAACCTGCATGCCTTTGGACTGTGGGGGAAACCGGAGCACCCGGAGGAAACCCACGCGGACACGGGGAGAACATGCAAACTCCACACAGAAAGGCCCTCGCCGGCCACGGGGCTCGAACCCGGACTTTCTTGCTGTGAGGCAACAGCGCTAACCACTACACCACCGTGCCACCCCAATATCAGTATTTATTATAAATACATTGTTATTATTATGAAATTATTACTTTCTACACATACACTTTTGTCACTCTTTTCCTTCTTTATTTTTTAATATTATAAACATTGATTATAAATTATAAATACCGTTTATAATTTATAATCAGTTAATTAGATTATTAGACATTATGCATTATTACTTTGTGTGTATTTATACGGTCACTCGACATTTTTTTTAATTTTTTTTTATTTTAGGTCTGTTGCAGTCATTGGTCAGTTACAGCTTTAAGTCAGCTTAAAGTCTCTCTCTCTCTCTCTCTCTTTCTCCTTGTCCTTCATTCTTTTTCTCTGTCAGGTGTTCTTAAAGACTATCTGAGGGAGCTACCTCATCCTCTCATCTCTAAGCCTCTGTACGAGGCAGTTCTAGACGCCATGTCCAAGCGGCCGCTGATGATCGGAAACAGCGGCTGTGAGAACGACTCTGCCGATTCGGAGCACGCCGCCGGGTTGCTTGAGACGCTGCCTGTAGTTGAGAAGGTATTATAAAATTACAGAAGTTTTCATATTTAAAGTTTTACTGTACAAACAGTTGTCAGTCTATCCTCACACTGTTTCCTTGGGCGATTCCTCGTCTCTATCCATCACTTCATCTGCTTAAGTGGATTTTAGATAAGAGCTTGGAGGTCTTGGAGGGTCCAAGTCAAAACTTGTCGACTTTAAGAGCAGTATCTGGTCAGAAATCATTACAACCTGGTGCAGCTTTCAAAAAACAGCTGTATGCACATTGTTAGAAAATTTAAAAACCCTTACAAGTTCAATTGTCCTTTAAATGGAGAACCCTACAACACAGCATTTCCCCATTACAACGAGTTCGAAATATAACTTTTTAGAACCCTTCATTATCCCTTGAAGAACCTTTTGTTTTCCTCAGAGTGTATCACGTACCTAGAGCTAGATGTTAAGAAAGACATAATTATCAATATTTTGGAGATTGTTCAACACGATAATCCTTAATTATCCAGTGAACCATTAAAGAAACCTTGAAGGACCCTTTTTTCTATGAGTCTACCAAGTTCCAAGAGTAGTGATTTTCCATAGATTTCTCAGATTCTTCTTCTATTTTGAAGAAAATATATACCCACTTAGAGAGAATTAAACAAAGGTTCTTCAAAGGTTCTTTTGTGGTACAAACTTCAAATTACCGGTTATTATTTTCTCCTTAAAGGGGAACTGAAGGCAATTTTTTTATTATCAAAATTCTATTTCTCATTTTATAAAGTGTAGGAATGCATTTCTGACAGCTATTTTGTCGCTGCTATAACAAGTTACGAGTGTTTGAAATATGCTATGTAATATATCAGTCCATATGTCAAAGCAGCGGCTGTAAATGAGAGTCGCTGAGACCTGTGCGAGACTGTGTTGGATGGAAGTTAAACGTACAGCGGAAATCAAAGTGACCAACATCTGCCAACGTTGTCAAAAGACGTGTGCGCTCTCCTTCAAATGCTGACGTAATCAAGCTGGAAGTTTTCCCTGTGTCCGAAATCTCTCCCTACTCACTATATAGGGCACTATATAGTGGGGACGTCATTTTGTAGTGCTGTCTGAAACCTTAGTGAGGATTATGTGGGAAATGCGCTCAGTATAAAATGTATTTATTACAAAAATACATGCATGTATTTATTATTTTGAAAACCCACCAGCCGCCTGATCTGGCACGTTTTAATTGTGTGACAGTAAATACCAGCGCGACGGACTAGTCCTTATCCTGCTGTCTTTCCAACTCTTCTCTACTCCATGTTGTTTCGAAGTTATATGAAATAATCTCCATCACTGATGAAGCTGGCAAATCTCAAAATTAATCTAAATTGGAATGATATGGCGATCTGGCCGCTGTGTAAACAGTTTTCAAAATGGCGGCGCTGACACTTCATGTTTGAAGTCTCGCACAAGTCTCGTGAAGATCGCGTGGATAAGCGACACCTGCCGTGGACCATACAAACTACATTCAACCTGGCTAAAAACCGAAAAGGCTGATAAGTGTAATATAATATGCCAATACGAGTCACGATATAAGGTTAATAAAACCGAAAACGTAATTGAATAACATGTTAATTAAGAAATAAAGCAAGTT
Organism: Neoarius graeffei; assembly: GCF_027579695.1. NCBI lineage: Eukaryota > Metazoa > Chordata > Actinopteri > Siluriformes > Ariidae > Neoarius > Neoarius graeffei. Next base: position 43,390,801 of record NC_083581.1, read on the forward strand.
TAAAAATGACTTCAGTTCCTCTTTAATGCCTAGAACATGTTTAAACATTTGCTAAAATGTATTGGTGCTTGGTAGAAAAAAAAAAGTTCATTGGTCGTTTGTTCATTCGAAATGAGTTATACTTTGAATCATTTCTAATAGGAAAAGCACTTTGTTGTTGTGTTCTACATAGAACCTTTAAGGGTTCCTCAGAAAGACAACTAAATTTGTTCTATGATAATTTATTATAACTAGTTAGCAGTCTGTTTAGTATGCTTGTTAATGTTTTGTTTAGTATGCTTGTAAACCAGTGACAGAACCTTGGCGATTCACTCTTGCGTCTTTCCTCCTTCTAGAGGACTCTGAGGAAACTTCTGGACCACCTGAAGCGCGTCGCATCACATCATGAGTTGAACAAGATGACGTGTCAGAACCTGGCTGTGTGTTTTGGACCTGTGCTGCTCAGTCAGAGACAGGACGCTTCAGGTCTCGCTAACCGAGTGTTCATGGACTCGGAGGAGCTAGCCAGCGCTCTGCACTTTAAGAAGCACATCGAGGTTCTGCACTACCTGTTGCAGCTGTGGCCAGGTAAGGACACACACACACACACACACACATACACACCGAGGTATATACATGAACAAGAAACCTGAAATGATGTACTGGTTTAGATGATGGTGTAGTGGTGTGTTTACAGCGACAGACTCCATTATAGTAAACCAGCAGCTAGTGTGTCAGCCTTGTAACTTTAAAGCTTTAAAAGAAGCAAACTTCACACTCAAAACATGGCTGATTGACTACAAGTGGAGTAAAATTGTGCACATTTTAATTTCTGGATTCTGATTAGTTAGAAAGTGTTGAATAATTTTCTAGAACAGCAGTTGTTTGTTCTAATACCTTATTGTTTCCATAGCGACAGCTTTAAAATTATTGACATGGTAAAGTTTACTCTAAGGTGTTTAGTTGACGTTTATGGAAGGAGTCTCCAGTGTCAGCGCTTTGTAACAGTCAGAGGTAAAGCTGTAACCAAGTTTTCCAACATCTTCAGGACAGAGGAGTTTACACTTCTTTGTGGTTTTGCATGATGTGTCATTTTAAATAAAAATTTTTAAAAAAGGCGGCGCGGTGGTGTAATGGTTAGCGCTGTCGCCTCACAGCAAGAAGGTCCGGGTTCGAGCCCCGTGGCCGGCGAGGGCCTTTCTGTGCGGAGTTTGCATGTTCTCCCCGTGTCCGTGTGGGTTTCCTCCGGGTGCTCCGGTTTCCCCCACAGTCCAAAGACATGCAGGTTAGGTTAACTGGTGACTCTAATGCCGCTTTTCCACTACCAACGCAGCTGAGTCGGGCTGAGCCGTGCCGTGCTGAGTCGAGCCGAGTGGGGCTGTTGGAGTTGCATTTCGACTACAACCGCGCTGAACCGTGCTGGCTGGAAGTGGGTGGACACATTGGGTGGAGTTAGCGAAAGTGGGTGGACGTCAGGTGATGTCGTTAGGCGGCACAAACAGTGACATCAGTGACCTTTTAAGCGGTAGTCTCACAACCCGGAGAGTAAACAATAAACATGGAGGACATGGAGTCGTTAGTGTTGCTGGTCTTGGTGCTGTGGCTTGTTGTCGCCGACAACGCCAACAGATACTGGCAAGAGCGTATAGATGAGGCGAGGCGCATAAGGCTTCATAATTCTCGTAATTCTCCTTCTTCCGGGTTTGCGGTGTTTACAGATCCCAGCGTGCTCGCGGGGCGTGTGTGGGCGTGTGAGGACACTCCTCCTCACCAATCAGTGCACAGGGGAGTGACTGCTCACGCCCCCAGCCTCACTCGGCTCGGTTTGGCTCGCTTCAGCCCCACTCCAAAACCGTGCGAGTTTTGGGGGCTGAGCAGGGCTGAAGCGAGCTGAGTCGTGCTGTTCTTAGATAGTCGAAACGCGAGCCGTGTCGGGCTGAAGTGAGCTGAAGCGAGCTGAAGTGAGCTGAAAAAAGGTAGTGGAAAAGGGCCATAAATTGACCGTAGGTGTGAATGTGAGTGTGAATGGTTGTCTGTGTCTGTGTGTCAGCCCTGTGATGACCTGGCGACTTGTCCAGGGTGTACCCCGCCTTTCGCCCATAGTCAGCTGGGATAGGCTCCAGCTTGCCTGCGACCCTGTAGAACAGGATAAAGCGGCTACAGATAATGAGATGAGATGAGAATTTTTAAAAAAGTAGCATTAATTGTTGCAAATTGCTGCGGTACAAGATGAATAAAACATCTCAGGGCATGCTGTTATAGGAAAGCAGGGTAAAAGTAACTCCTATAATAGTATGACACTGAGCATTTTATTCCTTATATAAACACAGAACACTGAAATATCGCAGATAAAGTTTCATCTCTGTGGTTTGTAGCAACCTCTCTCTTCTGAAACTTCTTTGATACACCCTCGGTTCCTCTGGTTCCTAAACATAGTGCAAACAGATCCGCTTCCATATGGGAGATCAAACAGCCATGCTAACCTTCTCAATTGGCATGCGGGACAGAAAGAGAGAGAGAGGGGGAATTGTAAAGTAAACCAAAGCCCTGGAGGGCTGAGACCACGCGAGGAATCCTGCCCCCTGAGAGCAGCATTTATCCTGAAGAGCTGCGGCTCAACCATTGTGGCGAGAAACAGCTGCGCGCCCTCAGGATTGCAGTTAAACTGTGATTGATACTGTGGAGAAAGGACAAGATGACAAAGCCTGTCAGCATAGTGATGCGTTCCGGGTGTGAGGCTCTATTGGTTTAGGTTTACTAACGTAGCAATCGAAGAATTTCCAGAGCATGAGCTTTTCATTTAAAGGAATACTTCATCAAGCTAACCCTAGCAAGGGACAAGTCTCTCATGCCACTTCTGTCTTGTGGGTGTGAATGAAAGCAATAGCAACCAAAACACACACTCTCCAGCCCGCTGTAAAATTTATACACACCACTTTTGTTTAAAACATATTTAAATATTATTTGCCTGTTGCGTACTTGGGTTCATGCTCGCTTTGTTATCAGATTAGACTAGCAGTGCAAGCTAACCACTAGCTCTACTAGCTGCGTACACTCACCAGAAGCACCGGTGCTTTCTGCTACTTCCTTCCAAGCTTGTGAGAAGAAATATCAGACACGTGCACAATAGAATTGGTCTGAGGAATCATTTGAGCCAGTTGTTTGGAGTTCTCCTACTTAACACACTTAGAATAAAGGAAATCTTTATTCAAATGTTACAACCCCGATTCCAAAAAAGTTGGGACAAAGTACAAATTTTAAATAAAAATGGAATGCAATGATGTGGAAGTTTCAAAATTCCATATTTTATTCAGAATAGAACATAGATGACATATCAAATGTTTAAACTGAGAAAATGTATCATTTAAAGAGAAAAATTAGGTGATTTTAAATTTCATGACAACAACACATCTCAAAAAAGTTGGGACAAGGCCATGTTTACCACTGTGAGACATCTCCTTTTCTCTTTACAACAGTCTGTAAACGTCTGGGGACTGAGGAGACAAGTTGCTCAAGTTTAGGGATAGGAATGTTAACCCATTCTTGTCTAATGTAGGATTCTAGTTGCTCAACTGTCTTAGGTCTTTTTTGTCGTCTCTTCCGTTTTATGATGCACCAAATGTTTTCTATGGGTGAAAGATCTGGACTGCAGGCTGGCCAGTTCAGTACCCGGACCCTTCTTCTACGCAGCCATGATGCTGTAATTGATGCAGTATGTGGTTTGGCATTGTCATGTTGGAAAATGCAAGGTCTTCCCTGAAAGAGACGTCGTCTGGATGGGAGCATATGTTGCTCTAGAACCTGGATATACCTTTCAGCATTGATGGTGTCTTTCCAGATGTGTAAGCTGCCCATGCCACACGCACTAATGCAACCCCATACCATCAGAGATGCAGGCTTCTGAACTGAGCGCTGATAACAACTTGGGTCGTCTTTCTCCTCTTTAGTCCGAATGACATGGCGTCCCTGATTTCCATAAAGAACTTCAAATTTTGATTCGTCTGACCACAGAACAGTTTTCCACTTTGCCACAGCCCATTTTAAATGAGCCTTGGCCCAGAGAAGACGTCTGCGCTTCTGGATCATGTTTAGATATGGCTTCTTCTTTGAACTATAGCGTTTTAGCTGGCAACGGCGGATGGCACGGTGAATTGTGTTCACAGATAATGTTCTCTGGAAATATTCCTGAGCCCATTTTGTGATTTCCAATACAGAAGCATGCCTGTATGTGATGCAGTGCCGTCTAAGGGCCCGAAGATCATGGGCACCCAGTATGGTTTTCCGGCCTTGACCCTTACGCACAGAGATTCTCCCAGATTCTCTGAATCTTTTGATGATATTATGCACTGTAGATGATGATATGTTCAAACTCTTTGCAATTTTACACTGTTGAACTCCTTTCTGATATTGCTCCACTATTTGTCGGTGCAGAATTAGGGGGATTGGTGATCCTCTTCCCATCTTTACTTCTGAGAGCCGCTGCCACTCCAAGATGCTCTTTTTATACCCAGTCATGTTAATGACCTATTGCCAATTGACCTAATGAGTTGCAATTTGGTCCTCCAGCTGTTCCTTTTTTTGTACCTTTAACTTTTCCAGCCTCTTATTGCCCCTGTTCCAACTTTTTTGAGCTGTGTTGCTGTCATGAAATTTCAAATGAGCCAATATTTGGCATGAAATTTCAAAATGTCTCACTTTCGACATTTGATATGTTGTCTATGTTCTTTTGTAAATACAATATCAGTTTTTGAGATTTGCAAATTATTGCATTCCGTTTTTATTTACAATTTGTACTTTGTCCCAACTTTTTTGGAATTGGGGTTGTACTTGCTGATGCATGCATGTTGCCTGCTAATGTGAACACAGTAATTATCGAGTCACTTCTTAGCATGCGTCTTCATAATAGTCTTGAGAAGATGCGCTGCAAAAGTAGTCAGTTTCAGCCATAAGTTTGGTTTAGTAATGAAACATTCGGATGATTTACATAACAATGTTTAGCTAGTAATGTCATGTATAGCTACAGGTCATCTGTTTTTAACATCAAGTTTAGTTCTGCGTGTTGATTTAAGGAACAAAAGTATCACTTTGCTAACTGCTAACTAGCTGCTAGCTGTCTGTGAGCTGTGTTATTGTTTAGCCACTGAATAGGCTACAATAGTACTTCATATAAATTTTCCTATTTTATTTTTTATACGTGCTAATAAAAACTTTTCTGGCAAATTTTTCCTCAATTATTATTACTTGGTGTCATGAATTCTGAAAAGGAAAACTCTTTTCTTAAATGTTTGTACGTGGAAGTTAGCCACGTCACTGGCATGTCTGTCTTTAGCATCTTTCCTCTCTTTTAGTCTTTATAAATGGTGTAGGATTAGCGTCTGCATCCTCTATCAGGATTTAGCCGAATGTGTTGATTTTGGTAACTACAGTGGTGCTTGAAAGTTTGTGAACCCTTTAGAATTTTCTATATTTCTGCATAAATATGACCTAAAATCTCATCTCATCTCATCTCATCTCATCTCATCTCATCTCATCTCATCTCATCTCATCTCATCTCATCTCATCTCATTATCTGTAGCCGCTTTATCCTGTTCTACAGGGTCGCAGGCAAGCCGGAGCCTATTCCAGCTGACTACAGGCGAAAGGCAGGGTACACCCTGGACAAGTCGCCAGGTCATCGCAGGGCATGACCTAAAATATCATCAAATTTTCACACAAGTCCTAAAAGTAGATAAACAGAACAGAGTTAAACAAATGAGACAAAATATTATACTTGGTCATTTATTTATTGAGGAAAATGATCCAATATTACATATCTGTGAGTGGCAAAAGTATGTGAACCTTTGCTTTCAGTATCTGGTGTGACCCCCTTGTGCAGCAATAACTGCAACTAAACGTTTGCGGTAACTGTTGATCAGTCCTGCACACCGGCTTGGAGGAATTTTAGCCCATTCCTCCATACAGAACAGCTTCAACTCTGGGATGTTGGTGGGTTTCCTCACATGAACTGCTCGCTTCAGGTCCTTCTACAACATTTCGATTGGATTAAGGTCAGGACTTTGACTTGGCCATTCCAAAACATTAACTTTAATAATAATAATAATAATTTCAATTTATATAGCACCTTTCACAAACCCAAGGACGCTTTACACAGGAGTTACCAAAAAAAAAAGCCACACTAGGAAGAGGAGTGTGAGGTAAAGAGAAAAGTTTTCAAGTTAGCTTTGAAGGAAGAGAGAGTGGAACAGTCACAAAGTGATTGTGGTAACGAGTTCCAAAGTTTAGGAACAGCAGCACTGAATGATCTGCCACCCATAGATGCCAGTTTAAAACTTTATTCTTCTTTAATCATTCTTTGGTTGAACGACTTGTGTGCCGAGGGTCGTTGTCTTGCTGCATGACCCACCTTCTCTTGAGATTCAGTTCATGGACAGATGTCCTGACATTTTCCTTCAGAATTTGCTGGTATAATTCAGAATTCATTGTTCCATCAATGATGGTAAGCCGTCCTGGCCCAGATGCAGCAAAACAGGCCCAAACCATGATAATACCATCACCATGTTTCACAGATGGGACAAGGTTCTTATGCTGGAATGCAGTGTTTTCCTTTCTCCAAACATAACGCTTCTCATTTAAACCAAAAAGTTCTATTTTGGTCTCATCCATCCACAGAATATTTTTCCAATAGCCTTCTGGCTTGTCCACGTGACCTTTAGCAAACTGCAGACGAGCAGCAATGTTCTTTTTGGAGAGCAGTGGCTTTCTCCTTGCAACCCTACCATGCACACCATTGTTGTTCAGTGTTCTCCTGATGGTGGACTCATGAACATTAACATTAGCCAATGTGAGAGAGGCCTTCAGTTGCTTATAAGTTACCCTGGGGTCCTTTGTGACCTCGCCGACTATTACATGCCTTGCTCTTGGAGTGATCTTTGTTGGTCGACCACTCCTGGGGAGGGTAACAATGGTCTTGAATTTCCTCCATTTGTACACAATCTGTCTGACTGTGGATTGGTGGAGTCCAAACTCTTTAGAGATGGTTTTGTAACCTTTTCTAGCCTGATGAGCATCAACAACGCTTTTTCTGAGGGCCTCAGAAATCTCCTTTGTTCGTGCCATGATACACTTCCACAAACATGTGTTGTGAAGATCAGACTTTGATAGATCCCTGTTCTTTAAATAAAACAGGGTGCCCACTCACACCTGATTGTCATCCCATTGATTGAAAACACCTGACTCTAATTTCACCTTCAAATTAACTGCTAATCCTAGAGGTTCACATACTTTTGCCACTCACAGATATGTAATATTGGATCATTTTCCTCAATAAATAAATGACCAAGTATAATATTTGTTGTCTCATTTGTTTAAGTGGGTTCTCTTTATCTACTTTTTGTACTTGTGTGAAAATCTGATGATGTTTTAGGTCATATTTATGCAGAAATATAGAAAATTCTAAAGGGTTCACAAACTTTCAAGCACCACTGTAGATTGCTCTTTTGCTAACGGCTAAGCTATCTGCTAGCTGTCCGCGAGCCATGCTATTTGTGATATCACCAGGTTATTTTTGCTCTTCTTGTTGAGGTAAAATCTACAAACATGGTCCAACTGCTAGTTAAAACTAATAATGTAAACTGACTTGTTAGCTGCCTGTGAATGATCCAGCTACTGAATAAAGTATATAAATGCAAAGCTGGGCGGCACGGTGGTGTAGTGGTTAGCGCTGTCGCCTCACAGCAAGAAGGTCCTGGGTTCGAGCCCCGGGGCCGGCGAGGGCCTTTCTGTGTGGAGTTTGCATGTTCTCCCTATGTCCGCATGGGTTTCCTCCGGGTGCTCCGGTTTCCCCCACAGTCCAAAGACATGCAGGTTAGGTTAACTGGTGGCTCTAAATTGAGCGTAGGTGTGAATGTGAGTGTGAATGGTTGTCTGTGTCTATGTGTCAGCCCTGTGATGACCTGGCGACTTGTCCAGGGTGTACCCCGCCTTTCGCCCGTAGTCAGCTGGGATAGGCTCCAGCTTGCCTGCGACCCTGTAGAAGGATAAAGCGGCTAGAGATAATGAGATGAGAATGAATGAAATGCAAAGCTGTGGTAATGTAATAACTACTCCAAAATAAATGTTTTGTACATTTTCTCAACACATGTCTGCGCTCAAATAGGAACAGCTAGGCGTTCTTTTGGCCCTGTCCTAGCCTCTCACTTGAGCTCCTTTTAAACTTGAATTTTAGTCTCTTTTCTGTTCTTTTCACTATGAAAAATTGTCTTGCATGCTGCTAAAGGCACTATATAAAGTTACTGTCCCTTGGCTCCACTTCCAGCAGAGAAAAATGCAATAAACTCACTCTATAATTACACACATTCCTGACCTAACCTTTCGCCTTGTGCTTAGCCACTTCACCCTGAGATGCTCACGCCTTACTGAAATCCTCCTCCCAGAGGGCACATTTTCACAGAAACACACACTGAGGTTGTTGGGTGGTGGTGAAACAGCCTTGTGTTAGCTATAGGTTCGGTGTATAATTTTGTAGGTTTGTAGGCTAAAGAGGAAGTGGACAGTCTGGGTTTGTTTAGCATGAAATGGATGGCAGTGAAGGAAGAAAAAAACTGTGGGAGAAGCCAAAGTGTGGGTTTGTTGGTATTTTTAGAATGTCGAGGCCACAGCCGTGTGTGTGTGTGTGTGTTGATGTTTGTGTTTAGTTTTTTCGATAACCCTGGATTGACCTTCTAAACCAACAGAGCATACAAAGTCTCCTTGTGGTTATAATAGAAAACCTGCAAATGATATGCAATGCTAATATGCCTAGCAGTAAAAATTATTTTTAATCCTTATGCTTTAAAACCATCCGAAATCTTTAGAATCCTCATTTTACCTTGCTAGCAATTTTTTTTTGACAAAAAGATTCAAGGATATGCTTCTCCACAGCACTAAATTCATTGCTTATTGCTGGCAAATGTGACTAATGCCGCTTTTCCACTACCAACGCGGCTGAGCCGTGCCGTGCTGAGTCGGGCTGAGTCGAGCCGAGTGGGGCTGTTGGAGTTGCATTTCGACTACAACCGCGCTGAACCGTGCTGGCTGGAAGTGGGTGGACACATTGGGTGGAGTTAGCGAAAGTGGGTGGACGTCAGGTGATGTCGTTTGGCGGCGCAAACAGTGACATCAGTGAGCTTTTAAGCGGTAGTCTCACAACCCGGAGAGTAAACAATAAACATGGAGGACATGGAGTCGTTAGTGTTGCTGGTCTTGGTGCTGTGGCTTGTTGTCACCGACAACGCCAACAGATACTGGCAAGAGCGTATAGATGAGGCGAGGCGCATAAGGCTTCATAATTCTCATAATTCGTAATTATTCTTCTTCCGGGTTTGCGGTGTTTACAGATCCCAGCGTGCTCGCGGGGCGTGTGTGGGCATGTGAGGACACTCCTCCTCACCAATCAGTGCACAGGGGAGTGTCTCCTCACGCCCCTAGCCTCACTCAGCTCGGTTTGGCTCGCTTCAGCCCCACTCCAAAACAGTGCGAGTTTTGGGTGCTAAGCAGGGCTGAAGCGAGCTGAGTCGTGCTGTTTTTGGATAGTCGAAACGTGAGCCGTGTCGGGCTGAAGTGAGCTGAAGCGAGCTGAAGTGAGCTGAAAAAGGGTAGTGGAAAAGGGCCATAACTGTGCTAAACGTGACTAACATTAATGCTAACATTGTGGTACTGATTGCTAATAATTTGGTAATATTACAACGGTCATGGGTGGTGTAGTGGTTAGCGCTGTCGCCTCACAGCAAGAAGGTTCTGGGTTCGAGCCCAGTGGCCGGCGAGGGCCTTTCTGTGCGGAGTTTGCATGTTCTCCCCGTGTCCGCGTGGGTTTCCTCCGGGTGCTCCGGTTTCCTCCGCAGTCCAAAGACATGCAGGTTAGGTTAACTGGTGGCTCTAAATTGACCGTAGGTGTGAATGTGAGTGTGAATGGTTGTCTGTGTCTATGTGTCAGCCCTGTGATGACCTGGCGACTTGTCCAGGGTGTACCCCGCCTTTCACCCGTAGTCAGCTGGGATAGGCTCCAGCTTGCCTGCGACCCTGTACAGGATAAACGATTACAGATAATGGATGGATGGATACAACAGTCATAGTTTTGATCATAAACTCTGCAGGATAAAACAAAATCATTAGCTAACATTAACTATCAAGATAGTGTGGTTTTTTTTAAATGGTGATAACTGTAAATGTATTGTAAAGTAGCATGCTAAACTGGTCAGACAGTACATTTACTTCAGGATAAAGCAAAAATCTAACGCTAACTTCAGCTAGAAAATCTCTCTAATAATCCTTATTTTATGATGCTAGAAATTTTATTGAGTCACTTAACACCCAGAAGCTAAATTTCTCTCTCTTTTTTTTTTTTGGGGGGGGGGGGGGGGGTGTCTTTTTCCCCTGCTAATTTTTTTGCTTGTTTTTCTGCAAACATTACTGTATGCTGTTTGTTTCTGTTTTGTGTTATCCTTTATTGGCAGTGAACTGTAGACATTTTAACACATTTATTCTATTTGTTTTTTGTGTCATTGACTTCCCAATTGCGAGCCAGGCAGGTAACACGAAGGGATGGTTTGAGTGGTTTGAGCTTTTTCTTTAGCATAGGGAAAGTGGAAGGGTGTATACCGTATATCCTGTGACTCATGTAGCTTTGAATGCTAGCTCAGGATGAGATATGCTAGGTTTGAGATTATATCGCAATACTTATCCTTTCACCTCAGACTTTTCACCTCAGACACTTCAGAAAATAAAAATCTAATCATGTGTGTCTGTTAAGGAGCTTATTTTGTCTTTGAGCTAGCTTTTTTTTTTAAAGAAAATTAGCATTAACTGGTTGGATAATAACTTAAATTTTTAGGTTTTGTATGAGGAGCTTGCTTGTTTGAAAAAGCGTTTACATCATGTGTTCCTAATGCATGTGTTTGTCCCTAAATGATTTTCAGTTCACTCCTGTACTTGCATACTGTTCTACTGCCTGCTAGCAAATACTCTTTAGGCTTGTTATCCAGTTTGTTTTTGCACTAAATCTCCTTCCCTTTCTCTCTTTCTTGTCATTGTTGTTTCAGTTGCGGATGTCCAGAGCAAACCCTCGTCTCTTGCCCTGGACCCCCCTGCCCCAGTGAGGAGAAGAAAAGAGCGCCCTCAGGTGTTAAACCTGAGCGATGCTGAGCTAGCGGGAGTTCTCCGTCCCCGTCCTGGGCGCTTGGACAGTCCAAGCAACCGCTACGCTGGAGACTGGAGCGATTGCAAGGAGACGTACCTCCATCAGATGCACCCAGAGGAGGCAGAGGAAGCAGACTATGCCGACGTGCCGAGTGAAGAGGAGAAGGACGAGGGCAAGGACAAAGAACGAGGGGAAGAGGATGATGAAATGCTAGAGAGTAGAAAAGCTGTACAAATAGAAGTGGAGAAGGAGCAAAAGTCTGATGTTCAGGAAGATGTTTTTGTTGGAGAACAACAGAAAATTGAAGACATGCCATTGCTAATGTCATATGATCGAATGCTAGTGGCGCGAGAAGAGCACAGAGCCAAAGAGCACACATATCAGGCATTCATGAAGATCCAGGAGATCAGCCCTGTTCTGAGTAACAGGGTGAACCTGCGAGATCTTCAGGAAAGCATTGACACGCTCATTGGCAACCTGGAACGAGAGCTGAACAAGAACAAGTTCAATGTCGGGTACTGAGATGCTAAACACCAAGTCAGATTTTGGTTTTTGGTATCTCCATGATGAAACTTCAGGATTTTGGTCTCTCAAACATCGCACTTCTTATCAACTCACACACACTACAGACTTACTCACATTCCTTACGTTTAAATATCTGACTTTAGAGGCCTCTGAGGTTTCTTCTCGGGTTCCGTGTCATCTGGTTTGGTTTGTTACGTTTCTTCTTATTAGAAGAAGCCATTGAGCCCTGAGGGGTGAGCCAGATGCCTTAATTGTGTAAAGGTGGTACTTAAGGCTGGGGAGAACTTTTTTTAATAATTTTTATTATTTCTATTGAGGTACAGAAAATGCAAACCAGTGCACTTATAAAGCCAGCTTTCAAAGTCAGGGTCAGGGATTAAGGCCATTGATACTGGCATGAAATACAGTTAAATGAGTAGATCCTTACACTAAACTTTAAACATGCTAATATTCCATGCAATAAACCAGAAACAATCCAGAAATACCAAAACCATCTGTACACTTAAAAATAAACTACATCTACCCAAAAGATACCTACTTCCGAAGATCCCTAATCTGTACACACCTCTAAATTCCTGAAATATTAACACCCAAAAGGTTTTAAACTACCACTTCATAGGATCTACACCCCTGGAAAAAAAATTAAAAAAAATAAAATCCAGAAATCAAAACACACTTTTAAAGCCTTAAAGTGCCATTCCACCATTGGATGTATTCTTTGGCATAAAATACAATATATTTTATGACAACATGACTAGACAGAGAAATCTTTTAGCTTCAAAATGATATATCAGACATAATTTTTTGACAACGACAAGTATATTAATTTTGCGACCAAAGTCACCTACCCTTTTAATTTCCGCGCGGTAGTGAAACATGATGTCATCGGCAGGTTCCCCTTCTTGTGTACCACGTGTCGGTCTATTTTTAGACCAGGAAACCCCCAAAGTGAGAGAGTCATTTCTCCTCGTATATGGGGGCCAAAAAAATTGCGAAAAATTTTGAGTTAATCTTTCAGTTAGCTAGATTTATTGGTATTATTTTTATCGCGTTCTATCCGCCATTGCTGATAATATGTGCCACGTCACGTGGTACACAAGAAGGGGAACCTGCCGATGACATCACGCGCGGAAATTAAAAGGGTAGGTGACTTTGGTCGCAAAATTAATATACTTGTCGTTGTCAAAAAATTATGTTTGATATATCATTTTGAAGCTAAAAGATTTCTCTATCTAGTGATACCATTTATATATGTTGTCAAACTATATTGTATTTTATGCCAAAGAATACATCCAATGGTGGAATGGCACTTTAAGCTGTACACCCTGAAATCCCAAAATCTCTGAACCAAATCAACCCCCAAATCCCAAACATCCTAAAAGTTTCAGGTTCCCCAACACCAAATTAAAATTTGGCTAGCCAATTGCAAAGTTGAACAACTTTTATTCCCTTTTAAAATTTTTTTTAAATAGTGCTTAATTTAAATGTTGGTTCTAACTTCTCAATGTATTCGTTCAACAGCTCACTTTGCAAGCTATATAAACGCAAGCCTGTGCTTGGTGAGCTTCGCTAACTTTAGCAATATGTCTCCAGAAGTAGCTATAGGATGTACATAGTGGAGTTCTCTCAAGCTAATAAACATCAGTTTCAGCAGTATGCATGCTAACATACAAATTAGCTAATGTTAGACTAACCATTGTGGAACTCAAAACAGAAACCAGGTTCTCTAGCAAGCTGGTTAACATTAATGAAAGTATTGTGATGTCATCAGTACAGTCACCCTGAATAATATCTTATTTTTGTTATTCCATAGATGTGCAAGTGTAGTTTGCTTTAAATTTAATAATGGAAGCATGTCAAGCTACCAGAATGGAAAATAAATGCTAATTTTGCTAATATTATTTAAAAGTAGCATGTAGAACCTATTAGAGAATAATTGAAGAATATTTTTTTTCCTCCACTGTGCTGATTATCTTTGAATCCTGCACCACGTTGGGAAAATAAACACAGCTGGATGTGTGTTTGCTTATGACAGGTACGTGTGGAAGACTTTCGCCACAGACCAGGGAAACAGTTTTGTCAGTATTTATCAGCTACAAGTGTAAATATAATCCGAGTACGCTATATTTTTTGACAGCTTACGTTTCCGTGTGTGTGAATATGTAAATGTTTCTCAGCTGCCTTGTAGTATTTGGGTTTAAAAATAATAAATGTATAAATAAGGTGATTTTTTTCCCTTATTTGCGTGTGCATGATGAATCGAAGGGACTTAAGCTGTAAGTTAAGAAGATGATGTGTGAGGTTTGTGCATGCACTAGTTTCTTGAAAGCTGCATGGTCAAAAGCTTTACAGTCCTGAATACGCATCTGCTTCATTCATCTGTATTTATGGTATGTGTGTAAATAGAGATTATTTTAAATGATGCTCACATGGTTTGGTTTTGTTTTATTTGGCAGCTGATCACACAGTTGTGAATTCATTTTTGTAAACTGCATTTATTCATGCTAATATGAAAACGGCGTGTAATCGTGCGCTAAACATGTTTGAAAGAACTTTGAGAATTTCATGTCGTCCTCGATACAGGGTCATAGCAGAGAGGTCAATTTTCAGGTTATTAGTGTTTGAGGTTGCTTTCATGCCTGTCAGTCTGTTTCTTGAGTCTGAATTAGAGTGAAATGGATTTTAGGGTCCTGGGTCAGTTGGATCGCTCAAACACACAAGACAACCTGCTAATGTGAAAGCAGGCTAATTTAGGTCAGTTAAAACTGGTTTCTTTGTAGCGCAATGTGAACACCAGCTTGAGCTCTTTTTCTCATTCCTGGAAAACTGTGAGCTGGAAGCTAATGTTGTACTGTGGCATTATTTTGCTGGCAAAAGTCAAAATGCAAATGTCCATTTGTGCACTCAAATTTAACGGATTTTCTTCAAGTCTCATCTTTTGCCAGTAAAATAACACTGTACCGTTTTGTTGTTTTTAGTGTGAGGTGGCTTAACGTGCTGATCTGTGATCAGATTTTTATTTCAAGTTTTGTCCTCTATTGTACAGAGGATGAATTTAGAACTGATCCTGGGTCAAGTATTAAGGATCCACTCATACATATGGAGGGGAAAAGGTACTGGATTTAATGTATAGTGTGAACTGCTTGTTTTATTGTGAAAACATTCCTTAATTTGTCTCAATTTCACCTTTTTTTTGGGGGGGGGAATTGTATAAATGCCTATTTTGTGTTTTTGTTTTGTTCATTTCAACTCATTGGACAGACACCCTTATATGATGAAACCGTCACTAAATCAGATATACTTTGTACTGATACTGAAAAAAAATGGTCATAATAAAAGTATATATATATATATATATATATATATATATTTCATATCTGAGTCCACTCACTTGCACCAGGTTTTTATTTTTTTTATAAATATACATTTATTTCATGGTCACAGTATAAGGCAACATTTATGAACACTTTTTTGGACTCTTGCCATTGATTTCAATGAGAACCTATTGACTGCGACATTCGCAGAATTCACATTCCATCCCCAAAACTCATTTTATGAAAACAGCTTATGTGGCCATAAATCAGCCAATCGGACAAAGTCTGAGGCAGCGCTTTAGTCATTTATGCTGATGTAGTAATGCTTTGTCTTTTATCAATTTGCATCCAGATCTGGCTAAAGCTGCTCTACAAAGCCAACACCAACTCACAAGGAGCCTCAGCTTGGCACACACAGCGTCTACCAAACTATATCTCAATATTTATTTTTCACCTAAACTTGAGTCACCGACAACAAATAAATCATTGGCATCCGTGAAGTTTGAAGGATGCTGAGAAAGTCCTTGTAGCTTCAGTAGTTGGAAAACTGGCCAGTGGAATGGGAAATGTGCTCCATTCTCTGTGCTCTTACAGCTTTGAAACTCAGACAGGAGCTGTGGATCAGGTAGTGACACTTCTACACCACGTTCAACCCTCATTAAACTGTTATACCTCAGTCTAGGATCAGGGCTGATAACGGAAAGGGGAGATGAGAAATGTGGGTTAAAATGAGGTCAATGGTACAAATGAGCTTTTATGAGCTATAGTGTAGAAACTATAGTCACCAGCATTACTTCAGGCCAGTCAGGGCAAAACAACACTACCTGCATAAAAGAAAGCTGGCTGACTTATACAAAGAGATGATAAACAGATGACATATGGATTCCCAATTATCCTTAACTAAAAACAGACAACATGCCCATACCCAACAAAATGGCAATCAAACCCTACACCTGGTGACTTGGAGAACATCATACACAAATATTTACACAATAGGAAATACATATGAAGAAGGCTTTATCACTCAAGCACAGTGAAATTCCTCCTCTGCATTTAACCCATCTGAAGCGGTGGGCAGCTATGCTACAGCATGTAGGGAGCAGTTGGGGGTTAGGTACTTTGCTCAAGGGCACTTCAACCATGATACAGACAGAGGAGAAAGTGCTGTTCATTCACTCACCTCCCCTCTCATTTTTCATGTCAGTCCTGGGAATTGAACCAGTGACCCTTTGGACCCAAGGTTGCTTCTCTAACCTTTTTTAGCCGCCCCTATGGGGCAAAACCAAAGAGTACAGGGAAATTTCAAAACAGGCAAACAAGCCTGGGGGTCATTTCCCAGAATCAACCAATCACAAATAACTAATAGTACAAAGTAGTGCTACAAATGAGCATAAAAGCTAATGACTGTTAACTCCTTAAGTACCAATGAACAGATGACTTAGAGTAATGAGCCATAGGGTACACCGTAAGTGATTGTCTGGAACACACAATTGGATAAGGAATGGCCCGCACCTGGAAAAGCTGAAATGGACTAATTTAATTAATTAATTAATTAATTAATTAATTAATTAATTAATTTTTCATCTCATCTCATTATCTCTAGCTGCTTTATCCTTCTACAGGGTCGCAGGCAAGCTGGAGCCTATCCCAGCTGACTACAGGCGAAAGGTGGGGTACACCCTGGACAAGTCGCCAGGTCATCACAGGGCTGACACATAGACACAGACAACCATTCACACTCACATTCACACCTACGGTCAATTTAGAGTCACCAGTTAACCTAACCTGCATGTCTTTGGACTGTGGGGGAAACCGGAGCACCCGGAGGAAACCCACGCGGACACGGGGAGAACATGCAAACTCCGCACAGAAAGGCCCTCGCCAGCCATGGGGCTCAAACCCGGACCTTCTTGCTGTGAGGCAACAGCGCTAACCACTACACCACCGTGCCGCCTTTTATTTATTTTTAATTAATTAATTTATTTTTTTTAATTGGTGGGTTGCAGGCCCTTTATGATTGGGTCACAGACTGCTGCGAATAGAAAAAGTTGCTAAATGCAAATGATAAAACATTACAAAATGGAAAACCATGAAAAAGTATCAAGAAAGCAAATTATTGTTTCAAAAAAGTAATCACCTGTAAACAATTGGTGCCAACACTAATAAACACAGAGTGGATTTCCCACTTCCTATAAAAGGCTGGAAAAAAAAAGACGACAAGGTAAATGAAAATATGACAAGCATGGTTTGTGCAGAACACAGTGTGTGGTGAATTATAGGCTGTTAAAAGCATGAAACTATTGAAATTCATAAAGTATTTCAAAGCCATAAAGACAAGCCTGTTGACTTTTTTCAAAAGAAAGCAATGGGAGCTGGATACATCTCAAAAAACGATCAAAAACATGTGCATTGTTCAGACGCAAGCACTTCACGCATCAAAAACTCACTCACTCATCACATTTCAAAATGCAAAAAAGACCCATATGGTTACAGAGGATCTTATTTTATCCACTGCTGTCAACATGACCAGAGAGATCCTCAGGGCAAATCTGCTGTAAATCAGTTGAAAAAAATCTCAGTTTCTAATGACGCCATACAGCGGAGAATGCAACGTATTTCCAAGGACATAAAGCAACAGAAAGAAACATGCATTAAGGCAAGTGACTATGATGCACTCAAGCTAGATAAATTAACAGATGTATCCGATCATGTCATGCTGATGGATCATGTCATGTCATGAAAAATTTATGAAAATTAAATTACAGCTTCAGGTTTCTCACTGATTTGCACAGGCTATGATTTCAGCTCTGTTCTTATTAGCTGTAGTTAAAGGTGCATTGTGTAAGAATTGACCAACTGGTATATTCATACTCCAGAATCACTTGATCACTGATTTTGTGCACCTGTTCACAATCTCACCTCACTCTATTTAAGGAGTTTAAACTACACTCACAACCCGCCGTACGTGCTACTATGGGCGGTCTATGGTAAAAAATTTGGCAAAACTGTGCTTGAGACTTGCGTGACACTTGTGTGTGTTCAGCGCTGTAGAAGGTTGCAGACTGGCCATGGAGACTTTTGGTCCTGCACATGCAAATTCTACGGGTCTTGTGAAAAATCAAGAATGCATACACTACATACGGGACCCGTACTCCTTTTGTACACCTGAACCAAGTCAGCAGCACGGCTAGTAGAGGCTTTTTGTGATGACAGTAAGATGCATGAGTGACGCACAGTCATTGTACGAGTGACATGTCTCAGAAGTACTACACAAGTATTCCACACTTGCTCTTTCTGCGGCCCCCAAGACAGAAGTACATCTCACTTTCTACCCCTATGTGTGGCGTGCACGCAGCACACGAAACCCGCACGCGACATGAGGGGCAAGACTCTGGGTATATATATTGGGGGAGGAACAAGGGAACTGATTATGTAGCGTGTAGCATTGTAGAAGGGAAGAAGGTGGCTGTCACCATACCGCCGCAACGACTGAGGGAGTTGGACCTTTATAGGCAGATGATAGAAGCTGAGGAGCAGCACAAAGTGATATTGGCTTTGCTAATACAGGAACACCGATGTCAGAACATGAGGCGGTGGCCTCTGTCCCATCTTTTCCCAATCACTTCCTCTCTCTTGCCCTCTGCCAAATGCAACCTGTACTTGATAAGTACTTTGCCCGTACTCCTCCCCCAAACTTTCCCCTGGGTTCACTGCGACCCTGCGAGCTACCAAACCCTGTGACCCGTGCGTGTCCAAAACACTTACGGTGGGTTGTGAGTGTGGCATTAGTTTTCAGTTTCTTTATAAATATTCAGTTGTTCTGACTTTACCAAGCCTGGTTCAAACAAACAAACAAACAAACAAACCCACCACATCAACCCGACCTTTGTATGTTTCTTGGATTTTGCTCTTTTGCCATTGCCTTTGATATTCTATTTGTGCCTCGCCTGAACCTTGCCTGTCTATTGATTCTCAAGTTTTTGAATTTGTCTGCCTGATTGCCTGAATAAACTCTCTAAACTGCACTTACATTTGTCTGTCCCCTGCTTACCAGACAGATTACTTTGTCATCTTCAGGAGAGGCGTGCAGGCATGCTGCCATATCTGCACAGAGCTGTCTTCTAGAACAGAAGCAATGTCTAGGTGATCTCAATGTGCATGTGACCCAGCTCAACTCTTTGATCATAATCTTGAACGGGTAGAGGTTGGTGAATAGCTACCCACTGTCAAGCAAAAAAAGAGACCTATTACATAGTATGCTTTCAAGTTCTGCACACTCGCAGCTGGAAATGGCTGGAATGAAATTGCCTTCCAAGATATTTTTTGCTCAGGTCTAAATCCTAAGATACTCACCAAGCTGGCATGTCATGATTATGAGGCCTCCCTGATTCACTCATTGATGTATCCATCTGACTCAACAACCTGCTCAGGAACTGACCCTCACTGCACATACCCACCAACCTCCCAAGTATCACAGAAACCCCAGAACCCATACAGATTTCATGAGCCAAGCTAATCCTCTCTGAATGTGAGGGAAAGCATAGGGAGAAGTTGTGTTTCTGCACATTGTGTCAATGTCTCTCTCAACAAGGAAGCTCCAATCTCTCACCAGTGGTTGACCACATAAAGTCCACTCTTGGCAAGTTCATTTAAGTCTCTTTCTCACCAATCTTTCATGCTTGATGTACAGGAAAAGGCTTTCAGAATCTGCCTATGTTTCATCAGCCCTGATTGGCACTGGAGCTGCCAGGAACTTCATAGACTGTGACAAGACTTCACAGTCTGAAGACTGCAGATCTCCACACAACCATTCCAGCATCCCCTAAAGATCAGGACTACTGACATTGGAAGTGATGATATCACCCTAAGCACCTAATCTCTCGAGCTCCAAGTAGGTGCTCTGCATTATGGAGCCATCTCCTTCTTAGTCATGATAACCATGAACCATCCCATCATCCTGGGGTTTCCATGGATGCAACAGCACAACCCTCAGATGGCTGGACAGAGAAATAGTGCAGTGGTCCAAATCTTGTCTCCAAAATTGTCTACGTGTCCCCAAACTCACACTGCACCACTGTATCATCCTTATTTTGTACCAACAACCTGCAATTAAGGTTTTTAAGGACATTATCCTTTTCCTTAGGGTTGCTATGTTGTTATGCCATTGCCAAAGGCCTTGCTTTGAACCACCAAATTGAAGCTGAGATCTTGTTCAGCTGAATTTGCTCCCTTGCTTGAGGCTTATAAGGTAACATTGTGCTTTGTTCACCAGTAAATAAAGATGACGTGATCTATGACCAGTAAACAGGACTTGAGGTCTTCTTCAGGGTCACCAAGTTGAAAGCACAGCTTTCTTTAGTGTCACTAGAGCCCTTTTCACATACAAAATCCATTATTGTATGAGTTAGGAAAAAAAGCACAGAATAGATAACAAATTTTCATTCCCATCTGACAATATTTAATGGGATGCTATGGACTGTCAACCTCTGTGTGATATAAAACATGCGAGACTGAATACAACATATAATTCACAAGGTGGCAAGTCTATTGTTGTGAAACGATCAAGCTGAAACATTAGCTAGTTAGCAACAATAATGCACTATCACTTTTTACAATGTTTACAGTGCTTCTCACATACATAATGTTTACATCCATTTATTTCTTTTTACATATACTACCTAAATACGCACATTCAACTTTCTGCACATTAACAGTAATGGGTACTGGTTGGCACTGGATTGTCTGTCTGTGCCAGCTGTTGTTTTTGCACTGTCCTTGTTGTTTGGACTTCGTTGTGTGTAGTTTA
This sequence comes from Neoarius graeffei, assembly GCF_027579695.1. NCBI lineage: Eukaryota > Metazoa > Chordata > Actinopteri > Siluriformes > Ariidae > Neoarius > Neoarius graeffei. The sequence continues at coordinate 43,411,598 of NC_083581.1, forward strand.
TTGTCTGCAATGTTTGCACTGACTGCACTCTTGCACTTTGTTATTTGTAGAGTTGTAGTCCTGTGATGTTTAATGTAGCACCATGGTCCTGAAGAAACGTTGTTTTGTTTTAATGGTGTACTGTACCAACTGTATATGGTTGAAATGACAATCAAAAAGCCTTGCCCTTGACATGGCACGAGTCAAGCTGCATCACGTCTCTACATGACTCATGAGAGTTGTCATCCTGTTTCTGAACATTTGTTTTGTTCAAGCAAAGGCTATGTATTACATTTTTGCTTACATTTGCTGATGTCTTCTTTGCCTGTTTTGAGTTTGCTGCCAATTGCTTTACACTGAGGCAGTATGAATAGCTTCATCACAATATCACTACACCATGATTTACATCACCGCCAGGACCATCACGACTAGTCACAACACACAAATCTGATGCTTCTGATTTCCACTGGTGCCATAACAAATGATTTATGTAAATGTTACTAGGTCACCAGGAGATAGATTAACATTTCAACTTTGCCATTTTGCTCCCATTCCCACATGACAGCATAATAACAGAAAATATACAGTTTTCGGTGTCAGTGGGAATGACGTATAAGAAAGTTCTCTGTTAAGGTAAGCACCCTTGCCTTGGACCACTGAAATTGAGGTAGGCATCTTGCAACTTCCACTTAGTGATCCTGCACGCCATTATCTAGGGCAAATACCATTGTGCTTTTGTCCAGGGCCACCAGCTGAAGTTGAGCCTTTATCTAGATCAACTTTATTAAGTTGTGCCCTTGTTCAAATCATGATTTTAATGTGGTACTTTTGTGCTTACTTGAGGCTAATAAACTAGTAAGTAAACTGAGATTGCATTACCCAAGTCTTGTTTTCTTAAACAAACAAACAAAAAAAAACCCAAAAACATCACCTTCCTTGTCATACTTGCTGAACCATGGACTGATAATGCCTTCAAAAAAGGAAGAAAGATCTCAATGGCCTGAGCCTTTATAGGTAAAAGGAGTGTTTGGGAATCCCCTGGGAATGAACAAGAATGATTTGGGACATTCCCTCTCTTTTAATCACATCATCTGTGTTTTTGAATTAAAAAAAAGTCAAAAGAACATTCTGGATTAAAGGAAAGATGTGGCAAGATGATCATTGTTATCCTTTCAAACGTCCTGCCTGCTTTACAGTCAACTTCACTGCTGTAGGAAGAAAGATCCTCTGATTTCTTTTCTCAACATGTGGTGTGAAATAAAAGGTAAAGAAAAACAAGTGGAGATGAAGAAATAAAGTTTTGTATGAGCTGCTGCAGAACCACTGAACGCTGAAGTGTGTTTTCTCAGACAGGCCTGATATCTGATACGAGACTGTCTGCCAGCGTGAACTTTTGCCCCTTTCTTCTTTCAGAATGCATAAACAATCTCTGGCTCTCTGTGTGTCTGCTCATAGCCCACCTGAAAGACCAGCTTCATCCACAAACGCAAAGATTGAGAGTTAATCAAAATAGGACACTACTCAGGAAGGTAATATGCCATTTAGGATGTGGTCAATGAGTAAAGTGACCAAGGCATCCAGCCATAAGGAGTCTAAAGATGATTTGGACTTTATTTAAGACATTATCTATTTTGTACTTTGACAAAAACTGGCTTGTTGAGAACTCCATAAAAACTGGAACATTTTCTATAAACAGAAAAAAATGCTAATGCGAAAATATAAATGCACCCTCATGTATGTATATAATATAGACATGAGTGTTTTTACTGGGAGATACATCACTCCTATTTATCATATGAACTACATCCGGGACACTGAGTAACATATTTTCCAATATCTTCACTCTTGAAGATATTGATGAATTGTTTTTATGAACTTGCATAGTTTTTTTGTAAATGTAGACACATTTATATAATATATAATAAAAAGAAAATTACACATTGGCTTGAAGATATCTTCTCGTTTATCTTCTCGGGTTGAAGAACTTGTATTTTTCATATGAAACTCATCGCGGATCTGATTGATATGTGTAAATAATGTTGGCTGGCGTTGAGTGGTATATCAGATACATCCCATTCAGCTAGCAATGATAGTGAACAGGTCAAAGACAAGTTTTATATATATTGATATATATTGATATATTGAACAGTACCAGTCAAAAGTTTGTACACCCCGTACGAGGACTCCTGTAGGAATTTTAAGATGAGTAGGTACTCCGACTTCCTAGTTCTGAGTTCCCAGTTCTGAGTTCCCACTTCCGACTCCCCAGTTCCAAGTTCCCACTAACGACTTCCCAGTTCTGAGTTCCCACTAATGACTTCCCAGTTCCGAGTTCCCACTAACGACTTCCCAGTTCTGAGTTCCCACTAATGACTCCCAGTTCCGAGTTCCCAATTCCGAGTTCCCAGTTCTGAGCTCCCAGTTCCGAGTTCCCACCTACCATTTCCGAGTTCTCAGTTCCGAACTCCCACTTCCGAGTTCCGGCTTCCCAGTTCCCAGTTCCCATCCCCAATTTCTTATTTGCATCCAATTGCTAATCCATCCCCCAATTTTTCAAATCCATTGTCCCCCATTTCCCAATTCAATCCACCCCATTCCCAATTTCCCATTCTCATCCATCACCCAATTTTCTATTTCCTTCCATTCTTCTAATCCATCCTCAAATTTCCCATTTACAGCCACCCTGTTCCCATTTCCCACTTCCCAGTTCCCATTTCCCAGTTCCCGAATCGAACCAATGACCTTTTGTCCCAAAGCTGCTTCTCTAACCACTAGGCCTTGGCTTCATCTTAAAAGAATAGACTGTGAAGAACAACTGGGAAGAAAAAGCCAGAGACAGATACAAGTGGAGAAAGATTGTGAAACAATCGGTATGTTGTTATTATAATAACAACACTAGAAAAGCACTTGGAGAGCGCAGACCTCTGCCAAGGATCCTTTAAAAAAATCCAGGATCCAGAAGGTGATCCTGATCACCGCCAAAATTTAATGGATTGTTACTTGTGCCCAGTCACACCTCTGGAAAATATTTCAGAGCAATCCGTTCATTACTTTTTCCGTAATGTTGCTAACAGACAAACCAACCAACCAACCAACCAACCAACCAACCAACCAACAAACAAACAAACCAACGCTACCGAAAACATAACCTCCTTGGTGGAGGTCATAATAATAACTAGAATGCATTTCCGGAGAAAATGCAAAAGTGTGCTTGCTCAGGTGCGCCACCATGGCGACCCGGCAAGAGAGGCGACTGCACTCCCACACGACAAGTTTTGTGTCAACACGCGAAAGTTTGGCCAAGACACAAGGCGGATTCTCATACGGAGATGACAGGCTGGCTAGGTTCTTTACAGGGACATCCCAGAGCATCACTAACATGAAAATGTAGATGTAATTCTAAATCCATAAAGAGATATGACCCAAAACACATTTTTGCTAATTGTCACGCCCCCTAGTTGCCAAATGACACCAAATTTGATGAGGGTAGTTTGGATGGTGTCCAAAATCATGCCACTAAATATGGTCTTGATACATCAAGGTGTTTCCATGATATGAGCTCACTTCCTGTTTGGTGGCTTTGCCATCGATTTTGATTAGCTGCCATGGGCGAACGCTTCAACATAAGAGAGCGAAACGAATATCATTCATTAGGCATGGACTGGAGATCATGTGTGCCAAGTTTCGTGATGATCGGACAAAACATGTGGCCAGGGTCACTCTACCTTCACTTTGGACAAAATTCAAACATGAACTGGTGCCGAAAGTCATCTAAACAAATATGGTCTTGATACGTCAAAGTGTTTCTGAGATATGAGCCAAAATACGTTTTTGCTAATTGTGATGCCCTCTAGTGGCCAAATGACACCATATTTGATGAGGGTAGTTTGGATGGTGTCCAAAGTCATGCCTCTAAATATGGTCTTGATACGTCAAAGCGTTTCCGTGATATGAGCTCACATCCTGTTTGGTGGCTTTGCCATCGATTTTGATTAGCTGCCATGGGCGAACGCTTCGACATATGAGAGCGAAACGAATATCATTCATCAGGCATAGACTGGAGATCATGTGTGCCAAGTTTCATGATGATCGGACAAAACATGCAGCCATGGTCACTCTACCTTCACTTTGGACAAAATTCAAAATGGCGGAAAATCTAATTAGGCGGGGAATGACGTCATAGGGTGCGTTGGAATAGTCTAGCTCCAAGGATTCCAACGGCACCAGACTTATGAAATTCGGACATACGGATCAAAAGTTACCTGCATGAACGTATGTAAGACTGTGATCAGTTGGTGGCACTAGACTGTGAGACGCACCAACATGAAACTTGATGAAGTCAATCAGGGTCCACTCCTCTATCAGTGTACCAAGTTTCATGACTTTACACCTTACGGTTTGGCCTACAGAAGGAAAAATCTGTTTTTTGTGTCGCGCGCCCATTCATTTCAAAGGGGAAAAAATTAATCTTTTAAAAAATCCAGGATCCAGAAGGTGATCCGGATCACCACCAAAATTTAATGGATTGTTACTTGTGCCTACTCACACCTCTGGAAAAAATTTCAGAGCAATCCGTTCATTACTTTTTCTGTAATGTTGCTAACAGACAAACCAACCAACAAACAATCAAACCAACGCTACCGAAAACATAACCTCCTTGGCGGAGGTAACAAGTCACGTCATGGGCAGTTGTTGTCGAACATTATGTGTGAAAGATGTGGCCGTAGTTTTATTATGAGCAAACAAAGCGAGCAAACAAATGCTAAGCGAGCAAACAAATGCTAAACACCTCCTAGTCATCATCGGACACGACAGACTACCATAAGATGTAGGGTTTAGTGTCATCTAGTAGCCAGGATGCAGATTGCACCCAAACGAATATTCCTCTCTTTCCAAGCATGTACTAGAACCTATAGGGACTGTCAGGTAGTATTGGAGTCAAGACCAGCTCAACCAAGACCAAGTCATGACCAAGACCAAAGTGTATCGAGATCGAGAATGATTTCCATATCATCATAACTTTGAGGGGTTGAGACCAAGTCAAGACCAAGACCATAGCAGGGTGAGACCTAATTAAGACCAGGACCAGACCAGTGGGTGTGAAGGGGGATGGGGAGGGGTGATGGCCGTTGCAATGAATCACTTTATTTAGCATTTGAAGCAGGAAGTTTTACATTCAATCACAGTAATGATGTTAACAAATGAATCAGACAATGTACAGGCAATTTAGTGAAATCCTCACAGTTGTGGTCTTGACCGGTCTTGAAATAAAATCCTGAGTCCTCCATGTCTGAGACTGAGAAAAGACCAAGTAAAAATGCATTCGATTCCGAGATGAGACCAAGACCTTCAAAAAGTGGTCTTGAGACCGGTCTACTCAAGTCCTACAACACTACTGTCAAGTGCATCAGGTGCAATCAAATCAAATCAAATCAAATCAAGTTTATTTATATAGCACTTTTAACAATAAACATTGTCGCAAAGCAGCTTTACAGAATTTGAACGACTTAAAACATGAGCTAATTTTATCCCTAATCTATCCCCAATGAGCAAGCCTGTGGCGACGGTGGCAAGGAAAAACTCCCTCAGACGACATGAGGAAGAAACCTCGAGAGGAACCAGACTCAAAAGGGAACCCATCCTCATTTGGGCAACAACAGACAGCCTGACTATAATATTAACAGTTTTAACAGGTATAACCCTCAACTGTCCTCATGGGGCCGTCCTTCACAGGAGCGATGCGATAAAACTCCGACCAGACACAGGGCACCAGGATGGATCAAGCAGGTCCGAGGGGCAGAAGAGGCCAGCATCTCAATCCCAGGATCAACATGTAACTCAGAGGGACAGAGTGGGGGGGGGGGGGGGGGGGGGGGAGAGAAAAAGAAAACACGTTGTTAGGTATGCCCTAAAAATGACAAGTATTAAATCTGTGTGGTAGGCTCGCAGAGACGAGAGTCTTTACATCAGGCATAACACACAACAATGGCATGTTAATATGATAAAATATATCATGACCTGCTCTGGCTGGATGCTTGATTGGGTGATGGGAGCACACTCCTCAGCAATGATGAGATGCAGATGGGACCCTTAGGGCTGGCCAAGACAATTCAGTTACATTTCACCGGGTCTGGGACATGCGACAGAATGTCTGACGGCCGATTCCCTGCAGGCTACGATAGCCAGTCGAGGTCTCCACCCTCTCCACCAAAAGATTTCCTGTTGACTCCATGTAACTCAGAGGGACAGATTTGAGGTGGGGGGGAGGGAAAGAAAACACAGGTGGTTAGGTATGCCCAATGTCACCTGAATAAGTAGAAACAGTATACATATTGCACCGAGTACAAGCAGGGACTCCGGCAACTAACTATGACAGCATAACTAAAAGGAGAGAGCCAGAAGGTAACACAGGCATGAGGGAGCCCCGGGACATAAAGCAGCAGCCACTATACCGTCAACAAACTCGAGTGAGCAAGCGAGTGGGGACTGACAGCATCCATACATCCCAGTTTACCAAAACACTCTATGTCTGAGGACCCTCCAGATCTACTCCTTTACCTCATAAACACCATTAACAAAAGGCTTGACTAAACAGATATGTTTTCAGCCTAGACTTAAACACTGAGACTGTGTCTGATTCCCGAACATTACTTGTGGCCCTTTTCCACTACCCTTTTTCAGCTCACTTCAGCTCGCTTCAGCTCACTTCAGCCCGACACGGCTCGCGTTTCGACTACCAAAAACCAGCACGACTCAGCTCGCTTCAGCCCTGCTTAGCCCCTAAAACTCGCACCGTTTTGGAGTGGGGCTGAAGCGAGCCAAAGCGAGCCGAGTGAGGCTGGGGGCGTGAGCAGACACTCCCCTGTGCACTGATTGGTGAGGAGGAGTGTCCTCACATGCCCACACACGCCCCGCGAGCGCGCTGGGATCTGTAAACACCGCAAACCCGGAAGGAGAAGAATTACGAATTACGAGAATTTCTGAAGCCTTGTGCGCCTCACCTCATCTATACGCTCTTGCCAGTATCTGTCCGCGTTGTCGGTGACAACAAGCCACAGCACCAAGACCAGCAACACTAACGACTCCATGTCCTCCATGTTTATTGTTTACTATTCGGGTTGTGAGACTACCGCTTAAAAGCTCACTGATGTCACTGTTTGCGCTGCTTAACGACATCACCTGACGTCCACCCACTTTCGCTAACTCCACCCAATGTGTCCACCCACTTCCAGCCAGCACGGTTCAGCGCGGTTGTAGTCGAAATGCAACTCCAACAGCCCTGCTCAGCTCGACTCAGCACGGCACGGCTCAGCCCGACTCAGCCGCGTTTGTAGTGGAAAAGCGGCATTGGAAGGCTGTTCCATAACAGTGGGGCTTTGTAAGAAAAGGCTCTGCCCCCTGATGTAGCCTTCACTATATGAGGTACCAGCAGATAGCCTACACCTTTTGATCTAAGTAGGCGTGGCGGGTCATAGAGGAGCAGAAGTTCACTCAGGTACTGTGGTGCGAGACCATTTAGTGCTTTAAAGGTCAATAGTAGTATTTTATAATCAATACAAAATTTGATTGGGAGCCAATGCAGTGTGGATAAGACAGGCGTGATGTGGTCATATTTTCTAGTTCTAGTAAGGACTCTTGCTGCTGCATTTTGAACTAACTGGAGCTTGTTTATGCACTTATTGGAACATCCAGACAGTAAGGCATTACAATAATCCAACCTGGAGGTAACGAAAGCATGGACTAGTTTTTCTGCATCATGCAATGACATTAAATTTCTTATCTTTGCAATATTTCTGAGATGAAAGAAAGCTATCTGGGTGATGTTATCAATGTGAGTTTCGAATGAAAGACTGGGGTCAATAATCACTCCGAGGTCTTTTACTGCTGCACGTGAAGAAACAGAAAGGCCATCCAGAGTTACTGTGTAATCAGAAAACTTACTTCTAGCTGTATGTGGTCCTAGTACAAGTATTTCAGTCTTGTCAGAGTTAAGCAGAAGGAAATTAATAAGCATCCAGTGTCTAATGTCCTTAACACATTCCTCAATTCTATTAAGCTGGTGTCTCTCATCAGGTTTTGCAGAGACATACAACTGTGTGTCATCAGCATAACAGTGGAAACTAATACAATGTTTACGAATAATATCGCCCAGAGGTAACATATATAGAGAAAAAAGCAGTGGACCCAAGACAGAACCTTGTGGAACACCATACTTTACCTCGGTACGTCTAGAAATATCACCATTTATATCAACATACTGATAACGATCAGTTAGATAAGACCTGAGCCAGGAGAGGGCCATTCCCTTAACTCCCACAACATTTTCTAGTCTATCCAGAAGAATGGAATGATCAATGGTATCAAATGCTGCACTAAGGTCAAGCAACACCATTAGCGAGACACAGCCCTGATCAGACGCCAACAGTAGGTCGTTTACTACTTTAACCAGTGCTGTCTCTGTGCTATGATGAGGTCTAAATCCTGACTGATACATTTCATGGATGTTATTCCTATGTAAATATGAGCATAACTGCTGCGCCACAGCTTTTTCAAGGATCTTGGAGATAAAGGGGAGGTTTGATATTGGCCGATAATTGGACAGCTGACAGGGATCAAGGTCAGGTTTTTTAATCAGGGGTTTGATAACTGCTAGTTTAAAGGATTTGGGTACATAGCCAATCATAAGAGAAGAATTTATTATTTTTAGAAGCGGTTCAATTACTCCAGGCATTATCTGTTTGAATAGATGTGTCGGTAAGGGATCTAGTACACAAGTTGAGGCTTTTGATGTAGAGATTAATGAAAGTAATTCAGTTTCTTTTAGGGGAGTAAAACATTCTAACTGATGATCTGATACAGTTATATTGTTAACTACAAGGTCACTTTCATTGTCTAACCTTAAATTAGTAGTTTGAATTTTTTGTCGGATATTCTCAATTTTGTCATTAAAAAAATTCATGAAGTCGTTGCTACTACATACTGCAGGTGTGCATGTGTTGATAGTGGACTTATTCCTGGTTAATTTTGCTACAGTATTAAATAGGAATCTAGGATTATTTTTGTTATCTTCTATTAGGGAGGAGAAATATGTTGATCTCGCAGCACTAAGAGCTTTTCTATACTTCAGGAAGCTCTCCTTCCAAGCTAATTTGAACACTACCAATTTTGTTTGACGCCATTTACGTTCCAATTTTCGAGTGGTCTGTTTTAAAGTGTGAGTGTCATCATTATACCAGGGTGCTAATTTTTTGTCTCTGACCATTTTCCTTTTTAGAGGAGCTACATTATCTAAAGTATGGCGGAATGTTGACTCTAAGCATTCAGTTGCCTGATCAAGTTCTGCAGGGGCTGACAGTGACCCAATCAAAGTTGACAGCTCTGGGAGATCATTTATAAAGCTCTGTGCAGTAGTTGACGTGAAAGTACGTTTAATACAGTAGCGTGGTGAGGTGCATATATTATTACTCAGACATATTTTGAATGAGATGAGACAATGATCTGAGATAACTTCAGACTGTGGAAGTATGACTATATTGTCTATGTTTAATCTGAATGTTAGTATTAGATCAAGGGCGTGACCACCATTATGGGTTGGTCCTATGACATTCTGCTTAATCCCGACTGAATCTAAGATGGACACAAACGCTGTTTTTAAAGGGTCTTCTGGGTTATCGAAGTGAATATTAAAATCTCTGACAACTAAAGCTTTGTCTAAGAAAATAACCAGATCTGAGATAAAATCTGCAAATTCAGAAAGAAACTCAGAATATGGCCCCAGGGGCCTGTAAATAATAAGCAATGGAATTAACTGGGTAGACTTATTTTTCGAGGCTACATACATTATATGAGTATGAAGAACTTCAAATGTATTAAATTTATAACCAGGTTTGTGTGTTACACCTAGATAATCATTATAAATAACCGCGACGCCTCCTCCTCTGCCAGTTAGACAAGGCTGGTGTATATAACTGTATCCAGGAGGACTCGCTTCATTTAATGCTATATATTCATTTGGCTTAATCCATGTTTCTGTTAAACACAGTACATTAAACTCCTGATCAGTAATGAGTTCATTAACCATTAGCGCTTTAGATGTAAGAGATCTAATATTTAATAGCCCCACCTTTAGATCAAAGGTGCTGGCAGCAGCTGTACAGTCAGTATGATCTAATTTTATATTGATTAGGTTACTGGAACAAACTCTCTGAAAATTTCTACCTTTTTGTTGAGCTCGGGGAACGGACACAGTCTCGATGTAGTGGACCCTGAGTGACGACTCTGTGCAGCTAGCAGACAGTCGGTTTAGCCTGTTCGTCTGCTCCCTGGCCTTGGCTCTGGATTGTCAGAAATTAACTAGGCCTGTTCTGAGACTATGACCTATACTGCAGGAAATGAGAGCAGCACCTTCCCGAGTGGGATGGATACCGTCCCGCCCTAACAGGCCAGCAGTGCCCTCAAAATTAGCCCAATTATCTATAAAGCCCACACTGTTTTCAGAGCACCACCTGGACAGCCAGCAGTTCAGCGACCATAACCTGCTGTAAGCTACATCGCCACGCCGCATTGGGATGGGGCCAGAGCATACTACAGCATCGGACATCGCCTTCGCTAATTTAAACACCTCTACAAAGTTACTCTTAGTAACCTCAGACTGACGAAGGCATATATCATTAGCTCCTGCATGGATAACTATCTTTGAGAACCTGTTCTTGCCTAGGACCCTAAGATTACCTGCTATGTCCGGCGCCCTGGCTCCCGGTATACACCTGACTAAAGCTGCTGGTGCCCCTAAAGGCTGAGCTAATTTCACGTGCCGTATGATAGAGTCCCCTATAACCAGAGCTCTTTCAGGTTTCTCAGTGGGTGCATCACTAAGGAGAGCAAACCTGTTCGACACGTGACGCGGAGAGGAGTGGTGCTCCCGTGGGCGAGCCTCAGCGGTAGCTTTGGCTCTACGCTTATGCCGCCGAGCCATCACCCATTCGCCCCGCTGTAAGGGCTCTAATGCCAGAGTTGGGGGATTGCTAACTCCACCTAGGGCGTTCAGACTTTCCCTAACAGAAACTACACTGTTCTCACGCTCACTAACCTGCTCTAAAGCCTGGACACGTGCTTCTAGCACTGTAATCTTCTCCGTCAGAGAGCTAACTAATCTGCACTTATCACAAATAAAGCTAATAAAGCTATCGCTAGTGATGGAGGAAGAATGACTAAACATCCTGCACTCAGCACACTGAACAGGCTGAAGGTGTGCCATGATGAAAAGATTCATGTACCTTAAATGAAGATCTGTTGATATTAAAGCAGATCAGATGTGGATGGCCTCCGCTTGTGGTCTTTACACAAAGACCACATCTGTTTGGAGAGCTGCAGTTTTCTGCCAGCAGTTTCATCCCAGCTGCAGCACGTGTGGACACTTTTTTTGGATTATCATAGTGAATGTTAGACTCCTCAACAATTGTTCTGGATAAATTTGTGATATGTATAAAACTAAAATAAAACGACGCTCGTGTCATAAACTGTTTTGAACCCTTCATGTTTTTTTTTCTTTTTGAAAACTAAAAGCCTGTATGTGGTTTGTGTTTGTCTGGGCTTTATGTGTACACTTACACTACATGTGCAGGAATAAAACTTTACTTCAAACAGAGCATCATCTTATCGTGAGTGTCATATTATTTTATTTGAACCACTGAAACAATTACACAAGCAAGAATGCAAGTTCACTGACGTTTACCTCTTCTTTCATCATCTTCGTCTTCCTTCTAGCACTGGATTCAAGCTGCCACTTGTAATGATGCAAAACATGAAAAGGTGCTCTCCAAAGCCAGTGTTTGGTTTATCATACTGCTTGGGAACATACATGTACCTTTTGGCCTGAACAAGGTACACATAGTTACCTTGAGGTCCAGTAATGAGCCCTCGGGGGTACATTAGTGTAGACTGTACTTTGGGGGTAAGAAATGGACTCCTACTGTACCCCTGTTTCTGACAGTGTATAAAATATTAATAATAGTTCTTGATGGGTTGCCTGTCCTAGTTATGGTTCTTGTGCAGCTTTGTTGATTAGACTGTACTATACACTGTGTGCACAATTATTAGGCAAGTTGTATTCCTGATGATTAATTTTATTGTTGAACAAATACAGTGCTCTCAGTCAATCCAAATTGTTAATAAACCTAAAACCAGAATGATTAACAAAGGAAAGGGGAGTTTAGGCCTTCTCAGGGGAATATACAAGTGTGCAGAATTATTAGGCAACATTTAGTGTGCAGAATTATTATGCAACTAAATGAAAAGCTTAAAGTTTCCCATCTCACTTGTTTATTTTAATTTTCAGTGTAACAAATAAACAACTCAGAATTAACAAATAAACACTTCTAGCATTTCAAAAATATTCAGTGACCAATATAGCCACCCTTCTTTTCAATAACTGCCATGAGCCTTCCATCCAGTCTGTTAGTTTTTTAATTTGTTGACAATCAACTTTTTGTGCAGGAGCAACCATGGCCTCCCAAATGCTATTCAGAGTGGTGTATTGTCTTCCCTCGCTGTAAATCTCATGCTTAAGAAGGGGCCACAAGTACTCAATAGGGTTTAAGTCAGGTGAGGAAGGGGGCCATGTCATTACTTTGTCATCTTTAAGGCCTTTGTGGGCTCGCCAAGCAGTGGAGTACTTGGGTGCATGTGATGGTGCATTGTTCTGCATAACAATCATGGCCTTCTTGAATGATGCAGACTTCTTCCCATACCACTGCTTGAAGAATGTATCTTTTAGAAACTGGCAGTAGGTTTGGAAGTTGATGTTAAGTCCATCTTCAACCTGAAATGGTCAAACTAGCTCATCCTTAATAATAGCAGCCCATGCCATTACCCCTCCACCACCTTGCTGGTGTCTGAGTCAAAGTGCCCTGTGTCCATTAGTTATCCAGCTATGGGCCCATCCATCTGGTCTATCCAGAGTCACTGTCATTTCATCCGTCCATAAAACCTTTGGAAAATCTGTCTTCAGATATTTCTTGGCCCAATCTTGACATTTCAACTTGTGAGTCTTGTTTAGTGGTGGTCGTGTTTCAGCCTTCCTTACCTTGGCCATGTCTCTGAGCACCGAACACCTTGTCCTTCTGGACACCCCAGGTTGGTTGCAGTTCTAGAATATTGTGGCACTGGAGGATAATGGGTTCCTGGTAGCTTCATGTTTAATCCTTCTCAAGTCTTTTGCGGTTAATTTGTGTCTTTTCTTCTCCACACATTTTTTGCGACCCTGTTGACTATTTGCAACAAAACGTTTGATTGTTCTGTGCTCACATTTCTATAGCTTAGCTATTTCAAGAGTGCTGCATCCCTCTGATAGGCATTTTACAATTTTTGTCTTTTCAGTGTCTGTTAAATCTCTTTTTTGGCCCATTTTGCCTGAGATAAAGAAGCTGCCTAATAATTATGCACACCTTAATATAGGGTATTAATTACTTTAGGTCACACGCTCCCTCATTACACAAATAAATACCACCTGAGAATGCTTAAATCCAATTAGCATTCAAGTGTATCTAGCTTGCGGTTGGAAAACATGCATAGAAATAATGGTAGGGTCAGAGTACTCACTTGCCTAATAATTGTGCACACAGTGTAGACAAACAAAAACAATATGCTAAATATACATCATTATTATACATATACAGTGCTCAGCATAAATGAGTGCACCCCCTTTGAAAAGGAACATTTTAAACAATATCTCAATGAACACAAACAATTTCCAAAATGTTGACAAGACAAAGTTTAATATAACATCTGTTTAACTTATAACGTGAAAGTAAGGTTAATAATATAAAACCTTGGATCACACATTTTTTTTCAGTTTTACTCAAATTAGGGTGGTGCAAAAATGAGTACACCCCACATCAAAAACTAAACTACTACATCTAGTACTTTGTATGGCCTCCATGATTTTTAATGACAGCACCAAGTCTTCTAGACATGGAATGAACAAGTTGGCGACATTTTGCAGCATCAATCTTTTTCCATTCTTCAACAACGACCTCTTTTAGTGACTGGATGCTGGATGGAGAGTGATGCTCAACTTGTCTCTTCAGAATTCCCCATAGGTGTTCGATTGGGTTCAGATCAGGAGACATACTTGGCCACTGAATCACTTTCACCCTGTTCTTCTTCAGAAATCCAACAGTGGCCTTAGATGTGTGTTTAGGATCATTGTCATGTTGGAAAAATGCACGACGACCAAGGGCACAGAGTGATGGTAGCATCTTCTCTTTCGGTATAGAGCAATACATCTGGGAATTCATGATGCCATCAGTGAAATGCAGCTCCCCGACACCAGCAGCACTCATGCAGCCCCACATAAGGACACTGCCACCACCATGTTTCACTGTAGGCACCATGCATTTTTCTTTGTATTCCTCACCTTTGCGACACCATACAGTTTTGAAGCCATCAGTTCCAAAAACATTTATCTTGGTCTCATCACTCCAGAGTATAGAGTCTCAGCAGTCTTCATCTTTGTCAGCATGGGCCCTGGCAAACTCTAGGTGGGCCTTTTTGTGCCTGGGCTTTAGGAGAGGCTTCTTTCGTGGACAGCATCCATGCATGCCATTCCTCTGCAGTGTATGCTGTATTGTGTCACGGGAAATAGTCACCCCAGTTTGGCTTTCTACTTCTTTAGATAACTGCAGTGAACTTGCATGCTGATTTTCTTCAACCCTTCTCATCAGAAGACGCTCCTGTCGAGGTGTTAACTTCCATGGACGACCTGGACGTCTCTGTGAGACGGCTGCAGTTCTATCTTTCTTAAATTTTTGTACCACTTTTGCTACAGTATTCTGACTGATAAGTAAAGCTTTGCTGATCTTCCTGTAGCCTTCACCTTTGTGGTGTAAAGAAATTATTTTCTTTGGGGAATTCTGAAGAGACAAGTTGAGCATCACTCTCCATCCAGCATCCAGTCATTAAAAGAGGTCATTGTTGAAGAACGGAAAAAGATTGATGTTGCAAAATGTCGCCAACTTGTTCATTCCATGCCTAGAAGACTTGGTGCTGTCATTAAAAATCATGGAGGCCATACAAAGTACTAGATGTAGTAGTTTTTGTTGTGGGGTGTACTCATTTTTGCACCACCCTAATTTGAGTAAAACTGAAAAAAAAAAATGTGTAATCTAAGTTTATATTATTAATCTTACTTTCCTGTTATAAGTTAAACAGATGTTATATTAAACTTTATCTTATCAACATTTTGGAAATTGTTTGTGTTCATTGAGATATTGTTTAAAATATTCCTTTTCAGGGCGGCACGGTGGTGTAGTGGTTAGCGCTGTCGCCTCACAGCAAGAAGGTCCGGGTTCGAGCCCTGTGGCCGGCAAGGGCCTTTCTGTGTGGAGTTTGCATGTTCTCCCCGTGTCTGCGTGGGTTTCCTCTGGGTGCTCCGGTTTCCCCCACAGTCCAAAGACATGCAGGTTAGGTTAACTGGTGACTCTAAATTGACTGTAGGTGTGAATGTGAGTGCGAATGGTTGTCTGTGTCTATGTGTCAGCCCTGTGATGACCTGGCGACTTGTCCAGGGTGTACCCCGCCTTTCGCCCGTAGTCAGCTGGGATAGGCTCCAGCTTGCCTGCGACCCTGTAGAACAGGATAAAGCGGCTAGAGATGATGAGATGATGAGATGTTCCTTTTCAAAGGGGGTGTTCTCATTTACACTGAGCACTGTAGGACACTTTTTCCATGGAATAAAAACGTATTCTATTCCTTTCTAGTAGGTTTACTGATAGCAATATTGTGATCATATCTCTTATCCTCCGTGTATTATGCCACTGTACCAGGGCAGGAGTTTCACAAGGGCCGTGAGGGCCATGGCCCTCGTGCCCTCTCAATTTGGCCTTGTGCCCTTGGAAAAAAATATCTGCCGTAAGGCCACAGTGGCCTTGATGCCCTGTGGTTTTGCGGTTTTGTAGTCTGCCTCGTGACTGCCAATAGGCTTTAACATCACCTGCGTCTATTGAGAAAAAATACGTCTTTTGATGACATTCTGGATTCTTATTGGGCAATTCATCAGTGATGGATCGGACTCGAGCCTGGCAGGAACCGCTCTGACGTGCTATAATGACACCAATCTATCACCAGCCAACCAGGAGACTTAATCAAATGCATCCCCCGCCCACTTCTGTCCGCGTCTGAGACATTGAATTTTCACAGGAGGGAAGAAGTTGACTGAGGTAAGACTGTGTGATAAATTAACGAACGAATAAGATAGGAATTTCAACATATAGGGCTTAAGTTTGTTACCGTTAAATAAGCATTGCTTGTACAGTAACGTTATGTCGTTACAACGTTGACCCACTTTTAACGTGCCGAGTACCGGCTGTAGCCGGTAACAAATGCTAATTAGCTTGCTGTCAAAACTGCAAATACCTTAAATTGCTCTGTGTAAATTAGAAAATGGCGCAACTTTCTCTGTAGCCGTCAACGGACAAGCACAGACTTGTCTTGAGTTTTGAGCCAATCACAACAGGGCAGCACTGTGGCCTGAGGTAAAACAGGATAGTTTAAGTTTGTTTAAATTACAAAAATGAGTACACCCAATGACTGTCTCATATACTCTTCATATACTCGTACTGTTTAAGTAATGCAATAAAACTAATCTTTAAAAGTGGTACTTACTCAAACTGTTTGCATAGAATGAACTTTGGGGTTAACAGTGTAATAGTGTTGCAGTGTTCTGCAAATTTGCAATTTAATATTTCAGACCTTGAGACATGAAAGCGCTATTTTAAAAAAATAAAAAGATCAGAAATGTTTTCTTTGTCGTCTATTTAGTTCATTTTATTTCCTCAATAATTTTCCTTGATTGAGAAATCAATCTGGGCTCTTATGGGTTAATCAGTAGCCTGCATGCGAGTATATGTTCCATTTACAGTCAAACATTTTGATGTACTCCAGGCTCAATTTTGATTCATCAAAAATCTGCGCAGTAGTACAGTCTGAAGATGCTCTTGCACATTCGGTGTCAATTGAACAAAAATTATGGGAGGATATAGGTTTAATAAGTTTTACAATTTTTGAAGTGAGTGACGGATTGATAAGTTTAGATGTGTTCAATAGTTTCTTATCTTCAGACATAATAGTGTAGGAGATGTTTCTTTACCTGCTTGATAGTTTCGACTGAGACTCCAATCTTCCTCAGAAGAGTCTCATCTCATCTCATTATCTCTAGCCGCTTTATCCTTCTACAGGGTCGCAGGCAAGCTGGAGCCTATCCCAGCTGACTACAGGCAAAAGGCGGGGTACACCCTGGACAAGTCGCCAGGTCATCACAGGGCTGACACAGACAACCATTCACACCTACGGTCAATTTAGAGTCACCAGTTAACCTAACCTGCATGTCTTTGGACTGTGGGGGAAACTGGAGCACCCGGAGGAAACCCACGCGGACACGGGGAGAACATGCAAACTCCACACAGAAAGGCCCTCGCCGGCCCCGGGGCTCGAACCCAGGACCTTCTTGCTGTGAGGCGACAGCGCTAACCACTACACCACCATGCTGCCCCTCAGAAGAGTCATTAGTCCTTAAATTAAATTCATTATAGACGTGAACTTAAAATCATTGTTTTATTTTATGGCCTTCGTGCCCTCAAAAAATTGACAGCACAAAAGGCCAAGTGGCCTTGCCCCTAAAATGACGAAATTCCAGGCCTGGTATGTTTTTTTTTTTTTAAATAGAAATTCAGGTTAGAGTATTTCTTTAAATCCTCACACTTGGAACACTTCTGTATCTAAAGAGTTCAACACACTGTTTGGGTTCATATTAGTGAAGAATGATAGAATCTTGTTAAAGATTTTTTTGTTAGAAAACTGATACTATAGTCAACACACTTTTGGCCTCTACTGTGTGTGTGTGTGTGTGCGCGCGCGCATTCCCCTGACAGTGTTTAATCTGGGTTTATTAATACAGAGAGATGAGGCGGCTGTTTGATGTCTCTCCTTGTCTCTCTCTTCTTGTTCTGTCTGAGTGATGTTTGGCAGCTCATCTGAAAACTGCCGCTTGTCAGAGAGAGTGTGATGACAGACAGTGTGCCCGGGCACACACACACACACACCCACACCTCAGTGGTCTGGAGAATCATGTGTATACTGTATGAGCTTCACAGTGGGGGAGTGAAAGACAGAAAAATAGAAAGAGTGAAAGTGAGAGGGAGAGTACACTGTAAAACCCGATAAGGTCACTGAGCTCAAAAATTTTATTGAAACCGATTACGTAAAAATTTTTGAGGTAAGTAACTTAAATTTTTTAAGGTAAGATTTCTTAAAAATTACAATTAAGTGTAACTATAGTGTAATTTTAAAGAAATCTTACCTTAAAAAATGTAAGTTACTTACCTCAAAAATTTTTATGTAATCGGTTTCAATAAAATTTTTGAGCTCAGTGACCTTATCGGGTTTCACAGTGTAAGGGGAACAGGGAAGGAAAGAAGAGAGAGAGAGAGAGAGAGGCTGATGATTATTTTCTTTTGTATTTCAGGCACTGTAAATCTCACACTTCCCGTGTTTACATTAAACCAGCCATCTTGTGTGTGTGTGTGTGTGTGTGTGGGGGGGGGGGGGGGGGTTGTTACTTTATTCTCCCCACACTGTATTCACTGTGTTTAATATGTTCCCACTCTGCCCACACCTCAGAACATCAAACACTCTTTGAACACACTGAGTAGGGATGTGTGTGTGTGTGTGTGTGTGTGTGTGTGTGTTTACACAATGTAGGAGGTGTGTATTCAGGTTGAGTTGTGTAATAACAGCTCCACACTCTTCCCCACTTCCATGTTCTATATTCTAGAGAACAGGTCAGTTCCTAAGGGATTATCCTTAATAGGGTCTAAATTTTTCCATTAGGAAGCTTACATACACGGACATAAATGTCATCATGGACATGAACGTCATGGCAATATTGGGCTTTAAATGATTTCTTTGAACTGTTCTTTTTTCTGTGCCAGAACGATGGTACAACATACGGCTTTAATAGAAAAAAAAGTTTGTTTTGTTTGTTTAAGGGTTTTCTGAAATCAATACAGAAAATTATACATACAGAGTCAAAGATTGACATATCCTCACTTAGATTATTAATTCAGTGGTGCTGAAAGTTCCAAAATGTCTTTTAACTTGCCAAGGAAAAAGCCTTTTAACTTCCTGTTAGTGATCATGATTGACTACAGCTGGTAGCTTCTCTGTGCCAACATAAAAAGTTTGTTAGCAATCACTGGATTGACCAACACACATGCCCGTTTTCCACCAAAGCAGTTCCAGGGCTGGTTCGGGGCCAGTGCTTAGTTTGGAACCAGGTTTTCTGTTTCCACTGACAAAGAACTGGCTCTGGGGCCAGAAAAAACGGTTCCAGGCTAGCACCAACTCTTTGCTGGGCCAGAGGAAAGAACCGCTTACGTCGGGATGGAGTTGTTAAGACCAACAACAATAGCAAGATCACAAAAGGTCGCCATTTTTAAGCGGCGAGAAGCAGCAGCTGTACAAACGCGAAGTCATCCATTATTATTGCTGTTGTTGTTGCTGCTGCTGCTTCTTCTCCATGTTGTTGTTGCTACGATGTTCGCGCCAAGGTTTATACAAACACAGCGACGTAACTGACGTATACAGCGATGTAATGACGTGGCTCTGCTTAGCACCCCGAGCTATGGAAAAGCAAACTGGTTATCAGCTGGCTCGCAAGTTGAACGAGTTGTGAACCAGCACCAGCACTGGCCCCGAACCAGCCCTGGAACTGATTTGGTGGAAAAGGGGTAACAGTAAAGTCCAAGGAGCTTGGACTTGTTACTTGGATTTGGTAAAGTCCAAGGAGCTCAGTGCAGATCTGAGAAACAGGATTGTAGATTTACTCTATGATATCTTAGAGCCATTTCTAAACAACCACAGATTCTAGGATAATCAATTCAAACAATTGTACACAAGTTACTGGGAGGTATAACCACTTTGCTAAACCATCTGGCTTGCAGAAGACTGAAATGGTCACCCTCAGCTGAGGAAGTTGGTTCATATGAACTGGAAGCTGCTGGAACACGGTCTACAGACAAGCAAGTTTTATATCATTATGGACTGAGAGGCTGCCATTCAAGAAAGAAGCCCCTGATCCAAAATCGACACCTTCTAGCTTGACTAAAGTTTGCAGCTGACCACATGGGCAAAGAAAAAGCCTTCTTGATGAAAGTTTTATGGTCAGATGAGACAAAGGTTGAGTTGTTTGGCCACAATGATTAGAGGTACAGAGGAACACTACACCAACTGTTAAGCATGGTGATGGTAGCATTATGCTCTGGGGCTGTTTTGCTGCCAGTGGAACTGGTACATTGTACAAACTGGATGGAATAATGAAAAACCTCAAAATCCTTCAGCATAACCTCAAATCACCACAGATGGTTGAAACTTGGACACATTTGGGTGTTCCAATAGGACAACGGCTGTGTCCGAAACTCTGTACTGGATCCTGCTTGTATACTGATCATGGTGGAAAAATAGTAAGTCATATGCAGTACATGAAAAATAAAAAATTTTCGGTACACAATAGTTACCTGGATGATATACTACTCTGGGGAAAATTTCCAGTATACAGCCAGAACTCACTTCGTCAGCTACTGCATCCCATGACATATGGAATGTCTGTATTTTATACGGATTTGATTCAATAAACGTAGTATACGGGCGTACAAATAAAGCTATACGGATTCTTTAAAAAAACTTCAATATTTATTTAGAGCTATAATCAATTCCCACGATGATAAAAGAGCGCATAACATTTACAAACATACTGTACACCACAGAAAGCACAGACAGCCAGTAAAGAGTCTTATGAAATCGCGCGTTATCTTGTGGTAGCGAGACTTCGTTCCACTTTTGATCATGCGCACACCACATTGCGAGAATCCCGCCAACCGGGAAGTAACATTTTGTTTGAAACGCGTATTTCCACCTGAGCGACTTTCAATAGCAACTGAAAAGATTCTGAATGGGCACTCCGGCAAAGAAATTCAAAACACAATACAGCAGTAGGTTTCTACCTGTGTAAAGTCAGACTGGTTTTTAATGGTGTTTGTTTACATTTGGGAAACACAGGGGAAAAATGTGTTTAGAAAACTGGAAAAAAGTGTGTGTTTGAAAGTGAGATCACTGCAACTCAGCTGATTGACTGGAACGAGCATTGCCAGTCAGCTGATTATCAATTGCAGCTGGGCTCGTTGCAGCTGAGTGTGAGCTGCAAACTGAAGGCTCACAGGTGTGCTAATCAGCTGATTAGTTGTGGGGTGGTGGGAGACTAGTAAGAGTTGCTTTAAAACTGTTGTGCTTCTGACCTACTCGAGCTAACACTGTGCAAATGTGGCATTTAGGAAACTGGAGAGGCAGCCGGTAAGCATTTGTATTTTGTTCTGCTTTATTTAATGTTGAAATTGTTTATTGTGCTGCATCTCTGTGTTTGGTATTTGCTTTGACAATGCGTAGCCGTGCAACAGTGTTGGGTGTTGGGCTTTTTATTTGAATACACGCAGTGTAGTGTTTGTACCCCATTGTTGGTGTCTTATTGTTGTGTGGTTAAGTATAAACCTGGGCACAGATTCCTTCATTGCAATATTTATCTGCATTATATGGTATTGGTAGTTGCAGTGGATTTGTGGGCTACTTAAAGCAGCTGTGAATGGCCAAATTGAGCGTACTGCTATGGCTTGTGTGGTTGTATTAGTTCTTCTGGTAGTTTATTTCCTTGTGATTTTAATGTGTATACTAAGTAGTTAAATCTTATTTTTCTACAGTCATATTTAAGTGTTATCTGGCTTGTAGTTTAAAATATTTATTCTCATATGTCTATTTTGCATAAGTATTTAAGGCATATTTGCATAGTGCATTTCTACATGCGTATTTTGCACAGAAGCATTGCATTTTTGCATTTTAACTGTTAATTGTTGTTGTGGTTTTTCTATTTTTATATTTTCAAAGGTTTTTCACCTAAAGAGAAAATTAAAGACAAAGCTAAAGGAAAAGTGTTAAGAGCTAAAGAGAGAACTAAAGACTTGAAGAGCTAAAGACCTGTTAACTGTTTCTACCATCTACCTGCCATTGCAATTTTATGGATGTGCCTTGAACTTTAATAAAAAGAGAAAAAAAGAGGAAACGGAAACAGTTGTCTTGTTGAATCCTTTGAGTGAAGTCCAGTTACCCTAAACCTCCACCAGATGCCACAATCCTTTATTTAAATTGGGGAAATTGCACAGAAATAACCAAACAAAACTGACACGACTTGACACCCTGAATGGAAGGACCTTTTCAATGGCATAATCCAACCGGCAGCCTCCAAAAATGACGAATACGTACGCTGTACACAGTGTGTGTGAGACATCAAAGTTGCAGCATCGGGAGTGTATGATGTGAAAGAACATTTCAAATAGAAACTACATCAGCAGCATGCAAGCCAAAGGCAAAATCAGCCACTGATGACAGTATTTGCGTGCGCAAACTGATATGCCAACAACTGGAAAAGACAGAAAACACAAGGTAGTGGGCATTTTAGTTCAAGTTAGGCAGTGTTCCGTTTACCCCACAGTAATGCTGACTGTGAGAGAGTTTTCTCTCAAGTCAGGAAGATACACACAGAGAGCAGAAAGAACCTGAATGCAGACACACTGACCTGCCCTACTGCAGTGTAAGATAAACACAGACACTTGCTGTGACATGCAGCCTAGTGAGGTATTGGTGCAGAGTGCTAAAAAAGCTGTCATGGAGTACAATTCAGAACATTAGAGTGACACTTTGTGTTTTTGTCAAACATTGGAGCTTTATATTCATTCTGAAGGTTTATTGTTATTAATATTGAATAAAAAGTAACTGGGATATATCATTGTTAATTATCATTCAAATTTTAGGTAAATTATTTTAATTTGCATCTTATAAGGATTTTATAAGGGAAATACGGATTTTGGAGGTTGGTTATACAGGTTTGATTGACCAAAGGTTGACATGTATGCCATGATGCAATGTGGTGATTTCAAAGGTGTGAATTTCACATGTAATGCTGTGTTCAGGACACACCAGAAATTGGGAAAATATCAGCTCTGACTAAGACAAAATATAATATATGCAGTGTAATCAAATCTCATCATCTCTAGCTGCTTTATCCTTCTACAGGGTCACAGGCAAGCTGGAGCCTATCTTAGCTGACTATGGGCGAAAGGCGGGGTACACCCTGGACAAGTCGCCAGGTCATCACAGGGCTGACACATAGACACAGACAACCATTCACACTCACACCTACGGTCAATTTAGAGTCACCAGTTAACCTAACCTGCATGTCTTTGGACTGTGGGGGAAACCGGAACACCCAGAGGAAACCCACGCGGACACAGGGAGAACATGCAAACTCCGCACAGAAAGGCCCTCGCCGGCCATGGGGCTTGAACCCAGGACCTTCTCGCTGTGAGGCGACAGCGCTAACCACTACACCACCGTGCCGCCCTGTGTAATCAAATATATACATAAAAGGTAAGGTAATAAAATACTTTAAAAATTAATAATATAAAACATACACAGAATAGACAATATAATATGACTAGAATATAATAAAAATATAAGTAATTATGATAACAAAGTGTAAGTAATAAGTGTATTAATGTAACGTTAACGTACCTGAGAGATCATGTAGGCGAGATGACAGATGTTGCTGCTAGCATATATTGTTTGCCGTGTTGATCAAATAAACCCACGTTTTTCAGAAGTTGAAAGTTCTTGGACACAGCATAAGTCTGCCACCAGCCCCCTGTGTGATGTAGACTGTGATGACATTGACATACTAGTCTATAGTACACTACAGGGATGTCATACCTGCATACTATATTGTATACTAGGGTGGGGAGTAGCATGCAGTATGCAGTGTATACTGAGCCAGTATGAAGTGTGTAGTACACCAGTACGGAGTTTCAAACAGTCATCAGTGCTAGTTGTGAAATGGATAAAGCAGAATAAATTTAAGCTTAAAACAAGTCCTGACCTCAACCCTTTCAAAAATATATGAACTGTGCTTAAATGTTGGGCTCATGCCAGGAAATGCACAAATTTAATTGAACTTGACTAATTCTGCCATAAAGAGCGGTCAAATATCTAACCAGAATTCTGCTAGAAGCTTGTTGATGGCAAGCAAAAGCATCTGGTCAAGGTGAAACTTGCTAAGGAATATTTACCCAAATATTAGGTGTGCTGTATGTATATTTTTGACTGTGTTGATTTCAGAAAACCCAAAATAAATTTAAACTTGTGCACCAAACTCATTGGCTCAGAATAAACCAATCGCATTCAATCTCATGTTCAAATGTAATTTGTCAGTTGTTGGTTCCTGCTATTCCTCAAGGACGAGGATGATGGTCTTCATTCCATTGGTCTATTTATGGATTCTAAGGTGGATTATGAGTCAAATCTTGGCTTTGAACATTCTTCTGCGTTCAGGACAGGTAGTTCCAGGCTTTGGTTGTTGCTGTCTCGCTTTCTGTTCTCTTCTCTTTCTTCTAATTCTGCACACCTGTTGGTTTCAAAAGTTGCTGTTCCTTCTCTGATGGTTTGCCAGAGTTTCCTGTCTTTGGCATTGCTTTCCCAGTTATTGATGTCAATGCTATATTTCTTCATGTTGGCTTTTAAGATGTCTTTGAATCTCTTCTGTTGTCTGCATCTTTTATGTTTTCCTTTTTTAAGCTGGGAGTAGAAGATTAGCTTTGTCAGATGTTAATCTTTTGTTTGAATAACATAACTGCTCCATTTTATTTGGCTCTTAATGATGAAGACTTTAATGCTTGTTGTTGATGTTGGTTCTTCTGTCTTCCCTAGTGATATTTCAGATGTTTCAAAACAGCAGTGATGGAATTTTTCAAATGCCTTCAGATGTTGTCGGTACGGTGTCCAGGTTTCTGATGCAAACAGGAGTGTTGGGATCACCACTGCTTTGTACACTAACAGTTTGCTGTCCAAATGTCATGATCATGAAAGACACTTCTTCAGAGACACCTGAAAGCTGTTCCAGCACATTTAAGACAATGCTAGATCTCGTCATTAAGGTTGACATTGGAAAAGAGATGACTTCCAAGATATGAAAAGCGGTTCATGATTTCCAGGGTTGTTTCTCCAAATTGCATTGTTCTTTCCAATTTGTCTCAGTTGGTGATGAATGGTAGATGATCTGTGACTTCTTGAAGTTGATGGTAAGTTCAAGTTTCATATATGTGCAGTTGAAGGCAATCAGAAACTGTTGCAGGTGGTTTTCTGAGAAAACTGCAATACTACTGTCATCTGCATATTGGAACTTGATGAGGGAACTCATAGACATCTTGGTTTTGGACTTAAGATTGAAAAATTTGCTATCTGTTCTGTAGACATTTTTGATTCCTGGGGGTAGGTTGTCCTTAATGATTTGGATGATTGCTGCAATGAAGATGGTGAACAGTGTTGGGGCAATTATGCATCCCCATTTTATGCCTGATTTGACTTGAAATGGCTCACAGTTGCTATTGGTGACCATGATTGTATATGCTGTGAAAGTTCTCAGGATTTCAGTGTAGTTTTCAGGACATCCAGAGGTGGATAGGACATCCCATAGGAGTTCCCTTGGTACTGAGTCAAAGGTTTTGGTGAGGACAGTGGATGCCATGTACAAAGTTTGAAGTTGTTCATGACATTTTTCTTGTAGTTGATGCACAGTGAAGCTCATGTAAACTGTTCCAAGTAAAACTGGCTTGTGTCTCCAGAAGGATCTTCTTGGCTAGTGGCTTGAGCTGGTTATTCATGATGTGGGTAATGATCTTGTCTGCTGTTGCTAACAGGAAAATTCCATGACAGTTTCTGCATTCAGATTAGTCACATTTCATTTTATAGATGGTATGGATTGCTGCATCTCCGAAGTCAGCTGGTATGTCTTCATTTATCCAGATCTTGATGAAGTTGGTGCAATTGGTCATGAAGCAGATTACCTCCAAGTTTGTAGCTCTCAGTTGGTATTCCATTGAAAATAGTGACCTTGCTTTTTTCAAGGTTTTGATGGCTTCTTTGACTTCTTCAAGTGTTAGTATTTTGCTTAGAGAGTTGTCAGCAGGCTGTTTTGGAATGTTGTTGATCCTGTCAAATGAGATGGCTTGATTTAGATGATGTTCAAAGTGGTCCTTCCATCTAGAATTAATGGCAGGATTGCTCTTCACCATGGCTGAACCATCTTGACTTTTAAGAGGGGCTTGACTGTGAGTGGATTGACCAAAAATGGGTTTAGTTGTGTTAAAGGCTTGAGTGTCATTGGTATTTGCTAGTTATTGGATTTCCTGAGCTTTCTTCCTCCACTGTTGGTTTCAGGTGATCTTCTGGACTGCAGACTTGCATTCCTGATAGAATTTCTTTTTGATAGCTGATTGTTGGTCATTTTGTAAAGTGATGACCGACTTTTCTCTTTTTGTTGATGAGTTGTTGTTGTTGTTGTTTGTCATTGTCATCAAACCAATTCCGGTGTATTTTTGTCCTGACCCCAATTGTTTCCTTGCAGGTGATCAGGGACGTCACTAGGTTTGAGAGACAGGGGTAGCTTAGCACCCAGAGGAGAAAAGGTATTGTGCGCGCGCAGCGCGCGCCGAACATTTTTCAGAGCACCTACTAAGGCTGTCAATCAATTCATTATTTCAAGAGCATCACACCTTGGGGACACACTTCCCACCATTTCTATTCTATTTTAAAATTGCTTTCATCATTTAATTGTTTGCTGAAGCAACTTCACCAGCTAAACTACAAAAATGTGAAAAAACCAATGGTAGGTGTCATGCATTCCTGCGCAAACTGAAGAGGGCAAGTGCTTCACAAATCATCATGTAAACATTCTACAGAAGACTCAATATAGCCTAGGTAAAGTTAAGCAAATGCAAACCACTGACATCAAATTACAATCTCACCGTGTGTGTCTGCAAATGAAAGCATAGAATTCTGACTCTCTGCAAACCCAACTCAATGGAAGCCCGCACCGCGCCTGCTGCAGAATGCCCGCGTAGTTTTTTAAGTCCTACTAGCCTACCACTCGACGTGACGCTTGACACAGAGCCAATGAGGAGGAATCATAACGATATTAATAATATTGCATTAAACAATAAATAAGCAAGCAGAAACTGTTGTTCGGATTAACTTGCGTTCTTGATGGCTCATGTTCAGTGCTTTACTGCCTTTGTTTTTTTTGGGAAAAAAATAAAAATATAAATAATTTAAAAAAGGGCAAAAAATATAGGGTGGCTTTGCCATAAGATAGGGTGGCTGGAGCTACCCTAAAATGGGTCTGGCGACATCTATGCAGGTGATGATAGCATTCTTTAATTGATTCCATTGTTCTTTTACAGATGGTAGATTTTTTTTTTCCTATTCTGTAAAGCATCCTTGTTTTTGTGAAAGGCACTATAGTTGAACTTGTTGTTAATAATAATAATAATAATAATGTTGAAACTTCTGTCCATGGTTGATGTCTTGAATGATGTCAACATTAAATTGATGGTGTTTTGATTTTGATGTTTCTCGTAATTATCATACAGTTGTGATAAATTAAATTATTCTGATTAATCCAAAATAAAGACCAGCTATTGGATCTGTAGGATTTTCTTCACATCATCTTGGTTTCATCTGACTACTGAAGCCATGGTCCTCAAACAGCTTACAATTCATGTGCAGTATCTCACTTGTTGAAAGGTAACAATCATGAGAGGGGTATAAAAGAATTTCCAAAGCATTAGGTGTGCCATAGGACACCATGAAGGCCATCATCAACAAGTGGACAAAATGGAGCACCATCGTGACATCACCAAGAAGAGGACATCCTTCCAAAATGCGTAAAATTTACTTTCTGCATGTGACAATCTCTTGTATTCTTCATATGTCTGGGCTATGGGGTAGGATGGCTAGATGGAAGCCCTTTCTTAGAAGAACAACCAAGCCCAACTAAATCACCACAAACCATGTGGCAAATGTCTTACAGGGTCTGATGAAACCAGTTAGGTGACAAGTTGCTGTGCTGTAAGAGGAATAAAACACTTTGAGCACATGCTGTTATTACGAAAATAATCAACATCGGACTGGTAACAGTAATTACACTTAATCAACTTCTGGAAGGCGTGATGAAGTTGGGACAATAGAAGCGATAACGTATTACAAGTGCATTGATATAAACATGTGATGTGCAGCTGCACTACTGCCTGAGCTGCTATTATAGGGAATTAAATCAACATCATCTGACCAATTAGAATCCAGAATAATAGGCACACTTTGAGATAAATCAGAAGTAAAGAAACCACCAGTTTATTAAAAAAAAATTTATTAACAAACAAAACATCTTATTGAATTACAGCAACAATACTACTAATACTACGTACTCATAACACCAAATTCTACATTGGCACCAAGGCGAGCAGAGTGTGTGTGTGTGTTTTGTGTGCACGTGTGTGTTCAGTCAGGTGTTATCTTTGTCCTGGGTTTCTTTCACGAGGCCTAATTCCTGCATCAGGCGTTCCTCCAGAGTGAAATACTTCTCGTAGTCTTTCTGCACCTTCTTCTTCAGCTCCTCCATCTCATTATCGGACAGCTTCGGCCATGTATCCTGCACACATCAACAATTCCTTTAAGGGAAAATTTAATCTTGTGTCTATTTGCAGAGTTCTCCTTAAATACTTAGTTAATGCTTAATTTGAGGGGGTTTGTGTGTGTGTTACATCTTTTATATAAAGCAGCCATGTTAATGTTGTCTTGCTTTCTCTTTATACAACCACAAATCAGAAAAAGTTGGGGCAGTATGGAAAATGTAAATAAAAAAAAAAGAGGGCAGTGACTTTTAAATTTACTTTGACTTGTATTTCATTACAGACAGTATGAACCCGAGATATTTCATGTTTTGACTGGTCGAAACATGAAATACATTCATTCCTGCATTTCAGGCCAGCAACACATTCCAAAATAATTTGGGATGGGACAATTTAGGGCTAGTAATGAGGTAAAACAATTAAATATCAGATAATAATAATGATGTGATTTGAAACAGGTGATGTCAGCAGGTGACTGTAATCATGATTTGGTATAAAATCAGTATCCAGGAAAGGCCTAGTCTTTGGGGAGCAAAGATGGGCCGAGGAGCTCCAGTTTGTGAACAAATGCGTGAGAAAATAATGGAAATTTTAAAAACAATGTTCTTCAAAAAAGATACAAAGGGATCTGGATATTTCACCCTGTATGGTGCATAGTATCTTTAAATGATTCAAGGAATCTGGAGGAATTTTGGTGCGTAAAGAGCAAGGACGCAAGCCTAAGCCAAACACCCGTGATCTCCGATCCCTCAGACGGCACTGCATCAAGAACCGTCATTCATCTATCGCTGATATAACCACATGGGCTCGGGATTACTTTGGCAAACCTTTGTCAAGCTACAATAGAGAGTTACATCCACAAATACCAGTTAACACTTTACTTTCATTAAAAGGAAGCCTTATGTTAACTGTATCCAGAAGCAGTATCAACTTCTCTGGGCTCAGAGACATCTGGGATGGACCCTCGCACAGTGGAAACATGTATCCTGGTCAGATGAATCAGTGTTCCAGGTCTTTTGTGGAAGAGATGGATGTCATGTGCTCTGGACCAAAGACAAAAACGACCATCCAGACTGTTACCAGGAACAAGTCCAAAAGCCAGGGTCTGTCATGGTATGGGGTTGTTCAGTGCCTTTGGAAATGGCGACTTACACTTCTGTGATGGAGCATTAATGCAGAAAAGTATACTGAGGTTTTGAAGCAACATGTGCTGCCTTTAAGACGACATCTTTTCCAGGGATATTTCAACAAGACAATGCAAAACCACATTCTGCACACATTACAAAGGCATGGCTGTGGAAGAAGAGGGTGCCTGTTCCCTCTGTTCCCAATAGAGAATGTGTGGTGAATTTTGAAATGAAAAATATGACACCAATGACTCTGTACTGTTGCACATCTTAAGACCAGTTTGCAGGAAGAATGGGACAAAATAACACCTGAAACACTTCATCACTTGGTGTGTTCAGTCGCTAAACATCTTTTCATGAGATACAATATCAAATAATGTGCTGTTGTTTTGTTTTGAGTGCAATACGGTTCAAAGATTATTAACAAATTATTGTTTTAGGTTTCAATTTCAACATACCATCCCAACTTTTTCTGATTTGGTGTTGTACCTTTACAGTAGAATCATAAGCACACACTATGATGAAGAGCACACGTCATTAAGGGAGACAGTGATGTGCAACTGCGTGTGTTTCCATATTCACTGTACAGGATTTAATTAACTTGTGAAAGATGTCTGTGAAGATTCTCAATCATCCAGGTCATAGTAAACTGTGGGTGGTAGAAATGGGCAACTGGACTTGCTTGAAGATTCTTGAAAACGTTTCACCTCTCGTCCAAAAGGCTTCCTCAGTTCTGTCTGACTAATAGGGAGTATCAGGTATTTATCCTCTCCTGGATCAGAATCAGAATTCTGATGACCAGCTCATCTAAGGTGTCATTGAGGCATCATGTTGGTGTGGGTCACTGGAGGCTGTGTGTGAACGGCGAGTCATTAGGGTGATCAAAGGATTGCCCGTTAGGTGGTGGAAAAATTACCCCTGTGCACAAAGCGAGCTCCATGAAGACATGGTGTGTTAAGGTTGGAGTGGAAGAACTCATGTGTCCTGTACAGAGCCCTGACCTCAACCCTACTAAACACCTTTGGGATGAACTGGAACACCAACTGCACCCCAGGCCTCCTCACCCAACATCAGTGCCTGATCTCAGTAATGCTCTTGTGGCTGAATGGTTAATCTTCAGGCAAGTCCAGTTGCCCGTTTCTACAACTTGTGAAAGAGAATACTGGAATATTGTTAAAGCTCAAACGTTAAAGAAAAACGTGAGCAAGAGAACAATGTTCTCAACTAAGCTAAGATTTAGTTTATGCTAACAAGGAAGGGGCGTCTATGGCTACTGGTTTAACATGAGTAAATCAATGCAAAAAAGAATACACTATACTGCCAAAGGTTTATGATCATCCATATGTGGTTCTTCATCAAACTGTTGCCATAAAGTTGGAAGCACACAATTGTGTAGAATGTCTTGTATGCTGTAATATTACAATTTCCCTTCACTGAAACCAAGAGGCCCAAACCTGTTCCAGGATGACAATACCCCTGTGCACAAAGCGAGCTCCATGAAGACATGGTGTGTTAAGGTTGGAGTGGAAGAACTCATGTGTCCTGTACAGAGCCCTGACCTCAACCCTACTAAACACCTTTGGGATGAACTGGAACACCAACTGCACCCCAGGCCTCCTCACCCAACATCAGTGCCTGATCTCAGTAATGCTCTTGTGGCTGAATGAACACAAATCCCCACAACCACGCTATAAA
Organism: Neoarius graeffei; assembly: GCF_027579695.1. NCBI lineage: Eukaryota > Metazoa > Chordata > Actinopteri > Siluriformes > Ariidae > Neoarius > Neoarius graeffei. The sequence goes on from NC_083581.1 coordinate 43,443,015, forward strand.
ATCTAGTGGCAAGCCTTTCCAGAAGAGTGGAGCTTATTGTAACAGCAAAGGAGGACCAACTCCATGATAATGGCCATAGTTTTGGAATGGGATGTTCAATGGTCCACATACTTTTGGCCATGTAGTGCATCTTTATAGTATCGTATAGTATAAATAAAGCATCTAGAAACAGCCTGATTAATGAGAATAGGTTACTGATAAGAAATATTACATCTCCAAAAACAATTCTCTTTGGCGTCTCATTGTTCTCTTCTTTCATCACTTTCTTCTCTTTCTCTTGCGTTTCCGACATCTTCTCAAAGTAGATCAGACGCTTCACCTCCCTCTCCAGATAACTGCTCATATTCTGCACCTACAGGACAAAAAATGTTTTCATTAAATTATATTTTTATTTTAAAATACAGTGTTAGACTCTTGCGTGGGTTTCCTCCAGGTGCTCTGGTTTCCTCCCACAGTCCAAAGTCATGTGGATTAGGTCAACTGGCTAATCTACAGTAAATTACGCATAGGTGTGCATCTACTGATCACCAAGTTAACTTTATGTGGGGTGGTAAAATGTTAAAACGAGAAATGATTTGAAGATGTCAGTGACCGGGTTTAAAGGGTCTCAGAAGGTAGGTTTATTAACACACCTCATTAGAAGCCGGGTAATGGAGTGTCCACGGTACCTCCAGGATGTGCAGCGTGCCCAGGTGGTCAGACACGGCCAAGAGTTGCTTCTTTGCTGCTCAAACAAGATCAGAGTGGAGTTATAGCACATGTCGATGTTATTAGGGCAAGTGCATTATTACAAACCTGTGATATGCAGCTGCACTCATGTCAGAGCAGCTGTTATAGAAAATTAATCAACACTTTCTCTGTTATAAATAATTCTAATAATTATGCTTTATTGTCTTGTAGTGGCTTGTTGAGAGAGAGTGTGAGTGTGTGTGTGTGTGTGTGTGTGTGTATGTGTGACTAACAGGAGGTGATCCAGGGTTTGATGCAGGAGATCGGAGTCGTGGTGATCTTCTGTTTCAGTACAGGCTCATGGGTTTTCTCCAGCAGGTTCCACACCTCCAGGCTGCCATTCTCTTTCCCGATAAAGAACACAGCAGGCCGGGTTAGAGACCAGAACCCGGCCGTGCGCATATTCCAGGAACGCGCTGAGTGGAGGAGTGGACCGTTCTGGAATGGGAGAGGACCAGAGAAGACAAGATGGAATGGATTTATATAGGGATCTGAGGAACGATGTCTGAATAAATTTGTTCATATCTAGCTTGATCAACAAGGCCCATTGTCCATAAAGGAAAAGCGTGTGTATAAAAGCATTTGTTTTCGGGCGTCTCACCATAACTCCCTCTTTCCAGATGGCGAAGGTCCAACCACCTACAGTCAGAATAATGTCCTTGAAGAATGGAGAACGGAGAACTGTGTTCAACTGACTGTCATGTATCTCAAAGATATGAGTGGGCTTAGGACCTGAGAGAGAGAGAGAGAGAGAGAGAGAGAGGGAGATTTTCATACACAATATGATGAAGTTTTCTGTAAGGAGAGTTTATATAACTTTTATGGAAGGAGTCTCCAGTGTCAGCGTTTTGTAACAGTCAGAGGTCAGGCTGAAACTAAGTTTTCCAACATCTTCAGGACAGAGAAGTTTATGTTTTGTAGTTTCTCAGTAACATGACAAGCTGTTGATAAAAAGTATGACTTGTCCTTCAATAAGTGTCCTTCAATTGTTTCAAATTTCTGTGGTATAAGAGGAATAAAACACTTGGTTATGTGCTGTTATTGGAAAATAATCAACATCTGGATGGATAGTGGGTGGCACGGTGGTGTAGTGGTTAGCACTGTCACCTCACAGCAAGAAGGTCCGGGTTCGAGCCCCGTGGCCGGCGAGGGCCTTTCTGTGCGGAGTTTGCATGTTCTCCCCATGTCCGTGTGGGTTTCCTCCGGGTGCTCCGGTTTCCCCCACAGTCCAAAGACATGCAGGTTAGGTTAACTGGTGACTCTAAATTGAGCGTAGGTGTGAATGTGAGTGTGAATGGTTGTCTGTGTCTATGTGTCAGCCCTGTGATGACCTGGCGACTTGTCCAGGGTGTACCCCGCCTTTCACCCGTAGTCAGCTGGGATAGGCTCCAGCTTGCCTGCGACCCTGCATCTAGCCAAATTCTTTTTTCTTGTGTATTTCTGGGATGTTCTTCCTTCTCTTTCCCAGAATTCTGCAGAATTATTCTCTGATGTTTATGAGAAACCACAATCTCTCTGGCTTTAACACAGTCTGATTAGACAAAGTGAGCACTGTGTTATTTAATACAGGGTGTGTTACTCATCCATCCATCATCCCTCACACAGAACCACACGGAACCTCTGATCTGTAAAGTTACTTTTTACTAATGTTCAAATGGCACTCAACGTTTTCCGAATGCAAGCGCTTAAAACTGACATATAACCAGTAATGGCTGGTCATGAAAGCTAAAATTTAAAATCTATCAATTGTGTGTGTGTGTGTGTTCTTACTAGAAGGTTGTCCTGTGTCTTTGTCCATCTCCATTCTCCAGTCGGTGTACACCAGCTGTCCATCCTGACACAAAACATGAACAGCATGTGTCACCATCATAAGCGTTCTGTGCCCCCCCACACATATATATACACACAGAGCTCACCTCAGTGCCAACATAGAATTTGGTGTTGATGGTGTCCAGCTCATCCAGCTTTTTGCCAGAGGGCACCTTGAGAACAGAGAATGCAGGAACCTCCGACCTTTCCACTGCAGAGAGAGAGAGAGTGCTGTATTTGCTTGAACACTTTTTCTGCTATCTGTAATAGCGGAGCACTATACCTAAGAAAAAATGGTAAACCCATCGAGTCGATTTTTTTGTGGTTTGTGTACCACCACTTATACACACCGCCTAGTGGCCAGTGTTAGTAATTACCAGTCATACACACCGCCTAGTGGCCAGTGTTAGTAATTACCAGTCATACACACCGCCTAGTGGCCAGTGTTAGTAATTACCAGTCATACACACCACCTAGTGGTCAGTGTTAGTAATTACCAGTCATACACACCACCTCGTGGCCAGTGTTAGTAATTACTAGTCATACACACCGCCTAGTGGCCAGTTTTAGTAATTACCAGTCATACACACCGCCTCGTGGCCAGTGTTAGTAATTACCAGTCATACACACCGCCTAGTGGCCAGTGTTAGTAATTACCAGTCATACACACCACCTAGTGGTCAGTGTTAGTAATTACCAGTCATACACACCGCCTAGTGGCCAGTTTTAGTAATTACCAGTCATACACACCGCCTAGTGGCCAGTGTTAGTAATTACAGTCATACACACCGCCTAGTGGCCAGTGTTAGTAATTACCAGTCATACACACCGCCTAGTGGCCAGTGTTAGTAATTACCAGTCATACACACCGCCTAGTGGCCAGTTTTAGTAAATACCAGTCATACACACCACCTCGTGGCCAGTGTTAGTAATTACTAGTCATACACACCGCCTAGTGGCCAGTTTTAGTAATTACAGTCATACACACCACCTAGTGGTCAGTGTTAGTAATTACAGTCATACACGCCGCCTAGTGGCCAGTTTTAGTAATTACCAGTCATACACACCACCTCGTGGCCAGTGTTAGTAATTACCAGTCATACACACCGCCTAGGCGGCACGGTGGTGTAGTGGTTAGCGCTGTCGCCTCACAGCAAGAAGGTCCTGGGTTCGAGCCCCGGGGCCGGCGAGGGCCTTTCTGTGTGGAGTTTGCATGTTCTCCCCGTGTCCGCGTGGGTTTCCTCCGGGTGCTCCGGTTTCCCCCAAAGACATGCAGATTAGGTTAACTGGTGACTCTAAATTGACCGTAGGTGTGAATGTGAGTGTGAATGGTTGTCTGTGTCTATGTGTCAGCCCTGTGATGACCTGGCGACTTGTCCAGGGTGTACCCCGCCTTTCGCCCGTAGTCAGCTGGGATAGGCTCCAGCTTGCCTGCGACCCTGTAGAAGGATAAAGCGGCTAGAGATAGTGAGATGAGATGAGACACACCGCCTAGTGGTCAGTGTTAGTAATTACCAGTCATACACACCGCCTAGTGGCCAGTGTTAGTAATTACAGTCATACACACCGCCTAGTGGCCAGTTTTAGTAATTACCAGTCATACACACCACCTCGTGGCCAGTGTTAGTAATTACTAGTCATACACACCGCCTAGTGGCCAGTTTTAGTAATTACCAGTCATACACACCGCCTAGTGGTCAGTGTTAGTAATTACCAGTCATACACACCGCCTAGTGGTCAGTGTTAGTAATTACCAGTCATACATACCGCCTAGTGGTCAGTGCTAGTAATTACCAGTCATACACACCGCCTAGTGGCCAGTGTTAGTAAATACCAGTCATACACACCGCCTCGTGGTCAGTGTTAGTAATTACCAGTCATACACACCGCCTAGTGGCCAGTGTTAGTAATTACCAGTCATACACACCGCCTAGTGGTCAGTGCTAGTAATTACCAGTCATACACACTGCCTAGTGGCCAGTGTTAGTAATTACCAGTCATACACACCGCCTAATGGTCAGTGTTAGTAATTACCAGTCATACACACCGCCTAGTGGCCAGTGTTAGTAATTACAGTCATACACACCACCTAGTGGCCAGTACTAGTAATTACCAGTCATACACACCGCCTAGTGGCCAGTTTTAGTAATTACCAGTCATACACACCACCTCGTGGCCAGTTTTAGTAATTACAGTCATACACACCACCTAGTTGTCGGTGTTAGTAATTACAGCCATACACACCACCTAGTGGCCAGTGCTAGCCAGTAAAGAAATAAAACAAAAGAGACTGGCTAGGATATAAGAAAATTCTACAACCCAGAAACAGATGGGAGCTCTGCTTTTAGGCAGTGCCTAAATCTATATATTACTTCCTCAAGCAGTTCCATTAATGCTTCTACCTGCTTTACTAGCTGGAACACTGTGTAAAGCGAGAGCACTTTATTATTTAGAAATGTTCCTCTCAGTGGATTACCTGCAGGAGTGTAACACACACTGTCTGCCAGACTGAACTTCATCGGACTGTATTGACCAGGGCCGTCTACTTTAGGCAGAGTCACCTACACACACACACACACACACAGAGCTTGAGATGTCACAAGTGAATTAATGTCTGAATACATGAGAATATATAAAATAGTGTGTGTGTGTGTGTGTGTGTTTATGTACTCTAAACAGAGGTTTCCAGGTGAGGTTGAGGTGTTTAAAGGTTTTGGGAACTCCATAAGTGTTCTCGAGGGTTTTTTCTTCAACTCTGGGCTTCTTGCCGGTCAGAGGAGCACGCAAGTCCCAGAACATTACACAACTAACACACACAAAATAGACCAAAGGTATAAGGTATACACATGTGTAGAGTAAAATGTTAAAACAGATATGTCTCATTAAGTAGCTCAGTCGCATATGGTTAAAGAAGTAAGCCCCACCACCTAGCTGAAACCTAGAAGTGATGTGAATAATAATCCTTTTAAAACGTTTAAATACAGACTCAATATATAATTTATTTAAAAATGAGGTTTTAGGTACACACACTGACTACACTTGCATTATGTTTACACATAGTGTAAATGTGTGTTTCAGCTGTATTTGTGTCTGTTAGTACCCGTCAGAAGAACAGGTAACAATCTGGACTGATATTTGGTGTGTATTTTTCAGCGGAATCCCCAATCCTGAGACCTAGAGAGAGGGAAAAAAATAATAATACAGTATACTGCTGTATATCAGTGTACAGTCACACTGATGTTCGTTATGGTTATATACAATGAGATTATGTTCATGTTTATAGATTGCAATAAAAGATGAGCTGAGCATTTCAAAATGTAATCCACTATTTAATGCAAGACAGATTCATTAAAAGCAGCCAATGCTCAAGTCGATACAATTTACTACTGTTCCGATATGATTATGTGATTAGGTGTTGAGCAGACATTAAAGCTTGAGGCAGCAGCTCAGTGTTTAAGCCTTTAAGCTACACATTAGAACAGGGCAGGAATTTCGCAAGGGCCGCGAGGGCCATGGCCCTCGTGCCCTCTCAATTTGGGCAAAACTGAAAAAAATGTGTAATCTAAGTTTATATTATTAACCTTACTTTCCTGTTATAAGTTAAACAGATGTTATATTAAACTTTGTCTTGTCAACATTTTGGAAATTGTTTGTGTTCATTGAGATATTGTTTAAAATGTTCCTTTTCAAAGGGGGTGTTCTCATTTACGCTGAGCACTGTAGGACACTTTTTCCATGGAATAAAAACATATTCTATTCCCTTCTAGTAGGTTTACTGATAGCAATATTGTGATCATATCTCTTATCCTCCGTGTATTATGCCACTGTACCAGGGCAGGAATTTCACGAGCGCCTTGAGGGCCATGGCCCTCGTGCCCTCTCAATTCGGCCTTGTGCCCTTGGAAAAAAATATCTGCCGTAAGGCCACAGTGGCCTTGATGCCCTGCGGTTTTGTAGTCTGCCTCGTGACTGCCAGTAGGCTTTAACATCACCTGCGTCTATTGAGAAAAAAATACGTCTTTTGATGACATTCTGGATTCTTATTGGGCAATTCATCAGTGGTGGATCGGACTCGAGCCTGGCATGAACCGCTCCAATGTGCTATAATGACACCAATCTATCACCAGCCAACCAGGAGACTTAATCAAACGCATCCCCCGCCCACTTCTGTCCGCGTCTGAGACGTTGAATTTTCACAGAAGGAGGGAAGAAGTTGACTGAGGTAAGACTGTGTGATAAATTAACGAATGAATAAGATAGGAATTTCAACATATAGGGCTTAAGTTTGTTACCGTTAAATAAGCATTGCTTGTACAGTAACGTTATGTCGCTACAACGTTGACCCACTTTTAACGTGCCGAGTACCGACTGTAGCCGGTAACAAATGCTAATTAGCTTGCTGTCAAAAGTGAAAAAAAAAACTTAAATTGCTCTGTGTAAATTAGAAAATGGCGCAACTTCCTCTGTAGCCGTCAACGGACAAGCACAGACTTGTCTTGAATTTTGAGCCAATCACAACAGGGCAGCACTGTGGCCTGAGGTAAAACAGGATAGTTTAAGTTTGTTTAAATTACAAAAATGAGTACACCCAATGACTGTCTCATATACTCTTCATATACTCGTACTGTTTAAGTAATGCAATAAAACTAATCTTTAAAAGTGGTATTTACTAAAACTGTTTGCATAGAATGAACTTTCGGGTTAACGGTGTAATAGTGTTGCAGTGTTCTGCAAATTTGCTATTTAATATTTCAGATCTTGAGACATGAAAGCGCTATTTTAAAAAATAAAAGGTCAGAAATGTTTTCTGTGTCGTCTATTTAGTTCATTTTATTTCCTCAATAATTTTCCTTGATTGAGAAATCAGTCTGGGCTCTTATGGGTTAATCAGTAGCCTGCATGCGAGTATATGTTCCATTTACAGTCAAACATTTTGATGTACTCCAGGCTCAATTTTGATTAATCAAAAATCTGCACGGCGGCACGGTGGTGTAGTGGTTAGCGCTGTCGCCTCACAGCAAGAAGGTCCGGGTTCGAGCCCTGTGGCCGGCGAGGGCCTTTCTGTGCGGAGTTTGCATGTTCTCCCCGTGTCCGCGTGGGTTTCCTCCGGGTGCTCCGGTTTCCCCCACAGTCCAAAGACATGCAGGTTAGGTTAACTGGTGACTCTAAATTGACCGTAGGTGTGAATGTGAGTGTGAATGGTTGTCTGTGTCTATGTGTCAGCCCTGTGATGACCTGGTGACTTGTCCAGGGTGTACCCTGCCTTTCACCCGTAGTCAGCTGGGATAGGCTCCAGCTTGCCTGCGACCCTGTAGAACAGGATAAAGCGGCTACAAATAATGAGATGAGATCAATATTGTTATCATGAAAATGTCAGAAAATTTTACAATACCATTTTTAGGTCCTATCACCCAGCCCTACATGGGCTACATGTTTTACACTGACACTAACAAGCACAGAGGCCACACCTCCTCCACTGACACTAACAAACACAGAGGCCACAGCTCCGCCACAGCTCCTCCACTGACACTAACAAGCACAGAGGCCACACCTCCTCCACTGACACTAACAAGCACAGAGGCCACACCGCCTTCACTGAGACTGACAATCATAGAAGCCACATGTCCTTCAGTTCTTCTCCTAGTGATTGTTTTCATTCCCATCTCTTTGTGTAATGTGGTAACTGTCACTCATGACTCTGTGATTAATTCCAGAGACAATATGGAATTCACACATATTCCCTTTGCTCTGCCAGGAGCCTAGATTGTAATATTCTAAAAACCTTTAACACAGTTGACCTTTGACCTTTCTGCAACGCCCATGCTTTTAATGGAATGACTTAACTCCCCAGGAGAAGACTGGAGATGCCGTCCAAGCCGCCTGATGGGATCCACAGAAATATCTAAAAGCAGCTGTGGAAATCATTTTGTGTGTGTGTACACGCAGAGGAGTTGACTTTAGATCTGATCAGGATGGGATTGGATGTTCACTTAAGTTTTTTTAAAGCCCCATTTCAGACACACTGAAGCTTAGCTTAGATTTCATTGAAAGATGCAAAGCTTGTGCATCTGTCAGTCATAATGAAAGAGGTGTGGCCTGTGTGCCTGTCAGTCCTTATGAAGGAGGCGTGGCCTATTTGTTTCTCAGTCCTAATGAATGAGGTGTAGTCTCTTTCTGATTGTCCAAATGAGGGAGATTTTCCTGTGTAAATGTCAGTCCTAATGAAGGTGTGGCTTCCATGGTTTGCGCCATGTACTGTACATACTGCAGCGGCAGCCTGCTGGTACAAATTTATTGCCACCGCTGCTGCTTCAGAATTTTATGAAGTTGCAATTACTCGACTCTGTAGAGGGCTTTGAAACTATGGATGCAGGAAGTGGAGTCATGTAGCAACACATGGCTGAGACGAGAGGGAGAGAGAGAGAAAAGATAAAGAAAGAAGAGAGGAAGAGAAAGGTAGATTTAATTAGCTAACCTAGATTAGATAGATTTTACAGTTTAAATAAACATTCGCAATGTATTTCTCTTTTGATGTTCATGGCCAACTTCTTCTTCTTCTTAAGGCTGCTCCCGATTAAGGGTCGCCACAGCGGATCTTCTGTCTCCATTGCTCCCTGTCTTCCGTATCCTTCTCTACCACACCTGCCACTTTTATGTCCTCTCTCACTACATTCATGCATCTCAGTGGCGGCTGGCCCATAGGGGGCACTCGGGCGCCGCCCTCCCAGATGTGGAGAAAAAAAAAAAAAAAAATATATATATATATATATATATATATATATATATATATATATATATATATATAAAATATATAAAATTTTATTTTTACAAATTTTATTATCAATGTCAGTTTTACTTAATAGTGTGTGCCTACATGCAATCTGAATTATTTAAACAACATTTCCACCAACTGACTCTCATTCAACAGTGAATTTCCACCGACAGACTCGTATCATTTCTCTTCTTGGGCGCTCATCAAAGCGCCCAAGAAGTGCAGCGAAATAGCCAATCGTGTATGGCTGCTAGGGAAAAATAATAAGTATTTGGCCAATCAGCATCGCCGAAATTAATGGTTTTGGGGCGCTGGAAATTTCTCCCCTGCTACAGAAAATGTGGGAATGTTTTGGATTGCCATGGTGATAAACTTGAGGTCTCAGGTCAGTCAGTCAGAGAGATGATGGCGACGACAACAGTTGAGGGGCAGCTTCCACCAAATTCGGTGAGCTCTTTGTTGAACTACCCTTTCGTGAGAAGGACGATGGTGGAAAAAAATCTGTGTTAAGGAGCTGGGACCTGACAAACCTGAAATAAACATCACCCAGCCAACCAAGGAGAAAGTTAAAGCCTACAACAGGACTTTTTGCAGGAGTTGGTTCCAGCATAAGTCGTGGCTAACAGGCTGTGGAACAGCCAATGCACTTTTTTGTTTCCCCTCCATCCTTTTCAAAAGTGACAGGTGTGATTTGATGTGGACACAGTCTGGACAAACTGACTTAAAAGCACCTCTCCAAATGCATCAAAAAGCATGAAAGATCAAGAGTTCACATGGAAAACTGTGTAAAGCTAGCTGTGCTCGGAAGGATTAGCATAGCGGCGCAGCTAGACGATGGGCACTGCATTGCTGTAAGAAGGCACAATGAAGAGGTATTTGAGTATTGTATTGTATTTGATACCGTTCCTTTCCAAAGCAAAAATGGAGCCTAATATAGCTGTAAATTGTTAATTTACTTTATCTGTGAAACTGCTGATTTTGAGAAGGAAATTAAATTATTATTGTGGAATTGTTGTCATTTTCTGACTGTTCATTTGAATGCTTATACCAGACTAGGCAGGGAAATCTATTGGCACACCAGCCCCAGCAAGAATTTTTTTCACCAGCCGCCACTGATGTATCTCCTCTTTGGCCTTCCTCGTTTTCGTGTGCCTGGCAGCTCCATCCTCAACATTCTCCTTCCAACATGCTCTGCATCTCTTCTCAGGATGTGCCCATACCATCTCAGTCTCATCTCTCTTAGCTTAATTCCCAAGCTCTCCACATGTGCTGTCCCTCTGATGTGCTTGTTCCTTATCCTGTCCAACCTTGTCACTCCCATCACAAACCTTAACATCCTCAACTCCGCCACCTCCAACCTTGCCTCCTGTCTCTTCGTTAAGGGTACGGTCTCCAATCCATACATCACAGCTGGTCTCACTACTGTCTTATACATCTTACCTTTCACTTTTGCTGGTACTTTTCTATCACAAATGACTCTTGAAATCCTTCTCCAACTGCTCCACCCTGCCTGCACTCTCTTTCTCACCTCACTATCGCAGCCCCCATTTTCCTGCACAGTTGACCCCAGGTACTTGAATTCATTTTGATGTTCATGGCCAACTAATTATTAAAATTCATAATATATTGTGAAATAACTGTCTAGTTAATTCCTGATTGCATTTTCAGATGAGTTTGTTAAAACATTTCTCCAAAAACAGAAAGATACAGTGGTGCTTGAAAATTTGCTGGTATAATTCAGAATTCATTGTTCTATCAATGATGGCAAGCCATCCTGGCCCAGATGCAGCAAAACAGGCCCAAACCATGTTACTACCACCACCATATTTCACAGATGGGATAAGGTTCTTATGCTGGAATGCAGTGTTTTTCTTTCTCCAAACATAAGGCTTCTCATTGAAACCAGAAAGTTCTATTTTGGTCTCAGCCATCCACAAAACATTTTTCCAATAGCCTTCTAGCTTGTCCACGTGATCTTTAGCAAACTGCAGATGAGCAGCAATGTTCTTTTTGGAGAGCAGTGGCTTTCTCCTTGCAACCCTGCCATGCACACCAATGTTGTTCAGTATTCTCCTGATGGTGGACTCATGAACATTAACATTAGCCAATGTGAGAGAGGCCTTCAGTTGCTTAGAAGTTACCCTGGGGTCCTTTGTGACCTCGCTGACTATTACACGTCTTGCTCTTGGAGTGATCTTTGTTGGTCGACCACTCCTGAGGAGGGTAACAATGGTCTTGAATTTCCTCCATTTGTACACAATCTGTCTGACTGTGGATTGGTGGAGTCCAAACTCTTTAGAGATGGTTTTGTAACCTTTTCCAGCCTGATGAGCATCAACAACGCTTTTTCTGAGGTCCTCAGAAATCTCCTTTGTTCGTGCCATGATACACTTCCACAAACGTGTTGTGAAGATCAGACTTTGATAAATCCCTGTTCTTTAAATAAAACAGGGTGCCCACTCACACCTGATTGTCATCCCATTGATTGAAAACACCTGACTCTAATTTCACCTTCAAATTAACTGCTAATCCTAGAGGTTCACATACTTTTGCCACTCACAGATATATAATATTGGATCATTTTCCTCAATAAATAAATGACCAAATATAATATTTTTGTCTCATTTGTTTAACTGGGTTCTCTTTATCTACTTTTAGGACTTGTGTGAAAATCTGATGATGTTTTAGGTCATATTTATGCAGAAATATAGAAAATTCTAAAGGGTTCACAAACTTTCAAGCACCACTGTACCTGATGATGAAGAAGACAGTCTGGTAAGTTTAGAGAGGGATTTGAAGGGAAATAAAGGTCTTTTGGTTCTAAAATCTGTAATGTCAGTGGTGGCTACTACAATATTTTAATTTTCTTATATCACAAATATTTGTGATGTGGAAGAATGATCTAAATGTTGCTCATTCTCAAATGTAACTTATTAGACAAGTAGACAGGCAGTAACAGTGGAGCAGAACGGAGCAGGAGAGTAAAGTGGAGCAGGAGAGAGGGCAGAAAGAGAGGAGAGTGGAGCATTTCTTCCATTTTGGTACAAGAAATAACTAATTCTACTGAGTTAAAAATAATTAGTAACAATAATAAAATTATTTACATTATTAATTATTTAAATTATAAATAATTATTTAAAGATGCTCTGCTCTCCCATCACACCTCATAGCTGTCCGGGAGCCACTGCACGTCTGTGACTGGACCTCTGTGTCCAGTCCCGATTCCTGCCAAAGCACAGTAACGCACTACAGGGATGTCGTTCTCCTGCTTATCGTCAAAAAACTGTTGACAGAACGAACACACACACACACACACACACACACACACACACACAAACAGAGGATTAAATATTTTATTGGGACATATGTTAATATTACATTACATGGCATTTAGCAAACACTCTTATCCAGAGCGATATATGAAAGAGACAAGATATAAATTATTATTCTGTCCATGTTCACTGGATATGAGCAATCTCATGCTCTGATTGGCTACTACTAGGATATCAGCTCATATACCATGAGTAGAGAAAAACAAAATAACAGAGCGCACCAAGTCAGATATATCACTTTATCATCAAGTATTTAAAAGAAACCGAAATAGCTAAAAGAGTATATTTTCCGGCGGCACGGTGGTGTAGTGGTTAGCGCTGTCGCCTCACAGCAAGAAGGTCCTGGGTTCGAGCCCCGGGGCCGGCGAGGGCCTTTCTGTGTGGAGTTTGCATGTTCTCCCCATGTCCGCGTGGGTTTCCTCCGGGTGCTCCGGTTTCCCCCACAGTCCAAAGACATGCAGGTTAGGTTAACTGGTGACTCTAAATTGAGCGTAGGTGTGAATGTGAGTGTGAATGGTTGTCTGTGTCTATGTGTCAGCCCTGTGATGACCTGGCGACTTGTCCAGGGTGTACCCCGCCTTTCGCCCATAGTCAGCTGGGATAGGCTCCAGCTTGCCTGCGACCCTGTAGAAGGATAAAGCGGCTAGAGATAATGAGATGAGATGAGATATATTTTCCCCCCAATATCTCCTGTTCCAAACTCCAGCCTAGTCGGTGGCGATAAGGCACCTTTAAGTTGGTTTGCCAACCGCCAGAAAAACCTAAAGAAGAAAAACAAAAATGGTGGAGCGTGTTACTGAACCAATCGAGGACAAAATAAAAACTCTACTCGAAAACAACCCCCCCCCAAAAAAAGCAAGAAAATATGGAAAAAAGTATTTGATGGTAAGAACATCTCATCTCATCTCATTATCTCTAGCCGCTTTATCCTTCTACAGGGTCGCAGGCAAGCTGGAGCCTATCCCAGCTGACTACGGGCGAAAGGCGGGGTACACCCTGGACAAGTCGCCAGGTCATCACAGGGCTGACACATAGACACAGACAACCATTCACACTCACATTCACACCTACGGTCAATTTAGAGTCACCAGTTAACCTAACCTGCATGTCTTTGGACTGTGGGGGAAACCGGAGCACCCGGAGGAAACCCACGCGGACACGGGGAGAACATGCAAACTCCACACAGAAAGGCCCTCGCCGGCCTCGGGGCTCGAACCCAGGACCTTCTTGCTGTGAGGCGACAGCGCTAACCACTACACCACCGTGCCGCCCTGGTAAGAACATCTTTTTTTAAATTTTCAAGAATTCTTATCATCATCATCATCACATTTTTCATAAATTGTTACTGTCATTTCACCGGTTTGTTTACATTCTAAGCAGAAATTATTTTGTCGGACGTTTTGTATAAAGCTTTTCTTTATCGAATTTGCAAAAAAAAAAAAAAGTTCTATTTCTCAAAATCCAGTGAATGCAGATAGAATAAAACAGTTATTCCACTCAATCTCATGGATTGTGATAGTCATTTTCGATAACAGCAGCTCTGACAGTAGTACAGCTGCAAATCATAGGCACACACACAGAAGCAGGGGTTTTGATGGCAAAATTTGGGTGCCTGCAAGTGTTCAAGTGTTAGAGTGGGGTTGCATAACAGCTGTGTTTGACAGCTCTGTGTGTGTGTTTGTGTGTGTGTGTGTGTGTGTGTGTGTGTGTGTGTGTGTGAGAGAGAGAGTCGGGGGTTTATTGTGCAGCTCACTGAATAAACAGTGGGTGGAACTGAAGGCAGATGTCAGGTCTGTGCTGTTCAAAACTGAAGTGCACACACACAAAGTAATTCAATTAGGCAGCAGTAAAGTGAAATTACAGCCCTCCTCCCATCAGGTTTCACACAACACATTGAACAGTTCAGTATCAACATGTACGTACGTGTACACACACACACACACACACACACACACACACACACACACACACACACACGTATTTCCATCTTTGTGGGGACACTCATTAACACAACGTATTCCCTAGGCCCTAACCTTAAGCATCACAACTCAATGTCTAACCCCAACCCTTACTCTAACCCTAACCTAAACCTCATTCTGACCTGAACCCTAAAACTGAGCCTTAACCCTCAAACAGCCCTTTGAAGAGGTGAGGACCAGCCAAAAAGTAAAATTAGCAAGATGAATAATATATTGTGAAGTCTTTCAATTTTGATTCTTGTAACACATTTCAAAAATGTTGGGACGGTAAAGCATTTACCACTTTCTAATGGTAAATTATTATATTCCTTCTCACAACATTTAAGAGATGTTTAGGGACTGAAGACACCAAGTGATGAAGTGTTTCTGGTGTTATTTTGTCCAATTCTTCTTGCAAACAGGTCTTAAGGTGTGCAACAGTACAGAGTCACCATTGTCACATTTTTCATTTCAAAATTCACCACACATTCTCTATACAGGCTTTGCACTATCACGTGACTCCCATAACAACAGTAACTATGCCACCATGATGGGGGCACACTTGTAGTGCTTCATTCAGCCAAGTTAGTTGTTATTGATCGGTATGGGAAGGTTTTGCTGTGTTTTTGGACGTGCAAATCGTTTTGAACAAAACAAACAAAAGATTTTTTAATTTACCAAAAGTAATTAATCATCAGGGAAAAAACTAGAGATTTCTAAATGTAAAAGGGAAATGGGGAAAAAACATTCAGCGGGACTCCGTGTCAAATGGAGAGGTCAAAAACCCGATGGAACACGCATTTCATTTCCGCAAATACAGTGGTGCTTGAAAGTTTGTGAACGCTTTAGAATTTTCTACCACTGTATAAGAATTACAAAAAAAAATATTCACAACTGCAGCAAGGTGCTCATTCTTATTCAGCAAAGTGAACATGAGCCTCAGCACAGCAGCTCGGCATAACCTAACCTTCACCGAGACTTAAAGTGCATCTACAGTGGTGCTTGAAAGTTTGTGAACCCTTTAGAATTGTCTATATTTCTGCATAAATATGACCTAAAACATCATCAGATTTTCACACAAGGCCTAAAAGTAGATAAAGAGAACCCAGTTAAACAAATGAGGCAAAAATATTATACTTGGTCATTTATTTATTGAGGAAAATGATCCAATATTACATATCTGTGCGTGGCAAAAGTATGTGAACCTTTGCTTTCAGTATCTGGTGTGACCCCCTTGTGCAGCAATAACTGCAACTAAACGTTTCTGGTAACTGTTGATCAGTCCTGCACACCGGCTTGGAGGAATTTTAGCCCATTCCTCCATACAGAACAGCTTCAACTCTGGGATGTTGGTGGGTTTCCTCACATGAACTGCTCGCTTCAGGTCCTTCCACAGCATTTCAATTGGATTAAGGTCAGGACTTTGACTTGGCCATTCCAAAACATTAACTTTATTCTTCTTTAACCATTCTTTGGTAGAACGACTTGTGTGCTTAGGGTCGTTGTCTTGCTGCATGACCCACCTTCTCTTGAGATTCAGTTCATGGACAGATGTCCTGATATTTTCCTTTAGAATTCGCTGGTATAATTCAGAATTCATTGTTCCATCAATGATGGCAAGCCGTCCTGGCCCAGATGCAGCAAAACAGGCCCAAACCATGATACTACCACCACCATGTTTCACAGATGGGATAAGGTTCTTATGCTAGAATGCAGTGTTTTCCTTTCTCCAAACATAACACTTCTCATTTAAAACAAAAAGTTATATTTTTGTCTCATCCATCCACAAAACATTTTTCCAGTAGCCTTCTGGCTTGTCCATGTGATCTTTAGCAAACTGCAGACGAGCAGCAATGTTCTTTTTGGAGAGCAGTGGCTTTCTCCTTGCAACCCTGCCATGCACACCATTGTTGTTCAGTGTTCTCCTGATGGTGGACTCATGAACATTAACATTAGCCAATGTGAGAGAGGCCTTCAGTTGCTTAGAAGTTACCCTGGGGTCCTTTGTGACCTCGCCAACTATTGCACGCCTTGCTCTTGGAGTAATCTTTGTTGGTCAACCACTCCTGGGGAGGGTAACAATGGTCTTGAATTTCCTCCATTTGTACACAATCTGTCTGACTGTGGATTGGTGGAGTCCAAACTCTTTAGAGATGGTTTTGTAACCTTTTCCAGCCTGATGAGCATCAACAACGCTTTTTCTGAGGTCCTCAGAAATCTCCTTTGTTCGTGCCATGATACACTTCCACAAACGTGTTGTGAAGATCAGACTTTGATAGATCCCTGTTCTTTAAATAAAACAGGGTGCTCACTCACACCTGATTGTCATCCCATTGATTGAAAACACCCGACTCTAATTTCACCTTCAAATTAACTGCTAATCCTAGAGGTTCACATACTTTTGCTACTCACAGATATGCAATACTGGATCATTTTCCTCAATAAATAAATGACCAAGTATAATATTTTGTCTCATTTGTTTAACTGGGCTCTCTTTATCTACTTTTAGGACTTGTGTGAAAATCTGATGATGTTTTAGGTCATATTTATGCAGAAATATAGAACATTCTAAAGGGTTCACAAACTTTCCAGCACCACTGTACATTCAGGGACGCTTTGGAGCGCATTATGCATGCACTTGGGACCCAGTCATTATGGGAAACACCTGATACTGATTTGAGTGCAATCAGCACACGCATGTAAGGACACTGCTTTCACAGAGACTTTGTGAAGTATGGTGTCAGGTATGCAGCAGTAGATGGCTGTAAGTGCAGGAAGAGTGTTTATTAGCAGGCGTGATATTTACAAAAATGAAACCAAAAGCAGAGTCATAAACATGGCTACAAACAAACATGATAGTGATAACGATAATACTTCACAAAACCTCTGTCCCCTTACATGCATGTGCCAATTGCTCTCAAATCAATATCAGGTGTTTCCCATAATGACTGGCTCCCAAACACGTGCACAATGCGCTCTGAAGGCTCCACGAATGTAAATGCACTTTAAGTCTTGGTGAAGGTTAGGCTGTGCTGAGCCACTGTGTTGCTCATGTTCACTTCACTGTATAAGAATGAGCATGTTGCTGCAGTTGTGAATTTTTATTGGAATTCTTACCTTCGTGGAAATGAAGTGAGTATACCATTGTGTTTTTGACCTCTCTGTTCAACACCAAGTCCCGCTGAATGTCTCATCTCTCATCTCATTATCTCTAGCCGCTTTATCCTGTTCTACAGGGTCGCAGGCAAGCTGGAGCCTATCCCAGCTGACTATGGGCGAGAGGCGGGGTACACCCTGGACAAGTCGCCAGGTCATCACAGGGCTGACACATAGACACAGACAACCATTCACATTCACACCTGCGGTCAATTTAGAGTCACCAGTTAACCTAACTTGCATGTCTTTGGACTGTGGGGGAAACCGGAGCAACCGGAGGAAACCCACGCGGACTCGGGGAGAACATGCAAACTCCGCACAGAAAGGCCCTCGCCGGCCACGGGGCTCAAACCCGGACCTTCTTGCTGTGAGGCGACAGCAAGACCACTACACCACCGTGCCGCCCCCCGCTTAATGTTTTTCCCATTTTTCCCTTCCATGTTCAGAAATCTCTCTAGTTTTTTAATTTTACTTTTGGTAAATTAAAATTTTTTTTGTTTGGTTCAGAATGATTTTGATTTTCCACATCCAAAAATGCAGCAAAACCTTCCCATACTGATCAATAACAACTAACTTGGCTGAATGAAGCACTACAAGCTTGCCCCCTGTCATGGCAGCATAGTTACCGTTGCTATGGGGTCACTTGACGATGCAAAACCTGTCTTGGGAACAGAGGGGACAGACACCCTCTTCTTCTGCAGCCATGCCTTTGTAATGTGTGCAGAATGTGGTTTTGCATTGTCTTGTTGAAATATCCCTGGAAAAGATATCATTGTGGCGGCACGGTGGTGTAGTGGTTAGCGCTGTCGCCTCACAGCAAGAAGGTCCGGGTTCGAGCCCCGTGGCCGGCAAGGGCCTTTCTGTGCGGAGTTTGCATGTTCTCCCCGTGTCCGCGTGGGTTTCCTCCGGGTGCTCCGGTTTCCCCCACAGTCCAAAGACATGCAGGTTAGGTTAACTGGTGACTCTAAATTGACCGTAGGTGTGAGTGTGAATGGTTGTCTGTGTCTATGTGTCAGCCCTGCGATGACCTGGTGACTTGTCCAGGGTGTACCCCGCCTTTCACCCGTAGTCAGCTGGGATAGGCTCCAGCTTGCCTGCGACCCTGTAGAACAGGATAAAGCAGCTAGAGATAATGAGATGAGAAAGATATCATTGTGAAGGCAGCATATGTTGCTTCAAAACCTCAATGTACTTTTCTGAATTAATGCTGCCATCACATATGTGATGTGCATGTGTGCGTGTGTCTCTCTGTCTCTACAAGAATGTGTGTGTGCGCCCACCACTGTGTTGGTCATTTTTGTTTGTACTCCAGCGCGAGTTCCCTGCAGTCTATCCACATGGCCTGAGATATCCCACAGTACCACCTACACACACACACACACACACACACACACACACACACACACACACACACACACACGTCAAAATGGAAACCAAAAAAGGAAAAAGAAAGAAAGGAGCATTCTCAGAAGAAATGGAATAGGAAAAAAACAAATTCTTTACGAGGTTACATAATTCTCTCTCTCTCTCACACACACACACACACACACACACACACAGTATGACAGGAAGGCAGAGAGAGAAAGAGGAGGAAAAAGTGTGCACCTGGCCATTCATACAGCCTCCAACAATAATATTGGTGTCTGAGGGACAGAAGTTGAAGCACAGCACGTCGTCCGGACATTCCAACAGCAACTACCGAAAAAAAAAACAACAACCAGAGTTTAATTTCAAAGTTGCTCTCACTTTCATCTGCTCCGACTCACTGATATCCTCTTTCAGCTTCTCCAGAACAAACGCTCATCCTGACCTGGTGCCAGAATAATCTCCCAAAACAATGAAACCTTATTGAAGCTTCTGAAGGCCAACAGAGCACTTCATCCTCATTACACATGCACACACACACATGCGCACACCATCCATTCAGCTGCAGGCACATAATCACACCTGGATTTAACTCCCACTATGGAGAGGTTAAAGTACATGTTGCTGGAGAAAAAGAGAGACAGTGGATAGATGGATGGACAGAGACGGACAGGTGGCGGTGTTGACGTGAAGATTAATTAGAAGTGAAAAAAAGGGTGTTAAAGGACTTTAGCAGGATGTTCAAAAAGATGGAGTAAAAGAGAGAAAAGATAAAAAAGACAGAAGATGGAGAGAAGGATAAAGGAGAGATGAGGAACTTGAGTAGGAGAAGGAGTGAGACTGAGGAATGATGAGATGGAGAGGCAGAAAAAGATAGATGGATGAATAGCAGGATAGAGGGAGAACGAGGTGAGACACATGGATAGAGAGGTAGATGGACAGGTGCAGAGATTCATGAATCGACAGATGGATGGAGAGATGGAGAGACAGAGAAGGAGAAATGATCAAATGATGGCTGGAGCGATGGATGGTTGGAGAGACAGATGGACAAACACAAAGTTAGGTGGAGAGATGGAGAGAGAGAGATGGGAGATGGATGGAGAGAGGGAAGAACAGACAGACATACTGGCAAACAGACAATCAGTGGATGGAGAGACAGACAGATGGATGGATCGATGGATGGAGGGAGGGAGAGAGAGAGAGAGAGAGGAGAGACACAGACAGGCAGACGTTACCTGTGGGTTAATGGAGTCGGAGAAGCTCCAGAAGATGATCATCCGTGGATACAGCAGCAGTTTAGTGAAGTTGTCTATCCTCTTCTCAAATGACAGATCCTCTTTTACTGACACTGCTACGACACCTGTCTCTCACACACACACACACACACACACACACACACACACACACACACACACACACACACACAGACACAGTTTCTTTCTCGTGTTTGTGTAGTCTTTGTGTGTGTAGAATGATTTCCCATTGTGTTGTCAGTGTGTGTGAGAGTTTTCAGATCAGTGTGTGTGATACCCTTGATAGTAGGATGCCAGTTGATGCAGGTGATGACTTTCTCCTTGCTGTAGTGTAGCTCAGTGAATGTCTGGTACACCTGCAGTTGTGTTTCGGCTTTCCCTTCATACATACTGTCCTCTTCCGGCACGCAAATTTTATCCGCAAACACGTTCAGCATATTATTCTGCAGTATGGCAAATTCAAACCTACACACACACACACACACACACACACACGCACCCCAACTGCATAATGTGGATGGATGCCGAGTGTAAGCACTGAGCACTGTTGAGTATTTATAATTAAAAGTTCTCACCTGGCCATGTTTACACTGAGGCAGTTCCTCAGGCTCTCCAACTGCAAGATGTTCTGCTTTTCCTCCTCATTAAGTTCTGGAGGTTCATACTGGGTCCACATGTTCTTTGGGTATCTCCTGTGAAACACACGCCTCATTTTAATTTCCCCTGAATTTTTTTTTTTTAAATAAAGATACATGGAGCCTGTTGGCTGTTTCATGAAAACCTTTAAAACCATAATCATGTTTTATGTACAGCTTGTGATGTGACATTTTCTACACGCCTTAAAGCAGATGTTTTATGATCTATCTGTTTGAGCAGGTGTTCAAATGACCATGATGCATTAAGGAAGTACTTTTGATGTCTTCATATATTTTCTTCTGTTAAACATTACTGATGTTTTTGTCACACACTGACTTTGGAGGGAATTTCCCAAAGTTATGGACGAGTGCAGTGATTTTTTAAAGTGATAAAACAACCAAAGGTACTACAAGGTGTTTTAAAGAACGTAAATGGCATTGTTTGTTTTTAAACATATTACAGATACTATAAGATGTTTTAAAGGCTTTGAAGATACTATATTGAGTTTCGAAAGGTATTAAAGGTAATATAAGGTGTTTGTAAAAGTCTTTATAGTAGTACAAGGTGATTGTAAAAAGATTTCAAGTACTACCGTATAAGGTGTTTTTAAAGAAATTAATGGTACTATTAGTGTTCTAGACCGCGAGTTGGCCTAGTGGTTAGTGTGTCCTCCTTTTGATCAGGAGATCCCAAGTTCTACTCACGGTCAGGTCATACCAAAGACCATCATAAAAATGGTACCTACTACTGTCTGGCAAGGCATGCTGCAATACAGATGTGAGTAGGGAAGTCAAACTCTTACGGTTACCAGAGGACCAGCCCCCTACTGTAACCCTAGCTGTATAGGCGAGAGGCCGAGGGCTATCGAAATGGAGGTCAGTACCGCACCCATACGCCTCAAAGAGCTGGGTAGTACTGGGACAGGAGACTGCCTGGGAAGACCAGATTCTGGCATGAGAGGGACTTTGACTTGACTTGATTACTGTTCTAAAAACGTACTATAAAGATATTAACTATATTTAAAGTACTATAAGGATATTAAAGATATGCTTAGTTGTTTTAAATGCCTTTAAGGTTTTTAAATAACTTAAAGTGACTACAAGATGTTCCTAAATGTACTGTTATACATTTTTAAAGATATCTAAAGCTACTATAAGATGTTCTTACAGCATTAAAAGGTACTATAGGTGTTCTTAAAATGCTGTTAAAGCTGTTCTGATTGACATTAATGGTACTCTATCACATTGTAAAGGCATTTATGGTACTATAAAGTGCTTTTAAAAGGCACTAAAGGTACTAATGGTCAAATGTACCATATGGTCTGTGAGGATGCATCCTTGATGTTAGCGATGGCTTGAATCCCACAGTCCTGCTCCAGTTTTTTGATGCTGAAACTCTTGTCCTGGTAGGAAGTGAACTCAGTGTAGGCACCCTCCGTCATGGCACTGAGGTCAGAAAAGTGCACTGGAGCCCCAAACTCTCGTCTCAACCGTGATATCTTGTAGCAGAACTGAACAGAAGAGAGTGTGTGTGAATATAACTAATACATAGTACATTCGAAATGGGGAAATTGCTGTCTCAAAAGCATGTCTAACAAGACAGCGAGGCATCAAGGACCATTCGAAACTGATAAAACTCTCGTTTCCTGTCTTCAAAAGGCGTACTCTGACTAGAACTGATTGCCTTGTACAACTCCCGAGAGCGACTGTCCCCCCTCACCACCCTCCAGCTGGCCGACACTCACACTACGCTTTATATTCCGCTCCCGAGTGCACTTACGTCATCACAATGCAGCTTTACTCACCAACTACAATCCGTGTTCATCAATAAGGTGAGAACTAGACCCATTATTAATCTAAATATTTTCCAATAAATTGAAAAATGCATGTCATAGTGTTTGACTTCTGTGCAGTTAGTGATGACACTGTGCATGAGCCCTACTGAACCGTGCCAGAGCACACCTCTTCCAAGCGGTTCAAGTGAACTGCACCTGTGCAGTCCGGAGTGCCGAGTGCGAGTACATTCTAAAATGCCTTCAAACTGCCCCCACTTGAAGGCAACATCGATGCATCCTCAGTGTTGCCTATTACTCATAAATCTGTATGGCAGCTTCCTCAAGCAACAGAAAGAGATATAAAAAGATGATGGACCTTTACAGAAAAGTGATTTCATATACAAATAAGTCTTTGGGGTTTTTTTTCACTTAGTTTTCTGAAATGTTACAGAGAAAAAAACATTGTACGATCTTATACGACCGTAACCAACTAAAATGGATGTGATGTGTGAGGCATCTGTTAGCCAACAAGCTAACTCTTTGGTTTAGTTACACGGCATGCTGATGTCATGTTACTGTAAATGCTATCCTAAAAGGTTGTTTGAAACAAACATCCTTAGATGATGCCTTCAGTCCAAAGTCCTGCCCTATTAGACACCTGCTGATTATGGCATCGAGGCAACAAGGCAGCAACTGTTTCCACTGCAGCCATAATTGCATTAGTCCTGTAGTCAATGTGTATTTTGGATGCAGTGTGTGTGTGTGTGTGTGTGTGTGTGTGTGTGTGTGTGTGTGTGTGTGTGCACGCGCATCATGTCATACACTGCTTCTGGTATCTATAGTAGACTCCTCCTTGATCTCTTCCTCACTGCCCAATGAAACCCAGCACCGGGGCTCAGGAGTCTTCTTCAGCTCCTCCTCATCCTCCTCATCCTCCTCCTCCGTCACATCTGGGGGCTGAACACACACACACACACAGATGAGAATAATAATGTATTTTTCTCCACGCTTTCTTGTCCTTCTTAAAACATCATCTCCTCACCATCAGCAGGTTCTGCTGAACCTCCAGTGAGAGGACCAGGTAGAAGCACTGGTCGTAGGTGAAGTCCTGATCGTACACCAGCAGAATCTCATCTTCTGGATAATCCTATACACACACACACACACACACACACACACACACACACACACACACACACACACGAGATAACTTGTTTTGTGAAGGTTCCACAATATTAACTGCAACTATGTTCACTTTTATAGTGATTTTATATGTTCGCTATGTATAGTTCATGTTTTCAAGGTTTTGTCTCCTGCAACATATCAGCATTATAGGTACTATAAAGTATATAAACATATTAAAAGTGCTATATGGTGTTTTGTTTTTTTAAAAAAAAACCCTAAAGGTATTAAAAGATGTTTAAAGAAATGTTTCATCACAAACAAAAAAGTACCCAAATTTATCAAAACAGTTCATAGATTGGGGGAAGCCATGGCCTACTGATTAGAGAAGCAGTTTTGGGATTGATAGAAATATATATATGTTTGGCATGGGCAGCATGGTGGTGTAGTGGTTAGCACTGTCGCCTCACAGCAAGAAGGTCCTTGGTTCGAGCCCAATGGCAGACGAGGGCCTTTCTGTGTGGAGTTTGCATGTTCTCCCTGCGTGGGTTTCCTCCGGGTGCTCCAGTTTCCCCAACAGTCCAAAGACATGCAGGTTAGGTTATTTGGTGGCTCTGAATTGTCCGTAGGTGTGAATTTGAGTGTGAATGGTTGAGTGTCTCTATGTGTCAGCCCTGCGATGACTTGGTGACTTGTCCAGGGTGTACCCTGCCTCTCATCCATAATCCATAGGCTCCAGCTTGCCTGCGACCCTGCACAGGATAAGCGGTTACGGATAATGGGTGGATGGATATGTTTGGCATGCTTGCAACTAGTACAGGCGTTCCTGATTGCTACTTGTTTTGGTTAGTTAAATCCTTGAGATTTATCTTCGCTCGCACATTCTGCTCTCTGTTTAATGAAGGTTATGTTGACCAGTAATGTCTTTCTTCTTTCATAAGATTATGATTGTAATGGGTGATGTAATGGTACAGGATGTCTCTCTTCTTTCATACAGTAGTGTAGTCTAAACCAGTGATGTAATGCTTCATCATCTATTTACATTATACACAGATAACTTAGCTTCATCAATCACATCATCATCATCATCATCATCCAATCACACAGTTACAACACACTCTTGAATGTGAATATATATACTCATGTTTGTCCTACAATAAACGGAGAAACATCTCTGAGCAGCTGTGTCTGTTTGCGCCTGGATTGATCCGTGATGTAGAAGCTCTTAGGTGGCAGAGGTCTACATTCCTAGATCATACTTTGTCAATTCAACCTCTTTTGGTACAGACAGATCAAAACCTAACAGAGGCCAAAAGGTTGCCAGTTCGATTCCCTGGACCAGCAGGGAACAAACACAATCTGTGTTTGTGTGTTTAACTAGAAACACACAAACAATTACAATCTTTCTTGTTGTCTTTACTGAACACACCCTTTAAACATTCACAGTGCTGATGGAAATAGTAAATGAACCCTTGGATTTAACAACTGGTCGAACCTCCTTTGGCAGAAATAACCTCAAACAAATGCTTCAGGGAGCTGCAGATCAAACCACACAACGAGGAGTAATTCTGGACCATTCTTCCTGACAGAACTGCTTCAGCTCAGCTGTATTGGTCTGGGCTCTGACTGAGCCACTTCAAAAGGTGGATTTTCTTTTTTTAAGCCATTCTGTGATAGATTTAATTCAGTGTTTAAGGTCATTGTCCTGCTGCATCACCCAACTTCTGCTGATCTTGAGCAGGTGCACAGCCACCCTGATATTATCCTATAGGATACTTTGATAAACTTGGGAATTCATTTTCCCCCTCAATGATGGCAAGCTGTCCAGACCCCAAAACAGCAAGGCAGCTCCAAATCATGATGTTCCATCAGCTGTACTTTACCACTGGGATGATGTTTCATATTGGTATGCAGTGCCCTTTTTATGGCATACATAGTACTGTGTGTTCTTCTGGAATAATTCAACCTTCGTTTCATCAGTCCACAAAACATTTGCCCAGGAGCAGTTTGGACTGTCATGGTGCTCTTTGGCAAACTTCAGGAACTCAGCAATTTTTTATTTTATTTTTTTTAATAGTGCAGCGGCTTCCTGCCATGGACACCTTAACTGTTCAATATTTTGAGTATGGTACATTCATGAAGAGCAATATTAGCCAGTTCCAACAATTCCTTCAAGCCTTTAGCTGTTACTCTGTGGTTCTTCCTTACCTCATTGAGGGTTCTGCATTGAGCCTTTGGAGTAATCTTGGCTGGGCGTCCACTTCTAGCCACAGTACTAAATCATTTCCATTTATAGACATTTTGTCTAACTGTGGACTGATGAATATTACATTACAGGCATTTAGCAGACGCTGTTATCCAGAGCGACATACAACGTACCCACAGCAGCCTGGGGAGCAGTTGGTGCTCTAGGTTAGGTGCCTAGCTCAAGGGCACTTCAGCCATTCCTGCTGGTCCAGGGAATCAAACCGGCAACCTTTTGGTCCCAAAGCTGCTTCTCTAACCATTAGGCCAAACTAAACTCTTTGAGATTATTCTGTAACCCTTTCCAGATTTATGCAAATCAACAATCATTGATCCTTAGGTCTTCAGAGATCTCCTTTTTGCAAGGCATGGTTCATATCAGCAGATGCTTCTTGTGAACAGCAAACTCAAAATGTTTGTGTGGTTTTTTTTTTACAAGTCAAAGGAGCTCTAACCCACATCTCCAAAATTGTTTCACTGACTGGACTCCAAGTTTGCCTGACTCCTGACTCATTAGCCTAGGGGTCATTAGCCTACTGCTGTGTTCTTTTCAGAAGTGGACCAACCAGAGTGAATGGATAAGTTAATGATCTCACCAGTACGAGCTGTTTGATGGGGCTGAAGTCTGACACGGCCGCTCGTTTTCTCATGTCCTCGATGATGTCATCTTTCCTCAGCAGCTTGTAGGGGTTCTCACCTGTTACATCCTTGTCGGCTTGACAGCCGAACATCTCCTGTGTGGCCGAGGTTAGAAGCAAAGGACAGATGTAGTCTGGGTATTCTAAGGATGGAGCAAAAATACAAACTTGAGATTGATTAAAAGAACAATTATTGCAATCATCTGTTTTGAAAAACAGTTCTGGAACTATCCTCTCTTGAAAAAAAAAACCTAATAGAAATACAACCCCGATTCCAAAAAAGTTGGGACAAAGTACAAATTTTAAATAAAAATGGAATGCAATGATGTGGAAGTTTCAAAATTCCATATTTTATTCAGAATAGAACATAGATGACATATCAAATGTTTAAACTGAGAAAATGTATCATCTCATCTCATTATCTCTAGCTGCTTTATCCTGTTCTACAGGGTCGCAGGCAAGCTGGAGCCTATCCCAGCTGACTACGGGCGAAAGGCGGGGTACACCCTGGACAAGTCGCCAGGTCATCACAGGGTTGACACATAGACACAGACAACCATTCACACTCACATTCACACCTACGGTCAATTTAGAGTCACCAGTTAACCTAACCTGCATATCTTTGGACTGTGGGGGAAACCGGAGCACCCGGAGGAAACCCACGCGGACACGGGGAGAACATGCAAACTCCGCACAGAAAGGCCCTCGCCGGCCACGGGGCTCGAACCCGGACCTTCTTGCTGTGAGGCGACAGCGCTAACCACTACACCACCGTGCCGCCCGAAAATGTATCATTTAAAGAGAAAAATTAGGTGATTTTAAATTTCATGACAACAACACATCTCAAAAAAGTTGGGACAAGGCCATGTTTACCACTGTGAGACATCCCCTTTTCTCTTTACAACAGTCTGTAAACGTCTGGGGACTGAGGAGACAAGTTGCTCAAGTTTAGGGATAGGAATGTTAACCCATTCTTGTCTAATGTAGGATTCTAGTTGCTCAACTGTCTTAGGTCTTTTTTGTCGTATCTTCCATTTTATGATGCACCAAATGTTTTCTATGGGTGAAAGATCTGGACTGCAGGCTGGCCAGTTCAGTACCCGGACCCTTCTTCTACGCAGCCATGATGCTGTAATTGATGCAGTATGTGGTTTGGCATTGTCATGTTGGAAAATGCAATTCCCTGAAAGAGACGTTGTCTGGATGGGAGCATATGTTGCTCTAGAACCTGGATATACCTTTCAGCATTGATGGTGTCTTTCCAGATGTGTAAGCTGCCCATGCCACACACACTAATGCAACCCCATACCATCAGAGATGCAGGCTTCTGAACTGAGCGCTGATAACAACTCGGGTCGTCCTTCTCCTCTTTAGTCCGAATGACATGGTGTCCCTGATTTCCATAAAGAACTTCACATTTTGATTCGTCTGACCACAGAACAGTTTTCCACTTTGCCACAGTCCATTTTAAATGAGCCTTGGCCCAGAGAAGACGTCTGCGCTTCTGGATCATGTTTAGATACGGCTTCTTCTTTGAACTATAGGGTTTTAGCTGGCAACGGCGGATGGCACGGTGAATTGTGTTCACAGATAATGTTCTCTGGAAATATTCCTGAGCCCATTTTGTGATTTCCAATACAGAAGCATGCCTGTATGTGATACAGTGCCGTCTAAGGGCCCGAAGATCACGGGCACTCAGTATGGTTTTCCGGCCTTGACCCGTCCCTTACGCACAGAGATTCTTCCAGATTCTCTGAATCTTTTGATGATATTATGCACTGTAGATGATATGTTCAAACTCTTTGCAATTTTACACCGTCGAACTTTCTGATATTGCTCGACTATTTGTCGGTGCAGAATTAGGGGGATTGGTGATCCTCTTCCCATCTTTACTTCTGAGAGCCGCTGCCACTCCAAGATGCTCTTTTTATACCCAGTCATGTTAATGACCTATTGCCAATTGACCTAATGAGTTGCAATTTGGTCCTCCAGCTGTTCCTTTTTTGTACCTTTAACTTTTCCAGCCTCTTATTGCCCCTGTCCCAACTTTTTTGAGCTGTGTTGCTGCCATGAAATTTCAAATGAGCCAATATTTGGCATGAAATTTCAAAATGTCTCACTTTCAACATTTGATATGTTGTCTATGTTCTACTGTGAATACAATATCAGTTTTTGAGATTTGTAAATTACTGCATTCCGTTTTTATTTACAATTTGTACTTTGTCCCAACTTTTTTGGAATCGGGGTTGTAAAAATATATTGACTGATTCATTATTAAAAGCAGAAACAAAGCTATAAGACTAACTCAGTTCTTACAGGTTCATGATAGTAACAGAAAGTTGTGAGTTTAAAAACTCAGCATTTGAGAAATTTTCAATTTATGTGTCAATTCGGTCGTCTTTTAAAGATGAACACAAATATTTCCCATTAATTACCGAGACTATGGCAGCCTGCCATAGTCGAATTTGTCCTGCAACAGTTCCATAATGAACCAAAAATCTCTTTACACTTGTCATTATATCATGAACATAATGTGTTTTGCCCTGTTGCTCCGGCAAAGCCACCCTCCCCTCCCCCACCGTACGCTCGCATGCACCGGCCTGTCTTGTCACCTGGCTGCATCCAAAAGACTGAGATAAGTAACGTTAATATTACAACATCGTCTGCAATTAACCACTAGTCCAAACACAAATCTTATTTTTATCAATGTAAGACAGCAAACAGAAAGCATCAATGCAGAAGTTATCACTGATAATAAACGTTAATCTATTTTTAACATAGCTAGGGAACATTAACGCCAGTGTGTCCGACACTCTTCTACTCCCTTTAAAATAGTGTGCTGTTGAATTTGTGGAGTTTTAGCTTGTTTCTGAGTCTGAAAATTTCAAAGCCATCAAAGGTAGTGCTGGTTCAATGCAGGGGCGCAGATAGGATTTTTGAACTGGGGGGGACTGAGCTGTCAGCAAATGATTCCATTTTGTGTATATATATATATATGTGTGTGTGTATATATATATATATATATATATATATATATATATATATATATATATATATACACATACATACATACACATATACACACACACACACTACCGTTCAAAAGTTTGGGGTCACTTTGAAATGTCCTTATTTTTGAAAGAAAAGCACTGTTCTTTTCAATGAAGATCACTTTAAACTAATCAGAAATCCACTCTATACATTGCTAATGTGGTAAATGACTATTCTAGCTGCAAATGTCTGGTTTTTGGTGCAATATCTCCATAGGTGTATAGAGGCCCATTTCCAGCAACTCTCACTCCAGTGTTCTAATGGTACAATGTGTTTGCTCATTGCCTCAGAAGGCTAATGGATGATTAGAAAACCCTTGTACAATCATGTTAGCACAGCTGAAAACAGTTTAGCTCTTTAGAGAAGCTATAAAACTGACCTTCCTTTGAGCAGATTGAGTTTCTGGAGCATCACATTTGTGGGGTCGATTAAATGCTCAAAATGGCCAGAAAAATGTCTTGACTATATTTTCTATTCATTTTACAACTTATGGTGGTAAATAAAAGTGTGACTTTTCATGGAAAACACAAAATTGTCTGGGTGACCCCAAACTTTTGAACGGTAGTGTGTATACATGTTATTTCACCTCCCTCACTGCCATCACCAGGAACTACCTGCAGGCCAGGACAATGATAACATTTTAACATAGCCTATGGAAATCCAAAGTTTACACATTATCATCACGCACAGAAACTGCAAAACTAGTTTTAAAACCGCTAAGTTCCAACTGTTAAACATAGCGAGAGGCTGGGCTACGTGTGTGTGTAAAGTGTAAATCAGTGCATCCTGACTTTCTAACTATGCCTGTGTGTTGCGTGAGCGGCAGTCAGTCAACAACTCTTCGCAAAGTTTCCTTATGAAACAATATGCTCGCTGAAATTATGGCAGGGAACGCCAGATTAAACATTAAAACTGCCTTCTGAGCACTGTATCTACAGGCTACCACCGAAAGAAGGAGGCTACCAGAAAGGCATCTCTACTCCGTACGATTTTACTTTCACTACGACATTACTTTGAACAGACTATCAAAAAATTGCAAGGTGATTGTGGCAGCGGGGGCGTGGTCAAGCGCCGGTCTGTGACAGGAGGGCGGAGTTGGGGAAGGTAAGTGGCAGAATCTCTTCACCTGAGTGTGATTAATCTATGTTTTGTGTGTGTTCTCCCCAGTAAACCGGGCTATTTAAGGAGGGAGAGCGAGAGCAGAGGGGCTCTCTCCACAACCCGAGGACCGGAATGTGTGTGCGTGCGTGTGTGGCTGAGAGAGAAACGCTTCCACTGAAAAGTGAAAATAAAAGAGTTTTTTGCGAACTCAGTCTCTGTTCTGCCGTCCTCTGTGCTCCACCCACATCTAGCGAACCTTACAGTGATATGATAAAGTAAGGCACAGTTTACTTACAGTCGTTTTTTTTTTTTTTTTTTGGAAAAAAACGATGCAATCGTTTTCTGCCTTTTGGCACCCTTCATCATGCCGTGTTGGGGTCCTGAACTAGGAGGCGCTGTCCCCGATATGCCTGTCAAACTTGTTGTGGGTAACCATAGCAACCAAGCTCGAGCTCGCAACCTGTGCAGTCTGCGCAGTTGCAACTATGTCTGTACTGCTGTGCACCTCAATAAACCGAATGGTAATTAGTCTTTTGATTTTTCCGTGAGGTTTGCCTTATGCAAAGAAAGACAGCATAGACGTTTTTTCCTCCCTATAAGTGGGGGGGACCGAACGAGGTGAATTTTTAAATCTGGGTGGGACGAATCCCCCCCGTCCCCCCTCTATCTGCGCCCGTGGTTCAACGGTTAAGGCTCTGGATTACTGATCTGAAGGTCAGGCTTTCTAGCCCCAACACCACCAAGCAGCTATTGGATCCTTGAACAAGGCCCTTAACCTGCTCTGCTTCAGGGCTGCTGCATCATGGCTGACCCTGCGCTCATCAGGTTCCTGTTCTTGTTTAAGTATTAGCAGCTATAAACAGTCATTCCCTCACCAGGCTCTCTTCTTTCTCTCACTCAGAAATTAATAAGACAAACAAACAAAACACAACACAGCTTGTCATGACACAGGAGAAACTGCAAAGATGAATAAAGTCTGCTGTCCTGAAAATGTCGCAAAAGTTAAAGTTACGGTGTTAAGACTGACTCTTCCAAAGTGCTGACACTGG
This sequence comes from Neoarius graeffei, assembly GCF_027579695.1. Taxonomy (NCBI): domain Eukaryota; kingdom Metazoa; phylum Chordata; class Actinopteri; order Siluriformes; family Ariidae; genus Neoarius; species Neoarius graeffei. The sequence goes on from NC_083581.1 coordinate 43,475,004, forward strand.
AGAATCCTTCCATAAATGTTACATTGAAAGGAAAACTTCACCACATAAACCATTACACGTTTTTATTTGGAGCATCAACCATACAAGTGGGCGGCATGGTGGTGTAGTGGATAGCGCTGTCGCCTCACAGCAAGAAGGTCCGGGTTCGAGCCCCGTGGCTGGCGAGGGCCTTTCTGTGTGGAGTTTGCATGTTCTCCTCATGTCCGCGTGGGTTTCCTCCGGGTGCTCTGGTTTCTCCCACAGTCCAAAGACATGCAGGTTAGGTTAACTGGTGACTCTAAATTGACCGTAGGTGTGAATGTGAGTGTGAATGGTTGTCTGTGTCTATGTATCAGCCCTGTGATGACCTGGCAGCTTGTCCAGGGTGTACCCCGCCTTTCGCCCGTAGTCAGCTGGGATAGGCTCCAGCTTGCCTGCGACCCTGTAGAACAGGATAAAGCGGCTAGAGATAATGAAATGAGATGAGATGAACCATACAAGTTCCTGTGAAGGAACTGTTACTATAGAAATGATAATGTATTAGAATGAGTGCGAAACTGAACACACACACACTCGGCTTAGCATAATGACAGTGTGCAGGCTACCGTAAGACCTCTTCAAAAGTCTGTATGCTACACTACAGATGAGAAGCCACAGGAGAGGAAAAAAAAAAAACCAGGATACAGACGCTTGCTTACAAATGACTTCCTGTAGGGGGTGTGGCCAGGTCCTCAGAGAACAAGAAAGGAAATTAATTCATTCATCAAGTTTAACGAAGAACTTCAAACTGTTCACACTTACTGTTCCGATTAACTGAGTTCCTGATACAGCCATACAGTTCTGTTACAAAATTATTGGCACTCCATGTAAGAATGCCACCATAAGGTCCATTCCTTGTCGTGGTGTGGTGGCTTGCGTGTCTCCGTGACCCCTAGAGCTATGCCAGCTGGAGCGTAAGCTCCTGGTAGGGCCTCCCATGCTGGATTGGTCGAAGGGTAGAGGCCAGACTAAATGTGGACCAACTCCCACAGAGTTCAACGGGTTTGCGTAGGGCCAACACCCTTGCCTAGAAAAAAACTCATGTTACAGAAGCATCAACGACAGTTCAAAATCAACAAGACCTGGGAGAGGAAGGGCCTCTACATAGGAGTATGACGCAGTACAGTGAAAGCCGGAAGGAAGCTGTAAGGCTGACCCCCTTTCTGACTCCTAGGAAAGCATCAAGGATTGCGACGTGGAACATCAGGACAATGTATGAAACGGGAAGAACAGTCCAGGTTGCACAGGAGATGAGGAAATACGTCTGTTGGGGTTGAGTGAGACGAGGTGGCTACAGTCAGGACAGCTGAGACTGTCATCAGGAGAAACACTGCTGTACGAGGGACAGGCGGAAGCTGATGCCCCCCACTCTGAGGGAGTGGCGTTGATGATGAGTCCGGAAGCCAGGAGGGCACTCATCAGTTGGGAACCAGTCGGCTCACGCATCATCACAGGAACTTTTGCCACCAAGAAGAAACAGATCAGAATGTATGTCATCCAGTGCTACGCTCCTACAAATGAAGCTGAAGAGGAGATAAAGGAAGACTTATTATCAGCTTCAAGCAGTGCTGGACAGAAGGGGAGCTAAAGACATCACAATCCTCATGGGTGACTTCAATGCCAAGATTGGAGCAGATAACACAGGATATGAGGACGTCATGGGTATTCATGGACTTGGACAGATGAATGAAAATGGCGAGCACTTTGCAGACCTGTGTTCCTTGAACGAGTTGGTGATTGGAGGAAGCATCTTTCCACACAAGCGAATTCACCTGGCCACATGGAGGTCTCCACACCACATCACGGAAAACCAGATCGACCACATGTGTATCAGTAGGAAATTCAGGAGATCCTGCCAGGATGTACGGGTGATGCGAGGCGCCGATGTGTCGTCTGATCACCACCTGCTTCTCATGAAAGCTAGGCTCAGACTCAAGAAGTTTCACACAACTACCAACACGCACACCAAGTACAACATGGGACTTCTTAGAACCAAGGAGGTGCAGATGGCATTCCAGATCAGCCTTCAGAACCGGTTCCAGCCATTGCAGGAACTTGTTGAGGAGGGAGAGGTGGACATAGAGAGTCAGTGGGAACACACGAAGAAAGTTTGGCGTGACACTTGTGAAGAAGTGCTGGGAAAGAAGAAAGTGCAGCACAAGGAGTGGATTTCTGAAGCCACCTTGAAGAAGATAGAAGCGAGGAAAGCAAAGAAAGCAGTGCTCAACATGAGCAAGACGAAAGCAGCAAAGGCAAAAACACAAGAAGAGTACACGGCAGCAGAAAAGGAAGTCAAAAGCAGTGTGAAGAAGGACAAGAAGGACTATATTGATGACCTGGCCAAGCAAGGGGAAGAAGCAGCTGGACAAGGAAACATGAAAGACCTGTACATGGTGACAAAGAAACTTGCAGGCAAATTCCAGCAGATGGACAAGCCAGTGAAGGACAAGAGTGGTAACCTCCTCACAGCAACAGAGTAACAGCTGAGGAGATGGGTGGAGCACTTCAATGAACTGCTTAAATCGACCAGCACCAGAAGCACCACCAGACATCCCACCCGCAGAGGCAGAGCTATCAATCAACTGCGAGAAACCTTCCAAGGCGGAGATCAAGAAGGCCATCAAGTCGCTCAAGAATGGGAAGGCAGCAGGACCGGATGAGATTCCACCAGAAGCCATCAAAGCGGACCTGGACACAGCGGTCAACATGCTGTATGACCTCTTTGGCAAGATCTGGGAAGAGGAGAAGATCCCGAATGACTGGAAGGAGGGAATTCTCATCAAGTTGCCGAAGAAAGGGGACCTGACTGAATGCAGCAACTATAGGGGAATCATGCTCCTATCTGTCCCTGGCAAGGTCCTGAACAGAGTGCTGTTGGAGAGGATGAAGGAGGTAGTGGATACCAAGCTCCGGGACGAACAGGCAGGATTTCGCAGCAACAGATCCTGTACGGACCAGATTGCCAGCCTGCGCATCATCGTGGAGCAGTCCCTGGAGTGGAATTCCCCCCTCTACATCAACTTCATAGACTATGAGAAGGCATTCGACAGCGTGGACAGAGAGACGCTGTGGAAGCTACTGCAGCATTATGGAGTCCCCAGGAAGCAGATCTCACTCATCCAGTGCATGTACCAAGACATGACCTGCAGAGTGGCACATGCAGGTCAACTGTCAGCAAGTTTTGAGGTTCGAACCAGAGTGTGACAGGGGTGCCTACTTTCTCCACTCCTTTTTCTCCTGGTCATTGACTGGATCATGAGGACCACAACAACAGGCAGGGACAATGGAATACAGTGGACACTCTGGTCTCAGCTGGATGACCTGGACTTTGCTGACGACCTGGCGATCCTGTCACACAACCACAGACAGATGCAGGACAAGACCACGCGCCTAGTAGAAACATCAGTAGGGACAGGGCTCAAGATCAACGGCAGGAAAACCGAGTTGATGAAGATCAACACGATGGCCAATACACCAGTCACTGTTGATGGGGAGCCAGTCAAGGAGACAGAGTCATTTGTCTACCTGGGGAGCGTGGTGGACAGGCAGGGAGGCATGGACCATGACGTGACTGCCAGGATTGGAAAGGCAAAAGCAGCCTTCATTATGTTGAAGAACATCTGGGCATCAAAGGTGATCAGCAAGGCCACAAAGATGCGCATCTTCAACTCCAACATCAAGTCAGTGCTACTCTATGGCTCTGAGACGTGGAGGATGACCAAGGCGACACGACAGAAGATCCAGACCTTCATCAACACGTCTGAGGCGCATCTTCAAGATCAGGTGGCCAGAGAAAATCACGAACGAGGAGCTGTGGCAGAGAGTGGGTCAGGAGGCAGTTTCCAGCCAGATGCTGAGGAGGAAGTAGAGCTGGATTGGACACACCCTCAGGAAGCCAGCATCCAGCATCACACACCAAGCCTTAACCTGGAACCTGCAAAGGAAGAGGAAGAGGGGCCGGCCCAGGAACAGCTGGAGGCGCGACACTGACGCAGAACTGCAGAGGATGGGAACCAACTGGACAGGTGCGGGAAGGACAGCCCAGAGTCGAGTCAGATGGCGAAGCGTCGTTGATGGCCTATGCTCCCTAGTGGGCAATGGGTGTAAGTAAGTAAGTATGTAAGAATAGGTTAAAAAATTATTATGGGGGGAAAAAACCCACACTAAGCTAACTTAAACTTGCTGTGAATTAAACTTAATCAATAAATTTAGTTTAAAAAATATTTTATAACAATGCACGGTGGTGTAAGTGGTTAGCAAGGTCGCCTCACAGCAAGAAGGTTCTGGGTTCGAGCCCAGGGGCTAATGGGAGCCTTTCTGTGTGGAGTTTGCATGTTCTCCCCGTGTCTGTGTGGGTTTCCTCCGGGTGCTCCGGTTTCCCCCACAGTCCAAAGACATGCAGTTAGGTTAATATGGGACGGCCTTGGGCTGAGGTGCCCTTGAGCGAGGCACCTAACTCTCAACTGCTCTCTGGGCGCTGTTAGCATGGCTGCCCACGGCTCTGGGTATGTGTGTGTGCTCATTGCTCAAGTGTGTGTTCACTGCTTCAGATGGGTAAAATGCAGAAAGGAATTTCACAAATGTGTGATGAATAAAGTTGTGCTTTCTCTCTATCTGTCAAATTTTTTTTTAAACAAAATCACAGGTACAGTGGTACTTGAAAGTTTGTGAACCCTTTAGAATTTTCTATATTTTTACATAAATATGACCTAAAACATCATCAGATTTTCACACAAGTCCTAAAAGTAGATAAAGAGAACCCAGTTAAACAAATGAGACAAAAATATTATACTTGGTCATTTATTTATTGAGGAAAATGATCCAATATTACATATCTGTGAGTGGCAAAAGTATGTGAACCTCTAGGATTAGCAGTTCATTTGAAGGTGAAATTAGAGTCAGGTGTTTGTCATCCCATTGATTGAAATCAGATGTGAGTGGGCACCCTGTTTTATTTAAAGAACAGGGATCTATCAAAGTCTGATCTTCACAACAATCTCCTTTGTTTGTGTTTCATGGCACGAACAAAGGAGATTTCTGAGGACCTCAGAAAAAGTGTTGTTGATGCTCATCAGGCTGGAAAAGGAAACCATCTCTAAAGAGTTTGGACTCCACCAATCCACAGTCAGACAGATTGTGTACAAATGGAGGAAATTCAAGACCATTGTTACCCTCCCCAGGAGTGGTTGACCAACAAAGATCACTCCAAGAGCAATGTGTGTAATAGTCGGTGAGGTCACAAAGGACCCCAGGGTAACTTCTAAGCAACTGAAGGCCTGAAGTAACTGAAGTAAATTCATTTTGAGAAATCTGCACTTTCTATATCAGCTGAAAATATGAGAACCCTAACCTTAGAGTAAGTTTTTTTAGGAAATGTGTTAGGCTTAAAAAAAAAAAAAAGTAGAATGAAATTAGCTTGGATACCCAATCAGGTGGACAGAAACAGAAATAAGAGCCAGTTTTTCAAGACAGAGTGTATTTTACTTATACACCTTCATTATGCTGTGAGACCACCAGAGGAGATTTGAAACACAATACAGAGGTGCGTGTTAAAAGGCATAAACTTAAGGTGTGTGTGTGTACCATCTTATACCTTACATATGTCATCACAGGTTTGTACAGCATGCATAAGTTCAGTGATGTTTCTGTCACACACTCTTCATGCAAACAGCAGCTTGTCAGAAGATGCTGATTAATGTTCTATAACAGCAGCTCTGACAGTGCAGCTGCAAATCACAGGCTTATATTAGTGATCTCATTCTAACAGGTTATCATTTTTATCCTAACAGCTCATTCAAAGAAACAGATTTTTAATAAAATCACTGATATGGTGAAGTTTTCTGTAATTTACTATTTCACAATTATGGAAGGAAGGACTCTGCAGTGTCAGTATTTTGTAACGTTCCCATGAAAAGCTAAAAGTACAGATAAAAAGTACAGTGTGTTGTTCTTAATAAACAATAAATTATAATTGTTGACAAAATGCTGTGATACAAGAGGAATAAAACACTTCAGGACATGCTGTTATTGGAAAGTAATCAGCTTCAGGATGGTAACAGTAATTCTACTTCATCACACCACCCTGGTGTTGATTATTTTCCTACAATAGCATGACACAGAGAAGGTTGTATAGGTTATATCTCAGGTTCTAGTTTATTTAATGTACAGAAGAAAAATTACTTGATGTGGAAGAAAGGCTTTCCAATCTTTTACTTGGTTCTGTCACTGGTGCAGAATCATCCTCCTTATCTAAAATAGAAAAAAAAAAACCAGACAGAATATGAAATGCTCTGGGAGAGTGTATAATGGATATATTTGCCACTAGCTAATTATACACACTACACACACTTACCTTTCCCTTTTTTCCCCTTCCCTTTGCTTTTGGGTTTCTTTGCAGGCATATCTGCTAAAACAGAAAATGTATACATTTTCATATTGAAAGTAGAATTTTACAGAAGTATTATCACAAAGTGTTGAAGCTCTTAGTGCAGTGCTTTAGGCAAAAACATGGACATAGCCAGTGGCATCACAAGGGTGGGTGTCACACAGCGACAGCTTAAATATTCCTTTTGTTAAATTAAAACAAATTTTTATTTCAACAATTATTATTTACACATGAAAAACTGAGTAAATAATAATTGTTGAAATAAAAATATTTGTTTTAATTAAAGAATTGAGTGGAAATATAATAGCCTAATAATGAAAACACCCCTCCTAGAACTGCCACCTTATTGTAGTGGAGGGGTTTGTGTGCTTGAATGATCCTAGGAGCTATGTTGTCGGGGCATTATGCCCCTGTTAGGGTCTCCCAAGGCAAACAGGTCCTAGGTGACAGGCCAGACCAAGAGCAGTTCACCAAACCCCTTATGGAAATTAACAAAACAAGGACCGTGACGTCGCCCGGTATGGCGCAGCCGGGGCCCCACCCTGGAGCCAGGCCCGGGGTTGGGGCTCATATGCGAGCACCTGGTGGCCGGGCCTTTGCCCACGGGGCCTGGCCGGGCTCAGCCCAAAGCGGTGACGTGGGTCCGACCTCCTGTGGGTTCACCACCCACAGAGGTAGTAGTAGGGGGCCGGTGCAGTGTGGATTGGGCGGCAGTCGAAGGCAGGGGCCTCGACGACCTGATCCCCGAACACAGTGGCTAGCTGTTGGGACATGGAATGTCACTTCGTTGGGGGGGGGGGGGGGGGGGGGGAGCCTGAGCTTGTGAGGGAGGTTGAGAGGTACCGGCTAGAGATAGTCGGGCTCACCTCCACGCACAGCTTGGGCTCTGGAATCCAGCTCCTCGAGAGGGGCTGGACTCTCCACTTCTCTGGAGTTGTCCACGGTGAGCGGTGGCGGGCTGGTGTGGGCTTGCTTATAGCTCCACAGCTCAGCTGCCATATGTTGGAGTTTACCCCAGTGAACGAGAGGGTTGCCTCTCTGTGCCTTCGGGTTGGGGAGAGGGCTCTTGCTGTTGTTTGTGCCTACGGGCCGAATAGCAGTATAGAGTATTCGGCCTTCTTGGAGTCCCTGGGAGAGGTACTGAGAGGTGCTCAGACTGGGGACTCCACTGTTCTACTGGGGGACTTCAACGCTCACGTGGGCAATGACAGTGACACCTGGAGGGGCGTGATTGGGAGGAACGGCCTCCCCGATCTGAACCCGAGTGGTGTTTTGTTATTGGACTTCTGTGCTAGTCATGGTTTGTCCATAACAAACACCATGTTCGAGCATAGGGGTGTCCATAAGTGCACGTGACACCAGGACACCTTAGGTCGGAGGTCGATGATTGACTTTGTTGTCATTTCATCTGATCTCCGGCCCTATGTCTTGGACACTCGGGTGAAGAGAGGGGCTGAGCTGTCAACTGATCACCACCTGGTGGTGAGTTGGATCCGCTGGCAGAGGAGGAAGCCAGACAGACATGGCAGGCCCAAACATATGGTGAGGGTCTGCTGGGAACGTCTGGCCGAGCACTCTGTTGGGGAGGTCTTTAACTCCCACCTCCGGGAGAGCTTCTCTCAGCTCCCGAGGGAGGCGGGGGACATTGAGTCTGAGTGGACCATGTTCTCTGCCTCCACTGTTGATGCGGCTGTTCGGAGCTGTTGCCGCAAGGTCTCTGGTGCCTGTCGTGGCGGCAATCCCCAAACCCAGTGGTGGACACTAGAGGTAAGGGATGCCATTAAGCTGAAGAAGGAGTCCTATCGGGCCATGTTGGCCTCCGGGACTCCTGAGGCAGCTGACGGGTATCGGCAGGCCAAGCGTGCCGCAGCTTGGGCAGTTGTGGAGGTAAAAACTTGGAACTGGGAGGAGTTCGGTGAGGCCATGGAGGAGGACTATTGGTCGGCCTCGAAGAAATTCTGGCAAACCATCCGGCGCCTCAGGAGGCGGAAGCAGTACTCTGCCAACACTGTTTACAGTGCAGGTGGAGAGCTGTTGACCTTGACTGGGGATATTGTCGGGTGGTGGAAGGAATACTTCTAGGATCTCCTCAATCCCACAGTCACGTCTTCCATTGAGGACTCGTCCATTACCCAAGCTGAAGTCACTGAGGTGGTTTGCAAGCTCCTCAGTGGCAAGGCACCAGGGGTGGATGAGATCCGCCCTGAGTATCTCAAGTCTCTGGATGTTGTGGGGCTGTCTTGGCTGACACACCTCTGCAACATCGCGTGGCGGTTGGGGACAGTGCCTCTGGAGTGGCAGACCGGGGTGGTGGTCCCTCTTTTTAAGAAAGGGGACCGGAGAGTGTGCACCAATTATAGGGGAATCACGCTTCTCAGTCTCCCCGGGAAGGTTTACTCCAGGGTACTGGAGAGGAGAATTCGGCCAATAGTCGAACCTTGGATCCAGGAGGAACAATGTGGTTTTCGTCCTGGTCGCGGAACACTGGACCAGCTCTATACCCTTCATAGGGTGATCGAGGGTTCATGGGAGTTTGCCCAACCAGTCCACATGTGCTTTGTGGATCTGGAGAAGGCATTCGACCGTGTCCCTCATGGTATTCTGTGGGGGGTGCTTCGGGAGTATGGGGTTCGGGGCTCTTTGCTAAGGGCTGTCCAGTCCCTGTACGAACGGAGCAGGAGTCTGGTTTGCATTGCCAGCAGTAAGTCAGACCTGTTCCCAGTGCATGTTGGACTCTGGCAGGGCTGCCCTTTGTCACCGGTTCTGTTCATAATTTTTATGGACAGAATTTCTAGGCGCAGCCAGGGGCCGGAGGGAGTCCTGTTTGGGAACCACAGGATTTCATCTCTGCTTTTTGCGGATGATGTTGTCCTGTTGGCTTCTTCAAACCAGGACCTTCAGCATGTACTGGGGCAGTTTACAGTTGAGTGTGAAGCGGTGGGGATGAGAATCAGCACCTCCAAGTCCGAGGCCATGGTTCTCAACCAGAAAAGGGTGGCTTGCCCTCTCCAGGTTGGTGGAGAAGTCCTGCCTCAAGTGGAGGAGTTTAAGTATCTCGGGATCTTGTTCACGACTGAGGGAAGGATGGAGCGTGAGATCGACAGGCAGATCGGTGCAGCCTCCGCAATTATGCGGTTGCTTTACCGGTCCGTCGTGGTGAAGGAGCTGAGCCAAAAGGTGAAGCTCTCGATTTACCGGTCAATCCACATTCCGACTCTCACCTATGGTCATGAGTTTTGGGTAATGACCGAAAGAACAAGATTGCGGATACAAGCAGCCGAAATGAGTTTCCTTCGCAGGGTGGCTGGGCGCTCCCTTAGAGATAGGGTGAGAAGCACAATCACTCGGGAGGAGCTCAGAGTAGGGCTGCTGCTCCTCCACATCAAGAAGAATCAACTGAGGTGGCTCGGGCATCTCTTTCGGATGCCTCCTGGACGCCTCCCTGAGGAGGTGTTCCAGGCATATCCCTCCGGGAGGAGGCCCCGGGGAAGACCCAGGACACGCTGGAGGGACTATGTCTCTCAGCTGGCCTGGGAACGCCTCGGTGTTCTTCCCGAGGAGCTGGCTGAGGTGTCTGGGGAGAGGGAAGTTTGGGCTTCCATGCTCAGACTGCTGCCTATCCCAGCTCCGGATAAGCGGATGAAGATGAGAATGAGAATAACGAAAACATTCCTTTTATTAAACATGAAAAAAGTTAATAAACAGACCTATTCTTAATAACCATTTATGAACATTTGTGAAGGCTGTAGTCAGGCTTAAACAGAAAAACAAAAAAAAAAACCTACCTCCATTTCATTCTCTTTTATTTTGCTTTCAGCAATCTGTAAAAGAAGCTCCGATTTCTTGTTGACTTTATTTGTACAGTCATTTGTACAACAGCTCTTTCCCATTTTAGATCTGTTTTGTGTATGTTTCCGTGGCATTCTCACCTATGGTGACATCACATGCATTTGCTCTATTGTATGTTGCTGCACCCTCTGCTGTCTAAACAACACAATTACAGCGATGACAAGAGTGCTCAGAGAGCACAATATCCCCCGCCGGCAACTATATCTATGCTATAAGTGCTTAATACACTCTCATGAAATTGTCAAAGTACAAGTTTGGTAATCAAGGACCAGAACTCTGGTAAAGTGCAACTGGATTGAACGAAACTGCAATATGCATATTACCGACATAACAAAGAATCCTGTCAAGTTTCGTGAAATTTCTCCAAAAGTTGTGAGAGGAGTTGATTTCAGAAGTTGAGTACCCTTCCCGGGATGGACAGACAGACATAATCCCCCTTTGGGCCTTTCGGCCAGTGGGGGATAAATAACTAAGATTATGCAACTTGACTATAATAGTGGTTCACTTTTTATTTCCAAGATTCGAATAATCATAAATTTGTACAGCAATTTACTGTCGCATAATATATTGTTACATGCCTAGCTAGAACTAATTACAGAATTTATTTATTTATTTATTAAAAAAATGAGGTGGCACGGTGGTGTAGTGGTTAGCGCTGTTGCCTCACAGCAAGAAGGTCCGGGTTCAAGCCCCGTGGCCGGCGAGGGCCTTTCTGTGTGGAGTTTGCATGTTCTCCCCGTGTCCGCGTGGGTTTCCTCCGGGTGCTCCGGTTTCCCCCACAGTCCAAAGACATGCAGATTAGGTTAACTGGTGACTCTAAATTGACCGTAGGTGTGAATGTGAGTGTGAATGGTTGTCTGCGTCTATGTGTCAGCCCTGTGATGACCTGGCGGCTTGTCCAGGGTGTACCCCGCATTTCGCCTGTAGTCAGCTGGGATAGGCTCCAGCTTGCCTGCGACCCTGTAGAACAGGATAAAGCGGCTAGAGATAATGAGATGAGATTAAAAAAAAAAAAAAAAAAAAGATACATTTCTGCTGAAATATTGCACAAAAACTTTATAGACCATCATTTTGGTATCACCCCCTCGGACAGTGTCACCTGATATTTTGACTGGTAAACCCCTCCCCATTTTTACTTCTAAGAGACTCAGCCTCTCTGGGATGCTCTTTTTATAGCCAATCATGTTATGGACCTGTTGCCAATTAACCTAATTAGTTTTTTTTTAACATTAAACAGCTTTTCCAGTCTTTTGTTGTCCCTGTCTCAACTTTTTTGAAATGAGTTACTGGCACTAAATTCAAAATGAGAATACATTTTTTGAAACAATTCTTAGTTTCAACATTTGATATGTTGTCTTTGTACTATTATCAATGACATGCATCAGTGTGGAGAGGCCTGCAAGACATTACCAACTACAGGAGAACCCCCCCACCCCAACGGAAAACAAATACCTGGCTGTAGGGGTGGGCAAAAATATCGATACGGCGATATATCGTGATACTTTGTCTTCCGATTCAATATCGATACTCAAAATTTGAATATCGATATTTTTTCAAATAATAAATCATGTTTCAGACGGGTTGTAAATCCAGTACAACTTCCGCACCTCCGCTCCGCAAGGTGTCGCTGTGCCGCTACCTCACTGCAAGGCACTCTTCGTCTTCTCTTTTTTTCCCGGTGGTTGCAGTGAGGAAAAAAAACAAGCAAGCATGGCTGCTAACATAAACCTAGAGACGCCGCCGAACTTTAAGGCAGATGTTTGGAGGCACTTTGGATTCCAAAGGAAAGGAGAAAAAAAACCAGTGAGCTGGACAAAGAGTACGCACTTTGCAAAACCTGTTTCGCTCCAATTAGATATTCAGGTAACACAACAAACTTGCGAACTTACTTAGCACGACACCGCCCCGACATATTAGCTCAGCCGGAGCCACCGAAACCCGACCCGAAGCAAACTACACTGGACAGCGCCAAAGTCCTCCCGTCTACTTCGGTGATGTGTGACTTACTGTAACTGTGAACTTAATTTTGTCATTTAAGGCCAAAGGCAAGAAGTTGCACTTTATTTTGCATTTTCAATTTTAGAGTGTGTGAGACACTGCATTTTATTTTGAGTATTTACTCAAAGTTCAGAAGAAACATGATTCACTGAGGTTTCAATTCAGTTTCAGTGTGTGGACACTGACCCACACTGCACTTTGTTTCATAATTGTGCTCAGGGAGACTAAGATGCACACTGCACTTTTCAATGTGTTCCAGACAGTGTGTTGTTCCTGCAAATATGTTGTAACTTGCGCTTGTATAGTTACAATAAAATGGCATGGATAATTTGAATTACATTGTTTTGACTCAGTTTGCCCCATGAATTATCACTATCATCTGATGTACATACAACTTGGATTTTAAGATGCATAATGCAGTTTACATTTTTCAGTGAACTATGTAGAATATCGCAATATATCGCAAAATTTTGATATTGCAATATCGTATCGTTTCGTATCGTGACTCAAGTATCGTGATGCGTATCGTATCGTGAGGTCCTTGGCAATACCCACCCCTACCTGGCTGATGAGCTAAATGCCTTCAACTTCAGGTCTGAGAGGAACACTTTCACACCCTCACCCATTCCAGCCCATCAACAACAGCCCTTCAACAACAGCCCTCCTCACACACTTGGTAACCCCCCTGAACCCCTCCCCTCAGGTGAAGGCTGAACTCGGGATGCGTGAAGAGGATGTGAGATGACTCTGGAAGAGTCAGAAAACCAGGAAAGCACCAGGCCCAGATGGAGTCTCCCCCTCCTGTCTTAAATCGTGTGCTGATCAACTGGCTCCAATCTTTACACAGATCTTCAACAGAGCCCTCAAGCTGTGTCAAGTCCCCTCCTGCTTCAAGCACTCCACCATAATTCCAGTCCCCAAGAAACCCTCCATCACAGGACTAAATGACTACAGGCCTGTCGCTCAGATGTCTGTGGGTCATGAAATTATTTGAACAACTAGTGTTGGCCCACCTGAAGAGCATTACAGGTCACCTGCTAGACTCCCTGCAGTTTGCTTACAGGGCAAACGAGTCAGTGGATGATGCAGTCAACATGGGACTGCACTACATCCTGAAACATCCCGACTGCCCAGGGACCTATGCAAGAATCTTGTTTGTAGACTTCAGCTCAGCGTTCAACGCCATAATTCCAGAAATCCTCTCCTCCAAACTGTCCCAGCTCAATGTCTCACCTGCCATATGTCAGTGGATCACCAGCTTCCTGACAGGCAGGGAACAACACGTAAGGCTGTGGGAAGTCACTTCCAGCATGCGGTCAGTCAGCACTGGTGTTCCTCAGGGATGTGTCCTCTCCCCAGTGCTCTTCTCCCTTTACACCAATGACTGCATGGACCCAACTTTAAAACTCCTGAAATTTGCAGAGGACACTACGGTCATAGGCCTCATCCAAGATGGCAATGAGTCTGCATACAGGCGGGAGATTGAACAGTTGGTGCTCTGGAGCAGTCAGAATAACTTGAAGTTAAACATGCTCAAGACGGTGGAGATGATAGTGGACTTCAGGAGACACCCCTCTGCGATGCTCCCCCTCACAATATCCAGCAGTCCTGTGTCAGTTGTGGAGACCTTCAAGTTCCTGGGAACTGTCATTTCACAAGACTTGAAGTGGGAATCCAACATCAATTCCATCCTTAAAAAAAGCTCAGCAGAGGATGTACTTTCTGCAGCGACTCAGAAAGTATGGTCTGTCACAGGAGCTGCTGTTATTTGATTTATCCCATGCACATCCATCACAGTCTGGTTCAGAACAGTCACAAAACAGGACAGGAACAGACTGCAGCGAACAGTAAGGTCAGCAGAAAGGATCACTGGTGTTCCTCTGCCCAGCCTCCAGGATTTGTACATTTCATGAACCAGGAAGCAGGCAGAGAAAGTAATTAAGGACTCCTAACAACCTGGTCACAAACTTTTTCAACTCCTCCCCTCCAGCAGGCGCAATAGAGCACTGTGAACCAGAACCACCAGAAAGAAGAGCAGCTTCTTTCCCAGTGCCATTGTCATAAATATCTGACCTGAACCATCCTTGCCATTATACTATTGTCCCACTTGTACCTCCTGTAACATACACTTGTTTGCATGCTGTGTACACTGACTGTGTTGTGTATGTTTTTTGGATATTGTGTATTGTCTGTAAATATCCTGCATATTGTGCACTGTTTATATTGTTGATAGCATATATATTTATAATGTATATTATAGATATTTAAATAATATTGGCTGGCATTTAGTGGTATATCAGATATATTCCACTCAGCTAGCATGATACTGAACGAGTCGAAGACGAGTTCAATATCATACTAGCTGAATGGAATATATCTGATATATCATGAAAAAAGCCAGCCAATATTTTTATTAGACATACACATTCCTTTCGGGTGTTCAACAGGTCTTTCTCTTTCAAAATTCTCTCAAAATCTTCCGTATTTAACGAAGCAAACCTGGCAGCCATGTTTGTTTACAAATTGGCACAATCGCTCACTAACGCGGAAGTTTTACATCTCCAACGTGTGATATCATGCTGTCTTGACAACCATGCAATATCGTAAACCATATTCAACGCTCATTCTCCATTGGGTAGAGTGACATAATGCACGTAGGATAAGCGATATGCTAACAATATTGCATGCTATCAAACCAAATGAATGGAACCCACTAGAAGGAAATAGAACACGTTTTTATTCCATCGAAAAAGTGACCTGTATGTATAATAATTATTTATATTGTGTCATTTCTATATTGTACATTACATATAAGTTGTATTCAGCCATGTGACTTTTGTTTGTGAGTTTACTTCCGGTGAATGAAGTGGCGGTCAGGCAAACCAATTTGGCTGTTGTTATGCAAAGAGCTAGTGAAACCGTCTCTGACTATTTTCGCAGTTTAGAGGCCAATGCACGATCAAGATACCTTCAGAAAGTTGCTCTTTGCAATGGTATAGATCTTTACATGTTAACAAAGTAGGATCTTTCCTATGATCTGGGAAATTATCTATCCATAGAGTTCCCTGACATTTAAAACTATGTGGTGCTGCAGACATCATTCTACATGGACAAACGATATCCGGTGGTTTAGGCCCCAGCATACTAGCCCCATCTTCAAGTGTTTTAGCCCTGTCTTTAAAGGGCTGATGACACGAACATGACTCTATGCAATTTCTTAAATAAACTATACAACATGGCAAACGTTAGATTTCTGTTATAATTATGTGAAAAGAAGCTGTTGTTACGCAAATATCCAACTTTTAATTGCACAGCGCAAGAAAACTGGGTCCATGGCTCGCGGCCATGTTGTGACGTCAGCGGAAGAACACGCTGCGGTTCACTGGCTGTTCTACTCTGGTTCTACTCAATGGAAATGGCGCATGAAAACTCCGGTGAACTCTCTAGTGCTAGCTCTTCCTCTTCTGGGAGTCTAGAATTGTGTTGATCTCTTCCGAATAGAATCTATGATAGCCTACCCTCTTTACCCTTTGCCTCTCGTTGCTAGGCGGCAGTTACATGAAAGCCGCAAGCTTTCACAAGCAAATACATGACTGATATCACGCCGACTTTATGATTACATTTATGATTATCATGTAGAATCTATAGCTCTACGTACCTTTATCTTATGTCGTTTCACAACACATGTTCTGACAGGAGGACTGTCTTTGGATCCGGCGTAGCTACTAGTAGACCCCCTCCAGAATACTGGCAGTGTTGCCAGATTGGGAGGAATCCCGCCCCGTTGGGCGGTTTCAAGTGCATTTTGGTGGGTTTTGAACATATTTTGGGCTGGAAACCTTCAGCAGTATCTGGCAACAGATACTGCTGATGTTTTCCAGCCCAAAATATGTTCAAAACCCACCAAAATGCGCTTGAAACCGCTCAACTGGGTGGGAAACCTCCCAATCTGGCAACACTGTGTAGGCACTGCTGATGGTAGCAACACACGTTTGTGCTGAACTGAACACCCAAGAGATTCTTTTAAGCTGGGAAGGGTGTCAAAACAATCCAAATCGAAGTGTTCAGAGCACAGGACGGATGTTGGTGAGGGCTCCCACTTGTCACGAGTGCGCCTGACTTGCTTCACCCACTTCGCATGCAGCTCGGGATCTCTGGGAAACTTGAATAAACTTACCCCATCCTTGTAGGTTTTGGAGCAAAAGCCAGCAACACAACGCGAAGGCATAATAACTAATTATTTTATATATATATATATATATATATATATATATATATATATATATATATAATAATGTATAATAATAATACTAATAATGATAAACTGAACACAAGTTAGGAGGAAGGTTCTTTCGCTGACGTCATATAGCTCCTCCTCCTCTTTCGTCTCCTGGGTGCTGCAGCCCCGTCAAATTTGCCCAAATAGCCGCGTTTTTTTATCATAACTTGTAAAATAGGCGCCTTCGTGAATTAATATATGGATCATCGGGAATTACTTTTTATGTTATAAAACATCGCCAAAGATGTCAAAAACGTGTCATCAGCACTTTAAATGTGAATAAAGTTGATAATTCTAGATTTAAACAGAACATGCATCTTCATGCACTTGCACCTTACCCTAGCACTTCAGTCTAGCACTTTATTCTTGCATTTTGCCCACTGGTGTACAGGTATTAAAGAGGAACTGAAGGCAATTTTTTTATGCTCAAAATTCTATTTATTTCATTTTATAAAATGTAGGAATGCATTTCTGACAGCTATTTGGTCACTGCTATAGCAAGTTATGAGTGTTTGAAATATGCTATGAAATATATCAGTCCATATGTCAAAGCAATGGCCATAAACGAGATTTGCTGAGACCTGTGCGAGACGACATCGTAGGACGGAAGTAGATTAGATTAGATAGAACTTTATTGACCTCTTTGGGCAGGTTCCCTCAGGGAAATTAAAATTCCAGTAGCATCATTACAGGATAAATAGAGAATAGAAATAGAGAAAAAACTTCAAGATAAATTAAATTAAATTAGGTATTTGCATATACAAATATAAAAAAGAATAAGATATGGGGAAGGGGGGGAGGGCCAACGGAAGAGGTAATGCACATTATATTGCACATTGTCCAGTATTGTTTATTGTCAGGCTAGGCTACTGCTCCTTCCCGTCCTCTGTCCTCCTGTTACCCCTCCTCCCCCCCAGAGAGGAGTTGTACAGTCTCATGGTGTGAGGGACAAAGGAGTTAAGTCTGTTCGTCCTGCACTTGGGAAGGAGCATTCGGTCACTGAACAGGCTCCTCTGGTTGCTGATGACGGTGTGCAGAGGGTGACTGCCATCGTCCATGATGTTCAGTATTTTGTCCATAGTCGTCTTCTCTGCCACCGTCACCAGAGAGTCCCGCTTCATGCCGACCACAGAGCTGGCCCACCTGATCAGTTTGTCCAGCCTGGATGTGTCCTTCTTGGATGTGCTGCCCCCCCCAGCACACCACAGTGTAAAACAGGACACTGGTGACCACAGACTGATAGAACATCCACAGGAGTTTCCTGCAGATGTTAAAGGACCGCAGCCTCCTCAGGAAGTACAGCCTGCTCTGTCCCTTCCTGTACAGGTGGTTGGTGTTGCAAGTCCAGTCCAGCTTGCTGTCCAGCCACAGCCCGAGGTACTTGTAGGAATCCACAGCCTCCACCTCGACTCCCTCGATCAGAACTGGTCGTGACCTTGGTATGGACCTCCCAAAGTCAATGACCAGCTCCTTGGTCTTCGAGGTGTTGAGCTGCAGATAGTTCCTGCTGCACCAAGCAGCAAAGTCCCTTACCAGGCTTCTATACTCCTCCTCTCTGTCATCCCTGATACACCCCACGATGGCTGGGTCATCCGTGAACTTCTGAATGTGACACAGCTCCGAGTTGTAAAGTAAAATGTACAGCAGAAATCAAAGTGACCAACATCTGCCAACGTTGTCAAAAGACGCGCACGCCCTTATTCAAATGCTGACGTAATCAAGCCGGAAGTTTCCCCTGTGTCCGAAATCGCTCCCTACTCACTATATAGGGCACTGTATAGTGGGGATGCTATTTTGTAGTGCTGTCTGAAACCTTAGTGAGGATTATGTGGGAAATGCGCCCAGTATATGTATTTATTATTTTGAAAACCTACCAGCCGCCTGATCTGGTAAGTTTTAGTTGTGTGACAGTAATGACGTAAATACCAGTGCGACGGACTAGTCGTTATCCTGTCGTCTTTCCAACTCTTCTCTACTCCACATTGTTTTCGAAGTCGTATGGAATGATCTCTATGTCATGTACGCGAGGGAGGTGGATGTATGTGCAGAAGTATACAATTTAATAAAGTGCAGAATATATATACAGTGAGAGAATATATACACAGGCAAACAATCCAAAATGGCAGGCTAGATCAAAAACAAGAATACAGGCAAAAGGGTCGGTCGAGGCGCAAACAGGACATCAAAGGCTAAGCGAGGACAAGAACGAGAAACAGGCACAAGGATCGTGAAACAGGAAATTAAGACAATGGGTCGAAAGGCTCAGTAATGCGTACATATGTATTGTAATACTTCGCGATGCAAATGCATCAGCACAGTCCTTAAATAGGCAAACATACAGTTGCTTAATTGAGCTCAGGTGCGCCTTGTTCACGGCATGCGTGCTAGAGTCCACTCGGCACGCGTGCAGCCCGAGGCGCGCCTTCAGGTGCACGCGCCACAGCGCGCAGGACTGACACTCCATCACTGATGAAGCTGGCAAATCTCGAAATTAATCTAAATTGGAATGATATGGCGATCTGGCCGCTGTGTAAACAGTTTTCAAAATGGCAGCGCTGACACTTCACATTTGAAGTCTCGCACAAGTCTCGTGAAGATCGTGCGGATAAGCGACACCTGCTGTGGACCAAACGAACTACATTCAACATGGCTAAAAACTGAAAAGGCTGATAAGTGTAATATAATATGCCAATACGAGTCATGATATAAGGTTAATAAAACCAAAAACATAACTGAATAACACGTTAATTAAGAAATAAAGCAAGTTTAAAAATGACTTCAGTTCCCCTTTAATGCCTGTTTCTACAGCGCATTAAATTACAGGATTATTTATTTTCTCACTTAGTTTTTTACATGTTTTAGGGGGGTTGCTATATATAAGTAGTCTTTGTCATACTGTATTATTCTGTGTATTGCTTGTCCTTTGTTTGCCGTTTTGTATGTTTCGTTGTAGCACTTTGCCCAAGAAAAATTTCCCCACAGGGGCAATAAAGTATATTCGATTTGATTTGAGAACAGAGCTTTTTTAAAGGAGAGTTTGAACTTGAAGTTTTTGACTGTATTTTTCATTTGACTTATGTAAACTAACAAAATAATTTAAGAAACTCTGACTATCTCGGTTGGTTGGGTTCAATGCCTGAACTGATAATCGCATCATCAGTTTTTCTTCTGGCTAATCAGACACAAGGTACACCACCACCCTTACCAGAGTAGCTGGGGGTTAGGTACCTTGCTCAAGGGCACTTCAAACCAGCAACCTTCTGGTCCCAAAGTTGTTTCTCTAACCATTAGGCCATGGCTTCCCCCAAGGTTTCTGACTATCTAGCTGAATCAAATCAAGGGTCTGAATCTTTAAATCTCTGCTGCTCTACAGAGCAGTTTCAGAGGACTTTCTAAAGATGCTACAGCAAAATGGCTGCCAATCAACATTATAATTTCTGATCCTTAACTCTAAAAACTGATTGTTATTGGTGTCTGAGAAGGCAACATTAGGATCAAACCTGGTTCAACTCAATTATGGGGCTAAAACACTGAAATTCAGCCAAACAGATGAAAACCTGGAAGAGCATGAAGGTGTACAACTTTTTATATGTGGCTGGGTCAAAGATCTGGGGATCAGAACACTAGCCTACAAATCCTGCGTTTTTTATGCTCGGATAAGTAGCATAAGTTTATAACTCAAATAAGTTGCGAGGACGCTACAAGTTTTAGTATCGGATGTAAACAAACCACAGCCGTTCGATTCCCAATCCTCCCTGCTCTTCTCTTCCAGGCAAATCAATCATTCACAAAGATCCACAGAAACCCCTTTAAAAGTTTTAAAGGGGTTTCTGTGGATCTTTGTGCTTTTAATTCCCTGCAGTTACAGTGAGCTGCGATAACTTCTGTCCTATTTCACGATTTCTCAGCCTGAGAAATCGTGAAACAGGACAGAAAAGTTATCGCAGCTCACTGTAACTGCAGGGAAAGCAGTGTCGTCCTGTTAACTCATGAGCTGTGCTTTTGTGTTTCCGTGGATTATCTCGATTATTTTCTCTCTCTAGTTCTCTCTCAATCTACATCATCATCATCATCATCTCTGTAGAGATTACTCTGACATCCTCATAAATAAAGTGAAAACAGATGCGTTACTTGACAACATGGCAACCCCGCTCAAACAGTAAACAAAAACACATCTGAGGACTGAAGCGTGTCCTGAACTTCAAAACATCACGAAATGGCGAGAAAGATGATTGAATCCAAACGAAATAAATCATCATTTTTCTTATATTACATAAACACAACTTACATATATTCTTTTTTTCCCCTCTTCTCTCTCTCCCCCTTTTTCTGTATCACCAGAGAGACACCAAGGGCTGGAATCAAACCCCTTCTGTGCGTCACTTGATCAATAAACACGATTCTGGTTCTGGTTCTGACACTCAGGGTTTTACTCAGGTGATTTTCAGCTCATTTTATTATTATTTTTTTATTTAAGTTTTACACAGAGTCCCAACTTTTTTGGGATTAGAGCTGAAGATAAAGGATGGATGGATATTTGCTGTCTTCATTTCATTAATTGCTTCACTGTCTGTAAATCACTTTTTTTAAAAAGTTCTTAATAACCATATATTATAGCAGAAATAAACCACTAGACGTGATGTAAAAAAAAGTTAATACTAAAAGGTAACCACTTGCTTAATAACTTGGATGCTTTGCTGTTTATTTATTAAAAGTGTTATTTATCTGTTATAAATCTATTACCTCCTCCTCCTGCATCCTTCTAGATTAAAATGTAGTTACATTTCATGATGTTAAAGTTTTTTGCCTGACTCTGTGTTTGGTTTTTGTTTTTAATGTCCATCTCACCGGAGATAAACCTGAACTGATGCAAATCAAACTGAATATTTTATTATCTAGAGCCATGAAACTTAATGCACCAGGGGTCCAAATATTTGATACAGAGGAGCTCATTATTATTTCATTATTAGCATTAATATGTAATTAAATTGCATTGTACTCTCTGTTTCCCAATCTAAATAATATATACTGTTTATCAGAAATTTAGATACATAGAAATTGAAGTAATTAAAAGTTCAGAACATCTAATGTGTGCATGACAAGTAATTCTTTCCAAAAAATGTTTACAGACAGATGATTTTACTTTTACTTGACTACATCACAATTCCAGTCGGTCAGAAGTTTACATACAGTACCAGTCAAAAGTTTGGACACCCCTACTCATTCATAGGTTTTCCTGTATTGTGACCATTTTCTACATTGTAGAACAATACTGAAGATATCAAAAACTATGAAATAACATCTGGAATTATGTGGGAAACAACAAAGTGTTAAAAAAAAATCAAAGCATGTTTCATATTTTAGATTCTTCAAAGTAGTCAGCATTTACCTTGACGCTTTACACACCATTATCATTATCTTAACCAGCTTCATGAGGTCGTCACCTGGAATGCTTTTCAATTAACAACTGTGTCTCGTCAAAAGTTAATTAGTGTAATTTCTTGCCTTTTTAATGTGTTTGAGATCAAACAGTAAATAATAACAATACAGTAAAGAGCCCTATTCCACAACGGCAGTAATCCATATTGTCAAGAATCGCTCAACTAAGGAAAGAGAAACGACATCCATCATTACTTTAAGATGAGAAGTGCATTTTAATTAATAATAATAAAAGATTCAAGTGAACTTTATTGTCAAGACATCTATAAACAAGTATACAGTGCACTGAAATACCGTTTCCCTCAGGCTCCCCATAGTGCATTTATAGAGAAAACAGAGGATTACCAGAGGTGGACAAAGTACCCAACCTCAATACTTAAGTCAAGTACAGATCCCACTGGTTAAATGTTACTCCGATACAGGTGAAAGTTGTCCAGTCAAATTTTTACTTAAGCATTGATGTACTTGCTTTGAAAAATACATATTAAAAGTACATTTTCTGTCAACGCATTGTTGTATTATTGCCACAATGCTTACAAAACCTAATGCCATTACCAAGAACAGAAATGTGAATTCATAAAATGAACATATGCTGTGCATCATGGTGGTTTAATGTTAAGCTAGCTAGTCAGTGAAACTCCACCTGACATGCTAGCAAACTCTTTTCAAACTCAAAATTATATTGGATAGCTAATGTTACTAGAAAAAAGATTTCTACATTGTTTATTTGGCAAGATTATGCTAAAACATATTTCTGAAAGGACTTTAGAGAAGCTAACGTTATTCATGTTAGCGTAACTCCATGTTTACATGCTAACTAAGAGTGTCCAAGTTAACTCGCTACGTGTTATCGTTAGCCGTGGACAAGGCTACGACAACTTGGTGGGCAAATCCATAGAAAGTCATTTGACTAACCAGACTGCATAGCTATTGCAACGTTACCACTAGCTCTAAAAGCACATAAAACTTCATTGCAAGCTTTCTCTTGGAATAAAACATTTGCATCTCTCAATATGCTTCTGCAGGTCAGACGGCGAATTTTTGTAGGTTGTGATGTGGTTCGTTTTAGGTAAACCAAGCAAACATTTAAAACAAAACGAATCTTTAATCCTTTCAGAAAACTGAAACATGGGTTCTAGCTATAGCCATGAGTACGTGCATTCTCCAGATCCGCCTCTTTCCATTCTGCCATCAACTGATCATGTTAAATAATGCTGCTGAGAAATCATTGATCTTGATTTTATACAGTCTATGGACATGACGTGACTCTAGTGATTGCTGAGAGGCTGTCTCAGTGTCACTTGCAAAAAAAAAAAAAAAAAACAATCACATTTTAGAAAAGAAAAAAACATCCACTTTCAAAGCTGCTTCATAGTAACAAGTAACGAGGACCTTGACAGAAATGTAGTGGAGTAAAAAGTACAATATTTATCTTTCAAATGTAGTGAAGTTAGTCATAAGTTTCCAAAAAAATTAATACTCAAGTAAAGTACAGGGTGGCACGGTGATGTAGTGATTGGCATTGTCGCCTCATAGCAAGAAGGTCCGGGTTCGAGCCCCGTGGCCGGCGAGGGCCTTTCTGTGTGGAGTTTGCATGTTCTCCCCGTGTCCGCGTGGGTTTCCTCCGGGTGCTCCGGTTTCCCCCACAGTCCAAAGACATGCAGGTTAGGTTAACTGGTGACTCTAAATTGACCGTAGGTGTGAATGTGAGTGTGAATGGTTGTCTGTGTCTATGTGTCAGCCCTGCGATAACCTGGTGATTTGTCCAGGGTGTACCCCGCCTTTCGCCCATAGTCAGCTGGGATAGGCTCCAGCTTGCCTGCGACCGTGTTGGACAGGATAAAGCGGCTACAGATAATGGATGGATGGAAGTAAAGTATAGATACTCAAAAAGTGTACTTAAGTACAGTACTCAAATAAATGTACTTCGTTACTGTCCACCTCTGAGGATTACAAAATAAGGTATATAAATAACTATAGCTATGGATCTAAACATCCAGCTAAGTACAATAATCAGAATCAGAATTACTTTATTAATCCCCGGAGGGAAATTCAAAACTGCAACCAAGCTCCTGAATCAAGGAAGAAGTAAATATGTCTAAAAATAGAAGATAAAATAGTCCTTAAAAAGAATAAATAAAAATAAAATAAATTTAAATAAAGTTAAATAACTTAAGTAAAAGCAAAATGAAGTGATTTTATATACAATGATTATATATTGCACCTGAGTTCAGGATACAGTATACATGGTAAAACAGTGTACCACAGTTATACAGTGGCATTGTACAGCCTGACTGCAACAGGTAGGAATGATTTCCTGTGTCTCTCAGTTGCGCAGCGTGGAAGAATCAGCCGTTTACTGAATGTGCTCCTGTGGCTGATCAGCTCCTCATGTAGAGGGTGGGAAGGACAGTCTAAGATTGTTTTTATTTTGGACAGTGTCCACTTCTCCAACACCACTGTCAGAGAGTCCAGTTCCACACCTACAACATGGCCGGCCTTCCTGATGATCTTATTGAGTCTGTTTAGTATCCTTCACCTTCAAGCCGCTGCCCCAGCAGACGACAGTGTACAGGATGGCGCTGGCCACCACAGACTCATAGAACATCCGCAGCATTGTTCGGCAGATGTTGAAGGACCTTAGCCGTCTCAGAAAATGGAGACGGCTCTGGCCCTTTTTGTATACAGAGTCCATGTTTTTGGACCAGTCCAGTTTATTGTCCAAGTACACTCCCAGGTACTTATATTCCTCCACCACATCCACACTGACCCCTTGGATGTTAACAGGGTTCACCGGAGCCCTGATTCTCTTCAGATCGACCACCAGTTCTTTTGTCTTCGTCACGTTGAGCTGTAGGTGGTTCTTCCTGCTCCACGTGACAAAGTTGTCCACCACCATCCTGTACGCACTGGTAATACGTCCAACCACTGCAGAGTCATCAGAAAATTTCTGGAGGTGGCAGGTCTCCGTGCAGTAGTTGAAATCAGTGGTGTAGAGAGTGAAAAGGAAAGGAGAAAGGACAGTCCCTTGTGGAGCCCCGGTACTGCTGATCACTCTGTCCGACATACAGCCCTGCAAGCGCACGTACTGTGGTCTGCCAGTCAAACAATCTACAATCCAGGACACCAGTGGGGCATCCACCTGCATCGCTGTCAACTTCTCACCCAGCAGAGCTGGCTGGATGGTGTCCAAAGCACTGGAGAAGTAAAAAAACATGATCCTCACAGTGCTGGCTGGCTTGTCCAGGTATATTCTCATCTCATCATCTCTAGCCGCTTTATCCTGTTCTACAGGGTCGCAGGCAAGCTGGAGCCTATCCCAGCTGACTATGGGTGAAAGGCGGGGTACACCCTGGACAAGTCGCCAGGTCATCACAGGGCTGACACATAGACACAGACAACCATTCACACCTACGGTCAATTTAGAGCCACCAGTTAACCTAACCTGCATGTCTTTGGACTGTGGGGGAAAACGGAGCACCCGGAGGAAACCCACGCGGACACGGGGAGAACATGCAAACTCCGCACAGAAAGGCCCATCACCGGCCACGGGGCTCGAACCTGGACCTTCTTGCCGTGAGGCGACAGCGCTAACCACTACACCACCGTGCCGCCGTCCAGGTATATTAAACAACATAAATGACAAGACAAAGGCAGATGCGAAGTGGCATTATGTACGTGTGTGCAAATATTCATTTTAGAGCAAAAATACAAGAAAATGTAGTTCTGTGAGATCCAGCAGAAGTTCACCTTTTTTTTTCTCCTTCATGTCCCTTCAGGGCTCCATACAATCACATCTGAAATGTATGTGATTTTTTTTTTTGTTCTACAATTGATATGTGATCCTGCATACAAGAGTTTGTGTGTAATTTTTCTACAGATAGCGCAGAAAATATTGAGAAATTTCAAGCATGAAATTATAAGAACATAAAAACAACCAACTGATGGATTGCTAACACTTTCATAGCTTCTCTGTTTATATTTCTGAGTGTTTTATTTAAGGTTAAACATCAGTCTCTATTGTGTTCTTTGCTATTTTACACAATTAACTAAACAGCTAAACTGGTTAAATCACAAAACCTGACATTATAATCTCAAGTGCTAAAAACCTTTAGTAACATTACGTAAGATAATTAAAAGGTGATATTTATCTCTGAAAAGTGTGTTTAAATTCTAGACAAACACTGCAATCAGGACTCGTGTTTCCAGCGCTCCTGATTTTAAACCTTACTGTTCAACAGATTCATTTTAACATGGAAATGGGATGAAAGATAGATAGACTGATAGATCACTTTATTAATCCCAGACAGAAACTCGGAGATTACAGCAGCAATCCAAAAATTAGAGTATACAAGCAAGAGTATTCAGGACATAATAAAACAATCAGGAAGCTCAAGATCAATTCTAAAACAAATCGTATCGGATGTAAAGTGAATGAACCCTCTACATCCATGGTTAAAGTACCTGAAGTGCCCTTGAGCAAGGCACCTGTTCACTGCTTCAGATGGGTTAAATGCAGAATTTCATGGTGCTTTAATGTATATGTGACAAATACATGCACTGAGCTGAGCTCACTGAGCCTGATACTGAAGGTACTTGATGTGTATCATGATACACAGTTGGCTAAAATAAGCAGTAAAAATTTTTTCTGTAAAACAGTGTCTTTACATTAAGCCCTCAGGGTTTAGTAAACAGTGTTCAGTAGCAAACCGTGCCTATATCAGAACTGTACCTCCCCCAGAAAATCACTAAGATAAAATTCCACGTGAAGAAAAATCTAAATTTACTGCTCCATCTTTGATAATTGTATAGTTCTAGTTACAAGCACACATATACACTATCTGATGTTATGAAGGCAGTTGCTTTATGTGTGATCTGATTTTGGTAGCATTACCAAGATTCTCATATTTCCAAGTTCACCACTAGGTGGCACAGCACACTGTCACTGTAGTAAAGTAACAGCACAACACAGCACCACCACACACAAGCTATTGATGCGTTCACACAGGTAGCTCGCTACATCGTTACACACAACAATTACTCCAATCAGCTATGAAAATCAGGTTGCATAGCTAAATGGCTGCAACACAACCAATTACCAAAGCAAAGAAAGACCAAGTCAAGACTCAAATGCACAACAACCAAATACTTAAGTTCAAGACAGACATTTAATTAACAACCATTCAACAAGTGTGTGGAAAGAAAATGCAACCAGTTCAACAAGATGCAACACTGTAGCAAAACCAGCAAGAAATGTTCGGTTTCACTCACCAATGACGTTAACTTGAAGATGATTCCTCCTGTCCTTTTAGATGAATTTTTCGAAAAACCCAGTCATAAAGCTCATCGCTGGTTTTCAGACCCAAGAGAACTTGCTTTTCAATAGCTATGGAAGCTAATGCAGAAAGTCAGAATAGTCCTGTTGTGTTCCTCACACGTTTTTATCTGTTTTAGGTCCGAAAATTTCCTTTCAATGGACGCAGTGGTGACAGGGATCATTACAATGAAACGTGTTCGTGCACACAGCTGATGCATGCGGTCACAGAGTCCTTTACATTGGAGAACGAGGAGGAGGTCAGATGGGTTCTGAAGTTCTAAATGTGGCCTGTAGTTGTCGGTCAGGCTTGAGAAGGCAGGTTCAAGGAATGTAGTCTTAAAGCTGGTGAACTGTTGGGGGTCCAGAAGGGAAACAGGTAAAAAAGTTTTTCATGATCTTTAAACCAATTTTGCACTTGATTTAAAATATTGTCAAGAAAGTCATCATGCAGGTTCTTGTAGCATGAGCAGGAATCCCAGTGGGCTCTCCGTACTACCTTGTTCTGCACATTCCTGTCATATATTTGATCAAAACATTCCCTCTGGGGGTGGCACAGCGGTGTAGTGGTCAGCACTGTCACCTCACAGCAAGAAGGTTCTAGGTTCAAGCCCAGTGGCCGACGTGGGCCTTTCTTTGCGGAGTTTGCATGTTCTCCCCATATCTGCATGGGTTTCCTCTGGGTGCTCTGGTTTCCCCCATAGTCCAAAGACATGCAGGTTAGGTTAATTGGTGGCTCTAAATTGACCGTAGGTGTGAATGATTGTGTCTCTCCATGTGTCAGCCCTGCGATGACCTGGCCACTTGTCCAGGGTGTACCCCACCTCTCACCCATAGTCAGCTGGGATAGGCTCCAGCTTGCCCATGACCCTGTACACGATAAGCGGTTACGGATAATAGATGGATGGACGCTCTCTCTGCCCCTCAATGCAAACATAAAACTCACTCACCTGGCCATGAAAACTGCATGTCAAATGACTTATTCTGTAAAATGTCGAGAGCATATCTACATGTGCAAACATTTTGTTAAAAATTGAAAGTAAAAAGCAAAATTCAACATTGCCCAGGTTTGATATATAGCCGTCAGCACTGTGCATGTCAGCATCTTCAATTTAAATCACTGTGGACACCTATGTAATCAAACAGATCCTTAAGGGCACCCTTCTTTTCAAATACAGCGCACACCAATCCTGAGGCAAAATTCCACCTGGTTGGTGCCACTCGTGGCAGTCGCTTAGGACATTTCATCAAACAGCTGTGCTCATTTTGGTGATCTAGAAAAGAACGCAGCCAGGTCAGAAAAATGTGAGAAGAAAATTTTGCATTCTCTAATTTTTGCTACACCTCGAGATAAAACTAAATTAAGCACATGTGCATAACAGTGCATGAAAAGTGTCTGTGGGATCTTTTCCTTCACCTTGGCTTGGACTGCGTTCAGCCCGTGGCCATAGCACTGGGCTACAAGCGTGTCCATGCATCCATATTCCTCCAAAAACCCAAGGACCAGTGCTGCTACATCCTCTGCCTGCTTGTTCCTTGCCACATTCTCAAATTTGATGAACCTCTCTTTTACACCTCTGTCTGTTACAAAATGAAGAACAAGCAATAGTTGTGCAGCACTGTTGACATCTGATGTTTAATCCAGCTACAAAGGATGTGTTTTTTTCTTTCTTTCTTTGATTGTCTCTCTAATCACATTGGCATCAGCACCTATCAAGTCGTTATGTGTTTGACTTGAGGCTCCAATTAACACTTTGGAAGTGGAGAGATGGTAGTGCAAGTCTGGATCATGTTCTGCTAAAAACGATAATAGCTCCAGGTAAATGAGCACTTTTGCTGATTCTTTGCCCTCATCGTGGCACCTGAAAGGTAACTACTGTTTGAATGAAGATCACACAGTTGAGCAGATTTCACTGTGCATCGTTGTTCCTCTGTGTCTCTGTTTGTCCAGCTGGAGATCGATCTTTGTGTCTCCAAGTTTCCATGGTGATCATTGCCCTAAAATGCCCTGCTCTGTTGTGGTGTTTTTTGTACACTCTTATTTAAACAGCTAAGATTCTCGTAGCCGTTCCAATTCCACACAGCTTTGTTGCTTGCAAACAATAAGCATTCCCAGCAGTCGAGCCTCGTGTTGAACTGAGCCAGGAAGCCAACTATATCGCTCCCAGTTGCTAACCTGAAAATGGTCAACATAACCTGCTTTTGTAGGTTGATTAAACTAGAGATGTTCAGTGGCCTTTTTTCCCCACAATGTCCATCTTTTCATCGAACGGTTCTCTTTAAAAGGGCACTGATAATAAATCCGAGACAATATCGTCTCCACTTGTTGCCATTTTCAACACTGGCTATCAATTGCTAGTTAGTACTAAGCTAGGTCTCGTGTCTGAGCAAACGAGCGAGAAAGTGAACAGGTCTTCTAGAATATCCAGGAGCCATGGGAAAATCTGAAATAATACCCCCAGTGGCTACAAATCCAAACGTGACTGAGTGAATTGATCTCAAGTCGATCAAATTGTCAATCCAAACTTGACAGTTTGCTCTTATTCTGTTTAAATGGTCAGGGAATTCTAATAAGGATATAGGAAATCCTGGATGGAGGCTCCATAGAAAAATATCTGATTGTTGCATTTTTCCCC
Organism: Neoarius graeffei; assembly: GCF_027579695.1. Classification (NCBI taxonomy): domain Eukaryota; kingdom Metazoa; phylum Chordata; class Actinopteri; order Siluriformes; family Ariidae; genus Neoarius; species Neoarius graeffei. The sequence goes on from NC_083581.1 coordinate 43,504,922, forward strand.
AACGCAAGACCACTGAAATGTGTAGTGCATGGACAGAAAACAACAGAAACAAGTCAGTGTGACACTACAATATTACAGATAAGCAATATTTATTTTATTTACTCATTTTATTTGAGTTTACTTATAGAATTAATCAGGGTTTTTTAATTTTTATTTCATTTTTTAATTTTTTTTTTAAATCTGAGGACTCCAGGGCCTTCTCTGAATACCTTGAAGGTTTACCACTAATGTTTACACTCTGGAAAAGTGTGTTGATTAATTTAACAGCAGCTCTGACTGTAGTACAGCTGCAAATCACAGGTTTATATTAAATGCACTAATTCTAATATGTTATCGTTTCTATAGTAACAGTTCATTCACATAAACAGATTTTAAAAAAAAAATCATTGATATGGTGGCATTTTCTGCAATTTCCTATTTAATAATTATGGAAGGACGGAGTCTCCAGTGTCAGCACTTTGTAATGTTCACAAGTTAAAAAAAAAAAAAGTGTTGTTCTTAATAAATAATAAATTAACCATTGACAAAATGCTGTGGTATAAGAGGAATAAAACACTTCAGGACATGCTGTTATTGGAAAATAATCAGCTTCAGGATAGTAACAGTAACTCCACTTCATCACGCCACCCTGGTGTTGATTATTTTCTTACAAAAGCACGACATGGAGAAGGTTGTACAGCCAGAGATACTATGAGAGCTCTAGATACAAAGATGAAAATAAACTAAAACCTCAGGTTCTGTTGGTTCCTGTTCGGGCTGGGTCTTATTAGTTAAGATGCACAATAAAAATAACTTGGTGGTGGTGGTGGGGACTTTTCAGTCCTTTACCTCTTTCTGACTCTGATGCAGAATTAACTTTCCTTTCCTCAGATGAAGGTAAATCATTCTCCTTATTCTCTAAAATAAAAAAAAAGAACAATACATACAGAATATGAAATACTCTGGGAGTGTGTATAGAGGAAATATTTAGTGCTAAATGATCTAATCGCACACTCTACACACTTTTACCTTTCCCTCTGCTCACAAGGCTTTGGGGTTTATTTGCACTCATATCTGCTAAAACAGAAAAGATATACATTCTCATGTTGGAAGCAGAACTTTACAAAAGTACATATTTACTCAGTGCTGAAGCACTGAGAGCAGAGGTGTAGAATATGGACATGGGGACATCTACTGATCAAATATCCCATTACACAAAGTTACACCTACAGTTGAAGTCAAGTATGCAAAAATGGCCTTAATCTGGCATGAAGGTCATGGCAATATTGGGCTTTCAGTGATTTTTTTTAACTGTTCTTTTTCTGGAGCAGAATGATTGTACAACATACATCTTTAATGTTTTAGGAATTATACGCCTTTATTCATCATATGTACGAGAGCACAGTGGAATTCTGCATTTAACCCACCTGAAGCTGTGAGCGCGCACACGCACGCACACACACACACACACACAGTGTGTGTGTGTGTGTTAGATGCCTTGCTCAAGCCATGGATACTATTCATTCACTCCCCCCACCCACACATTTTCCTGCTGGTCCAGGAATCGGAACAGTGATCTTTTGGTCCCAAAACTGCTTCTCTAACCTTTAGGTCATGGTGTCCCCTTAAAAGAGGAAAAACCTTGGTGGGCAAGTTTTAATTTATTTTGGGTTTTCTGAAATCAAAACAGGGTCCAAAACATACATAAAGCACATCTACTATTTGATTAACTGTCCCTTAGCAAGTTTTACCTTGACCAGATGCTTTTGGTAACCATCAAAAAGCTTCTAGTAGAATTTTGGTTGGATATTTGACTGCTCTTTTTGGTAAAATTGGTAGAGTTCAATTAAATTTGTGTTATTTCCTGGCACGGATCTGACATTTAAGGACAGTCCACATATTTCCAATAGGGTTGAGGTCAGGACTTGCTTTATTATCCTGTTGGAACATCAACTTGTGTCCAAGTTTCTGATGGTTTGAGGTTATGCTGCAGAATTCTGAGGTAGCCCTCCTTCTTCATTATTCCATCTACTTTATGCAATGCACCAGTTCCATTGTCAGCAAAACAGCCCCAGAGCATGACACTATCACCACCATGCTTAACAGTTGGTACAATGTTGTCCAAACAGCTAAATTTTTGTCTCATCTGACCATAAATCTTTCCTCCAGAAGGTTTTCTTTTCCTTTTTCCATGTGGTCACCTGCAATCTTTAGTCAAGCTTGCAGTTGTCTATTTTGGAACAGGGGCTTTTTTCTTGGACAGCAGGCTAGCAGTCCATGGTGATGCAAAACCTGCGTGACTGTAGACAGTGTTCCAGCAGCTTCCAGTTCATGGCAGGCTTGTGTCTTGGTGGTTCCTGACCAGCCCAATCAATTTCCTCTCAGTTAAGGATGACAACTTGGGTCTTCTTCCAGCAAACTGACTACACCTTCTAATAACTTGTTTTCCCATATAATTATTTGAACTGATGAACTTGGAATCTGCACTTGTTTAGAAATGGTCCCAAGAGACATTCATGAGTTGTAAAAAACTACAATCTGCTTTCTCAGATCTGCACTGAGCTCCTTGGACTTTCCTATTGTCCTGAGTGATGATCAATCCAATATTAACCAAACCCCTTTTTTATGCTGGCACAGAGAAACTACCAGCTATAGTCAATCATGATTGTTAGCAGGAAGTTAAGAGGCCTTGGCTTGGCAAGTTAAAAGACATTTTGGAACTTTCAGCACCACTGAATTAATATGTAAATTTTTGACCCTGTGTTAATTTCACCCATCCATTATCTGTTGCTGCTTATCCTGTTCTACAGGGCTGTAGGCAAGCTGGAGCCTATCCCAGCTGACTATGGGCGAAAGGCAGGGTACACCCTGAACAAGTCGCCAGGTTATTGCAGGGCTGACACATAGAGACAATCACACTCACACCTAGGGCGGCATGGTGGTGTAGTGGTTAGCACGGTTGCCTCACAGCAAGAAGGTTCCAGGTTCGAACCCAGCGGCCGGCAAGGGCCTTTCTGTGTGGAGTTTGCATGTTTTCCCCGTGTCCGTGTGGGTTTCCTCTGGGTGCTCCGGTTTCCCCCACAGTCCAAAACCATGCAGTTAGGTTGATGTGAGGTAGCCTTGGGCTGAGGTGCCCTCGAGCAAGGTACCTAACCCCTGACTGCTCCCCGGGTGCTGTGTGTGACTGCCCACTGCTCTGGGTGTGTGTGTGTGCGCGCGCGCGCGCGCGTGTGTTCACCGCTTCAGATGGGTTAAATGCAGAGGATGAATTTCACTATGCTTTATTTGTCACTGCATGTGACAAATAAAGGTTTCTTCTTCTACAGTCAATTTACAGCCACTGATTAGACATGCCTAACCTGCATGTCTGTGGACGATGGGGGAAACCAGAGCACCCGGAGGAAACCCACACAGACATGGGGAGAACATGCAAACTCCACACAGAAAGGCCCTTGCCGGCCGCTGGGCTCAAACCTAGGACCTTCTTGCTGTGAGGCGACAGTGCTAACCACTACAACACTGTGCCACCGTGTTCATCCATCCATCCATTATCTGTAGCTGCTCATCCTGTCCTACAGGGTTGCAGCCAAGCTGGAGCCTATCCCAGCTGACTACTGGTGAGAGGCAGGGGTACACCCCTCTGAAGTCGCCAGGACAAGTTGCCAGGCGCGGGGAGAACATGCAAACTCCACACAGAAAGCCCCTCGTTGGCCACTGGGCTCGAACCCAGGACCTTCTTGCTGTGAGGCAACAGTGTTAACCACTACACCACTGTGCCACCGTGTTCATTCATCCATCCATCCATTATCTGTAGCCGCTCATCCTGTCCTACAGGGTTGCAGGCAAGCTGGAGCCTATCCCAGCTGACTATGGGCGAGATGCGGGGGTACACCCTGGACAAGTCGCCAGACACGAGGAGAACATGCAAACTGTCTCCACACAGAAAGGCCCTCGTTGGCCACTGGGCTCGAACCCAGGACCTTCTTGCTGTGAGGCAACAGTGCACTAAATTCTTGTGTGTGTGTTTTTAATCTGTTTTAAATCTATTACCTACTCCTCCATGCCTCCACTTTAGAATAATTACATCTCATAATAATGTTCGGGTTTTTTTTGCCTGACTCTCAGTTCTGCTGCATGAAATGTTGAGAAATTTCGAGCATGAAATGAACTAAACGATGGGTTGTTAACACTTTCGTATCTTCTCTGTTTTTAGATTTCTGAGTGTTTTATTTAAGGTTAAACATCAGTATTTATTATTATGCACTGTGGTGTTTTACAAACTGGTTAATTCACAAAACCCGACACTAAAATCTAAATATAAAGCGCGCTATCTTTAATGGGTTATTTAATATAAAGCCTAAAAACTTTTAGTAACACTGTGTAAGAAGTTAAAAGGGATATTTACCTCTTAAAAGTGCGTTTTAATTCGAGACAAACAGTGCGACCAGGACTCCCGTTTCCGGCACGGTTGCTAAGGTGACAACAGCACGGCTGTGTGGGCGGGGTTTGTTTTACTGATTGACACGAGCTTGACTTCGCCCCCGGAAGGTTTCATTTAGTCGCGCGCGGTGTGTTGCAGTCGGTGCAGTGGCAGCAGGCGGGCAGGCGCAGGCGGGCTGGGGCAGGCGGTGCAGGCGCGGATTAGTGATTTTTATTTGAATTTTTTTTAGTAGAAACGAGTCGAAATAAGTACTGAGTGACAGATGAAGACGTTGACTTCGGAGATTTGTCACTTTCTCGCGCTTTAATTTCGTTTTGCATGAGTTAAAGGGCTGATGTGGGGAAAGTGTCTGTGCTGAGCTGTAAATGAACTCCAGGTGAGTCTCATCTGCACCTCATCAGCTCTCCTTCTCATCCTGAGCTCACAGGGAGGGGCTGAGAACTCATCCCCTTCCGTCTTTATGGACATGAAGTCCTGAGAGCTTGGTTAGGCCTCCTGGGATGGAGGAGCAGGACTGGGTTACTGACTTGGCAGTGCAATTTATTATTCAACCCTGTTCAGGTCAGAGCTCAGGTACATATCTGATCTGATCTGATCTGATCTGATCTTCTTCCTGATCTGTCTCCTGTTTCTCCATGCTTAATGATTAACTCCTGATTTAAACCTTACTGTACTACAGATTCTTTTTTGCATGGAAATGAAATGAATGATAGTGATAGATCACTTTATTAATCCCAGAGAGAAACTTGCAGATTACAGCAGCAGTTCAAGAAGCAGACTATTCAACCAATAGTATTCAGGTAATAATAATAATAATAATAAGCAATCAGTAAGAACAAATCGTATCGGATATAAAGTGACTCTAACCTGGTATGCACAAGTTCTCAAAGTGAAAGTAAAGGGATGATGAATGAAGTGTAATAAAGGGTGCGAAACAGCAGGTCAAGGTAAACTTTATTATCCCCCAGGGGGAAACTCAAGTGGTCCATATTGCACATCTCAAAACATACCAAAGACATATAGACAAACAGACAATAGACATACCACATTAAAATAAATCTGTGATAAAAAGTGTGATATGAGATAAAAACTGTACGCTACATAAAATAAAAAAAAATGCATAAAAGGAAATTTGTACAGATGAGTGAACTAAAGTGCAACAGATGTTTTTGGTTTGTTATTGTATAGTCTTATTGCTGTGGGTACAAATGATTTGTGGTACCTTGCTGTCCTGATTGGCCTCTGCAGAAATCTGTTATTAGACCTGGTGCTTCTTAAAAACTTTGGGAACAGAGGATGTGTTGGGTCAGTTAAAATTTGATCCATCTTTTTCTTAAAATAAGCTCATTGTACAGCTCGACTGCAAATGTCTGGTCCACACCAATAACCCGGCTGGCTGATGCGCTGCAATTTTTTGTGGTCCTGTACATGCAGGTATGGAACAAATGCATGCACAGCCGAGGGACTGAGATCTACAGCTCTATAATATTCTCAGAGTATTGAGAAATTTCAAGCATGAAATTTATAAGAACATAAAAACAACCAACTGATGGATTAACACTTTCATAGCTTCTCTGTTTATATTTCTGAGTGTTTTATTTAAGGTTAAACATCAGTCTCTGTTGTGCTCTGTGTTATTTTGCCTTTAGTAAGATAATTAAAAGTGATACTTATCTCTGAAAAGTGTGTTTAAATTCTAGACCAGACTTTCTCAACCGGGGTGCCGTCAAAAAATTATATATTCTAACGTTGAAATAAATAAAATGAATTAAAATTCCAAACAATGATAGTTACACTAATGCAGATCATCGCCGCATCATCAAAATTTGTCTCACGGCCCCCTTTCTCATGTCACAATGTCACTGCCGGGGTCAGCGTATGGTCAGTGTGACTGCATATATTTTATATGGGGGTGCCTTGAGAATTTGCATACTTCTGAAGGGTGCCGTGACTGAAAAAAGGTTGAGAAACGCTGTTCTAGATAAACATTTCAATCAAGACTTGTGTTTCCAGTGCTCCTGATTTTAAACCTTACTGTTCAACAGATTCATTTTAGCATGGAAATGGGATGAAAGAAAGGTAGACTGATAGATCACTTTATTAATCCCAGACAGAAACTCAGAGATTACAGCAGCAATCCAAGGAGTATACAAGCAAGAGTATTCAGGAAATAAAACAATCAGTAAGAACAATTCTAAAACAAATCGTATCGGATATAAAGTGACTCTAACCTGGTATGCACAAGTTCTCAAAGTGAACGTGAAGGGATGATGAATGAAGTGTAATAAAGGGTGCGAAACAGCAGGTATGGAACAAATGCATGCACAGCAGAGGGGCTGAGATCTACAGAGCGTCCACGGTAGTTCAGGTGTACAGTGCGGTAATATGATGATCAGCATCAGTGCAGTAAGCAGAATGCAACCCGGTGCAAAATGTATCCATTGACCTTCTTCTGGGAATGTGCTCTAATCAGAATAAAACTACTTTATTGTCCATTAAACTTGCATAAAATGGAAGATTGTCTTTGGCACTGGCATGGGAGACAAAAAGACAAATGCATCATACAGTACAAAACAATAGACGTTAAGAACAATACATTACAATAAAATACTGTTTAAAAAAAGCAAGTGGTATAGTCCGTTCCAGTTTAGCCTAAAAAGCAATAAAAAAGGCACCATAGTGTCCTGACTCAGTGATGCACTGGTGTACAGGACGAATGTTGTTGTTGTTGTTGTTAAGAATGACCTCCGTGCTACAGCAATGGCGTAAGGGTTAGAGAAGAAGCTTTGGGACCAGAAGGTGATCTTTGTTGTTAAGAACAACCTCCTGAACGGTTCCTTTCTACAGCCGAGCTGAATGAGCCTGATACTGAAGGTGCTCAATGTGTATCAGTTGGCTGAAAAAAATGCCAGTATCTTTGCATTAAACACTGAGTGTTTGCACTCTGTAAAAGTGTAAACATCTTAAAGGTTTAATCAAAAATATCAGCAGCTGCTTAGCAGCCTTTAAGTTAAGTTTGTAATTATTAGAAAAATAATATTAAATGTTATAACAGGGGGCGGCACGGTGGTGTAGTGGTTAGCGCTGTCGCCTCACAACAAGAAGGTCCGGGTTCGAGCCCCGTGGCCGGCGAGGGCCTTTCTGTGTGGAGTTTGCATGTTCTCCCCGTGTCCGCGTGGGTTTCCTCCGGGTGCTCCGGTTTCCCCCACAGTCCAAAGACATGCAGGTTAGGTTAACTGGTGACTCTAAATTGACCGTAGGTGTGAATGGTTGTCTGTGTCTATGTGTCAGCCCTGTGATGACCTGGCGACTTGTCCAGGGTGTACCCCGCCTTTCGCCCGTAGTCAGCTGGGATAGGCTCCAGCTTGACTGCGACCCTGTAGGACAGGATAAAGCGGCTACAGATAATGAGATGAGATGAGAGATGTTATAACAGCTATCATGATGTCTGCAGTATCTCAAAAAAAGAACACAGTTGATCAAAAATGTAAAATGAACTTCACAGACCCGTTTACAGCACAGGTTTTATTTTACAAATATCCAACAATTCAAATATTGGTATCTTTAAATGGGTACGGTCATATTTTGGATGTTTATTATCACCATACAGCTTTCTAGTTCGGAAATTTCCATTGACAGAATGTGTTGGGTCCGAGCTATGACTTTTTTATTAATTTATTACAGCATACTTGTTCTTGAGTTGTTGTGGTTTGGATTAAACCCATTGGATTCAAGTGATCAAACATAAACTCAGTAAATATAACAGTTTCTATCACAGTACTAAAATAACAAAAGAAAATTGTGGAGCCTCTGTAGCACTTTGAGAACCACTGTTTTCAAAATGTTCACAGTTTTTTATTTATTTTAAACACTACCAGTAAAGGTGTGTATGAGCTATCAGGTGACGCAGGTGTGTGTGTGTTTAACCTGCAGATCAGGTGACGGAACCTTTTGAAGGTGTAGATCATATGACAAGAAAAACACCAATCTTTCAAGGCATCTTTAACTCACGTACACAAGCACAAACTGTACTTTAGCAACTAATGGGAATAATTTAAAGAGCAAATGTTCTGGAACAGTGAGGACTAATTTGCTGATTTGTTGGACCATGATGTTTAGCCTACATTATTAAAATATCTTAATACGTATTGTAATAGTATGGATCATGATATTTTTTGCCCTTTTGGCCCATAGACAGATTAGTGTGTTTGACTGTGTGTGTGTGTTTTTCCAGACATGGACGATTCGGAAGCTTCCTACCTGGCCTTTAATGATTTTAACAGCAATGGCGGCTCACTGTGGCCGGAGTCACTGGCCCATCATGAGCAGCAGGAAGTGGAGAGCTTCAGGAGAAAACTCAAATACTTCTTCATGAACCCCTGTGAAAAATTCCGAGCTCGTGGCAGGAAGCCATGGAAGCTGATGGTGCAGATCATCAAGATCGCGGTCATCACCATCCAGGTCTGCTGAACAAACTTTTAAAAAACAAACAAAAAAAAAAACTGTTGGACATTTACATCTTTAGACATGATGTACTTTTCTTCTAAATGCAAAAGACCTTATTTACGTATATGTTGTCTTGGCCCAGAAATTGTAATGAAGGTTTACATGGAAATGGCAACTCTCATTTAGATAGTTTAACGTTAAGTAACAGTTAGGTGAAGAAATTAAATTGACAGTTTCCCCCTTTATGCTTTTATCAATCTGGTGTCTGATAAATCAAACCGAATTCCTTTCTTTCGCTTTGCACGAAGCTACAAGGCTAATGTAGCTAATGGAAATCTCGCACAACCTTTTTTGGGGGTAATTTCTCTCAAACCCACATTTCTTCAGTGATGTCACACAGACCCTCTGATGAGGCTTACAAGAACAAGTTGAAGTATACTTTGAAATATAAGTATACTGTAGTATAATTTGAAGTATATGTTGTAATAGAAGTGCATTTTGAAGTACGCTTTGTTGTATAAATTGAAGTGCAATTATACTTTGTGATGTAAAGTAATTTATGTATTCTTTGTAGTATAATACATTTTGAAGTAGATTTGAAGATTTCCAGTAACAGAAACCTCACACAATTTTTATTTTTTTTTCCCCCCGTAAATTTGTTTAAAGGACCCATGGCATGGTGGTTTGTTGATGCTTTAAACGGGCTCGTGGAGGCTTCCGGATGTTATATCCGCAGCCTTTCTCGAAATGAACCCTCGGCACGCAAATATAGCCTCCTGGGAGAAAGCCCCATTTCAGCGCTTTTCCTAGTGCGTCGTTTTGCTAATGAGAAGCAGGAGGCAGGGAAGGGTAGAGGGTGGGGGCGGGCCATAGGGGGAGGGGCTTGACCAAGCTGCGCGCACACATACTCGCTGCTATCAGCACCTGTAGCCACGCTGCTAAGACAAAACCCCGTTCTCCCTCGGACTCCTTTCATAAACTCAACGTGACACAGAGAACAGAGAGTGAGAGTGTTCGGAGTGGTAGTTTATGAACGTATAATACCCTAGGCTTGAACACACACTCCATAACCAAAGAGGATAGAAGCAGCAACTACAGCAACATATCGCTTATCCAACAGAAGACATGCATTACGGAGCAATAGTCAAACATAAGCTCATAAGTTACAGTCAATTTCCAGACTAAACTCAGTTTAACAGAGCAATGCTGCATGCTCTTTAGTTTTGTAGCGCAGATTACCTGGCTAACTGCAGGAAGCGGTTAGCTGCACAGCTAATGTAGCCATTGCTAGGCTAACGCACCGATTTTAAAACACGGCAAAACGACCAGTTATGCACTTACTTGTTCGGTGTTTGTTGCTGATGCGGCAGGGATGCTTGGTACGGACCCAGGCTTCAGTGACAGTTGATGTGCAAAACCTGCCCTGTACTGTCCCAAGTTGTGGAAACATTCCTCAGGAAAATGCTTCCGACAAACATACACCGTCTTAGGTAGACTCGACGGCGTATTATTGAAGTAAATAAAATTAAGCCACTGCGTCTTCAAGGGCTCTCCCGTCGGCAATAAAAACAGACTCCTTTCTGTGTTGTCACATCCATGTACAGCACAACTTCCATGTTTCACTCGCTTAGGTGGTGCCATGTTGTTGTGTCCTCTATGGTCTCCTCACTACAACTGGGCGGGCAATCCATACAGTGGGTGGGAATCCAGAGGGGGGGGCGTGGGGATCATCTCCCTTGCTGACGTAGTAAAGGGAAGAGCTTATCAACGCGCCATTTTGATGCGCCATTCTCAAATGTTGGGCATAGTTTGGTTTACACATTATGAAATTTCTAGCCACTGGGGTGACTTAAGAAGGTCAGAGGAACTCATTTTAATGCTAAAAAACCTCAGAAAGTGAAAATTTCATGCCATGGGACCTTTAAAACACACATCTAGTTCTTCGGTCATGTCCACTTTGTAATATAATTCAAATAAGTACGGTGTAATGGTGGTGTAGTGGTTAGCACGGTCGCCTCACAGCATGAAGGTTCTGGGTTTGAGCCCAGCGGCCGATGGGGGCCTTTCTGTGTGGAGTTTGCATGTTCTTCCCGTGTCTGCGTGGGTTTCCTCCGGGTGCTCCGGTTTCCCCCACAGTCCAAAGACATGCAGTTAGGTTAACATGGGGCGGCCTTGGGCTGAAGTGCCCTTGAGCAAGGCACCAACTGCTCCCTGGGTGCTGTAGCATAGCTGCCCACTGCTCTGGGTATGTGTGTGTGCTCATTGGTCACTTGTGTGTGCATGTGTGTGTTCACTGCTTCAGATGGGTTAAATGCAGAGGAGGCATTTCACTGTGCTTGAGTGTGCATGTGACAAATAAAGGCGAATTTTCTACAAGTAAACTGTCAGAAACAGGCGTACAGTCGGAGTCCACTTCTGTCCTCCAAAGTACAATCTACAGTACACTAATGTACCCACTAGGGCTCATTATTGGACCGCAGTGTAACCGTGTGTCCCTTTTTAGGGCTAAAAAGGTACATGTATGGTCCCAAGCAGTATATAAAGGGTACAAATAAGTACCTTAACGGGTACTGCTCCAATGACAAGCCATTGTACCCTTAAAGGTACAATAATGGACTTTATCTTCTGCAAGTGTATACTTTGAAGTACATTTTCAAATACATTTTGAAGATTTCTGGTAAGGGAAATCTCGCTCTTTTTTTTGTGGTAAATTTCTTCAGTGACGTCACACGTACTCACTGATGTGGCTTAGGAACAAAGTCGGTGTAGTGAACGCTGTAACATTATGGAGGCCGCCATCTTGGATAAGCAGCCTCACTTTTTCCTTGGTGTCTTTTGGTATCACTCCGACCCCTGAGGCCCTGCCCGCTAATCCTGGGTGTGATGAGGATATTATTAACTTGAGTGTGTCGATAGACTACTAACAAACTCTCACTGCTATTTTATGTAATTGTTCTTCAAAATAAGCTTGTGTAGTTTAGCATTGTTGTTTGGAGGTTAAGCTACGTTTCACTTTGCTAGATTTCTTTTTTTTTTGAGAAACGGTTGCTTTACTGTCATTCGTCGCTGTATATTTATGTACACATCATTTCTTCACATGTAACAGTCAAAGCTAGACATCAATTTGGGACACGGTTAATTTCTGTGAGGCTCAGTCACTTTATTATAAATAAACAAAAACGAGAGGTAAGCAAGCACAATTCTGACTGCTCAGTATTCCTTATTTCTGTGAATACCGTGCTGTATAGAGATGTAGATCGATGCATTTAGAAACTGTGAAGATGGCTTTAGACTGATATTTCAGATTTGCTACGGTGGCTTGGGATGGGTTCCCTTTTGAGTCGAAAGGTTTCTTCCTTTCACGTCAACTCAGTGTTTTTCCGTGCCACCATCACCTCTGGTTTGCTTATTGGGATACATTTATAAATTCATAGATGTAAAGCTGCCTTGTGATTTATATTAAAAGCGATTATATAAATAGACTTGAATTGATTATAGCTGAAATTTGTCGTCTCCTCAGCTGGTGTCGTTTGGCCTGAGTAATCAGATGGTGGTGACGTTTAAGGAGGAGAACCTGATGACCTTCAAGCACCTGTTCCTGAAGAACTACACTGATTACAACGCTAAGGCCTACGCCGTGTACACTCAACACGAGGTCTACACGCACCTGTCCTACATTGTACAGCAGGTAGAACACACACCTAGATCACAGTGCTGTGATGTGTAAAGATGTAGTAGAACTCATCAGAACATGTTCAGTTTTAGATCCAAACAAGCAGAGTTGATCTGGTGACGTTAAGACACTTTGATTAATTTAGATTTTTTTTTTGTTTGTTTGCTTACATTAAATGAAAGATACACGCATTACAATATACCATCACTTTTTCTCAATTTCACTGTTGTAAACAGAAATGATCACAATTTTTCAACATAAAGTTACAATATATGACTTTAATTAAATTATTTCCTGCTCACAGTGAGCCTCAGTTTTTAATCGATCCCATGATTATTATTTTTTTTTAAATGCACATTCAAATGGATGCAAATCAGTCTGATTTTTGTTGGTTTGGAATTTATCCATCACACTGTGAAATCCTCTATGGTTTTGAGGTTGAGTGTTTTCTGGTGGGCGGCTCAGTGGTGTAGTGGTCAGTACTGTTGCCTCACAGCAAGGTCTTGGGTTTGAGCCCAGTGGTCAATGAGGGCCTTTCTGTGTGAAGTTTACATGTTCTCCCTGTGTCTGTGTGGGTTTCCTCTGGGTGCTCCGGTTTCCCCCACTGGTCAGGTTAATTTGTGGCTCTAAATTGACCGTAGGTGTGAATGCGAGTGTGAATGGTTGTTTGTCTCTATGTGTCAGCCTTACGACAATCTGGCAACTTGTCCAGGGTGTACCCTGCCTGTCACCCATAGTCAGCTGGTTTAGGCTCCAGCTTGCCTGTGACCCTGCACAGGATAAGCAGTTACAGATGATGGCTGGCTGGATGGATGTTTTCTATTGATGAACAAAGGCAAATCTATTTTTGCAAAGGATATACACAACTTCTTTTTTTTTTTTTACTCTTATGCAGGTCCTAAAATATGAAGCTCTTGGGCCTAAAAAAAAAGAATATGCTGATTAACCCAAGTGTTCTCTGTGAGCTAAAAAACAGAAACCCTATAGATTTTACTTTAAGGAAGGATTTTCTCACCATGGATCGTTGATTGATGTACAACCCCGATTCCAAAAAAGTTGGGACAAAGTACAAATTGTAAATAAAAATGGAATGCAATAATTTACAAATCTCAAAAACTGATATTGTATTCACAGTAGAACATAGACAATATATCAAATGTCGAAAGTGAGACATTTTGAAATTTCATGCCAAATATTGGCTCATTTGAAATTTCATGACAGCAACACGTCTCAAAGTTGGGACAGGGGCAATAAGAGGCTGGAAAAGTTAAAGGTACAAAAAAGGAACAGCTGGAGGACCAAATTGCAACTCATTAGGTCAATTGGCAATAGGTCATTAACATGACTGGGTATAAAAAGAGCATCTTGGAGTGGCAGCGGCTCTCAGAAGTAAAGATGGGAAGAGGATCACCAATCCCCCTAATTCTGCGCCGACAAATAGTGGAGCAATATCAGAAAGGAGTTCGACAGTGTAAAATTGCAAAGAGTTTGAACATATCATCATCTACAGTGCATAATATCATCAAGGGGTATGAATACTTTTGCAAGGCACTGTATATATATTGAACAAACTGATGAATCGTGTGTGAAATGATCATATCATTCTGACAGTTCAATATTAAATGACCTGCTTGTGAGTCGTTGGTGTCTGTTGGTCTAAAGTGTTCAGTGCTGCAGGTTTTTGAGGAAATGTGGGACAGAAATGAGACTGTGTGTTTGTAAAGGGAACTATGTGTACCTGAGGGTTTTCTGCAGCCGACAGCATGTGGCGTGCGTGACCTCGGTCAGGTGTCTGCTCTGTTTCACACCCTGAGCTCACTGGGGTGAGGCGGAGCGCTAAGATCGTATCAGTTTGATTTATTAGTTGTCACTTTGGCTACAACGTTCCAAGAGAGCCAGTGCAGGAAAAAACAGTTTAGCAGGTTTTTAATCCGCAAAGAGCACTGATTGTGGTGCGTAGCTCACGTGCATGGAGATTTTCCATGATGCTGATGTCATTTCAAAAGCTAAAGGTTTTATGTTAAAATGTTGTGCTTGAGCTTTAAACTTGTGCAATGTTAACATTTTACATATTCTTTTTTATTCACCCCCCCCTTTTTTTTTAAACCCTTAAAAATCTTTCTTCAAATTTATAGACGTATATTAAATGAAACATTGCTGTATTGCAGTCAGTTTGTGAGTAAGCGTGTATTGTAGAAATGCTTTTGACTATCATGATGTGATATCTACAGTTTTATAATAAACACCGGACAAAATGGCACATGGTTTTGTTCAGTCATGGTTTAGATGATTTCTAATGCTCATCATGTTCTTGTGGTAGTTCCTGCATTTACAGAACATAACAGTGGGGAACCATGCGTACGAGAAGGACGGACATCTCTACACTCCTCTACTCATCTGCCAGAGGTTCTACCACAACGGCAGCATCTCCCCGGCCAACGAGACCTTCGAGATCGACACCAAGGTGGAGGAAGGTAATGCTAAAGCAGTGTGTGTCGCATCATGCTAATCCGGTAGCTCCTCTGAACTGTTAGCTACATTAAGCTTATACTATTCAGTAGGCAATGCACTTTCTTTTCTGATATCGATATCGGAACCTATATGATGGCTTTTTTTTTTCTTACTACTGAGATTAAAATTTTTTTTTAAACTGAATCATATATTGCTAAAATATGGCTTTTTTTTATATAATGTGTGTGTGTGTGTGTGTGTGTGTGTGTGTGTGTGTGTGTGTGTGTGTGTGTGTTTCAAACACACAAACCTTTTCCAAACCCAATTCCAGTCTTTTCTGTTTGTTACAGGATCAGATTAAGTTTATTCTGTGTTTCTCTGGTCTCTGATCCACTCATTTTTGCAGACGGGGCTGGTCTTGATCCTGGGTATCGGATTTGTGCCATCTGAAGTATTTAGTGTGAAATAATAAAGGAAACTTTATAACAACTTTACAGCTTTTACAAAAGTTTTCATCTTTTGAAAACTTAAATAACTTAAATAAACTAGTTTATTTAACATAAACTAGTTTAGGGGAAGCCATGGCCAACTGGTTAGAGAAACAGCTTTGGGACCAAAAGGTCACTGGTTCAATTCCCTGCACTAGCAGGACTTGCTCAAGTGCCCTTGAGCAAAGCACCTATCCCCAACTGCTCTGGCAAGAATGGTGGCGCACCTTGTGTCTGATTAGCCAGAGAAAATCTGATGGCGTGATTATCGGTTTGGGCAAGAACCCGGCCATAGCTAAACTAAGAATAAACTGTGTACATTTTAATTTTTGACCCTGAATCAGAGCGACTGACTGACTCAAGATCCAAATTGAATCAAATTATGTAACAATTATTCGCCGAAGGTGAGATGAATAATAACCGAGACGAAGTCAAAGTTATTATTCACTGAGCCTGAGGCAGATAATTGTTTTAGTATAAATACACAGGAGATTATTTAAACAAAAAAATTACATCATATTAAAAAATGTAATTTTAATCTTCAAAAGTGGCATGCTAATGTAATAAAGGCGTGGCGCAGACTTGTCACTTAACTACGCCGAGTTACATAAAATACTTTATTTTGTAATAGACAAAATAAATCACAGTCCCACCTTACGTTTGAATAATTTTAGACCAAACTTTGTAGCAGCTTTAGTGCTTTTAGGAACAGCATTTTCTTTCATCGTTTGTAATTCTTCCTCGCTTACGGTGACGAAGCCATTGGCCGCCATTTTGCCGAGTCGCTCGAGGTGATTGGTTGAGAAATTCAGACTATTTCTCGATATTCAGTGTACACGATTTTCTATAGTCACCAGTGTATTTACATTAAAATTAATGAATTATTTTAGATTTACCTGTGAAATGCTATGTTTATTATCTGACACAAAAAGATTAATGGGGATTTAGTTTTGTAGCTCTGTAGACGCAGGAGAACAAGAAAGTAAAATAAACATTGTCTTTGAGAGTTACTGAAAAAACGTTGATATTTGATGTGAAAAATTGAGACATTTTTGAAGGAGCTATTTATTTAACTTTGATGGAAGTCAGAGGTAAAGGGTGTTGTGGTTTTTTTTTTTTGACGTCTTCAGGACAGAGGAGTTTCCACTTCTTTGCAGTTTCTCTGTAATAAGAAATGACAAGCTGCATTTCTTTTTTAGAGAGAGAGAAAAAGAGAGTCTAGGAAGGGAACCCTTACAAAAAAGAAGTTTATTCAAGTGTGCTTCTAGTATACTTCTTTTAAACTAAAAATAGAGTATATGCTTTCAGTTTACTTTTTATTTACTTATCAGAGATATACTTAATAAAGTTATACATAAGTATACTTGGCTTATACTGAAAAGTAAAGTCTAATTATATTAATCTTAAACTTTTGATCAAGATATACTTAACAAAAGTGTAATAAAGTATTAAAATATTTGTGCCTTATGTTTAAGTGTACTTGCCCTGTAGTTGTGCTTCAGCATTGTTGACTCTTAGGCATGTCTGTGGTTCCATATAAGGTGTTTTTTTTTTTTTTTTTTTTTTTTTTTATTTCTCCTGAGTGGGATAATTAAATTTATTATTTTTTAAATTTCTTTTTCTTTAGCGCTTGGATGTCAATTTCAGTTGTCATTGCCATGTTTTTATACTTTGGCATTTAATCCAATGTTGCTTTAAATTTATATTTTTAAAGAAAATGAATATGTTCTTTAATCCTGAGTATCTGTTATTTTGTGAATTCTTACCTTTATAACTTCATTGTAACTTAAGGTACAAAACACTTAAGTTGTCTACTGATAGTGTGAATGAGGTAAGGGTTAGGGCTAGAAAACTAATAGTATACCTAGAAGGGTAATTGCAGTATACCGTACTTCAAAACTAAAAAGTGGACTAGATGTATATAACCAGTAACTAATAGTATATTTCCAATATGCTATAAAGTATAATTTTATAATCTAAAAAGTGGACTAGAAGTGTGTAACGAGTAAACTAATAGTATATTTCCAGTATACTACAACGTATACTTTAGTAAAGTAAAAAGTGGACTAGAAGTATAAAACAAGTAAACTCATAGTATATTTCCAGTATACTATGAAGCATGCTTTTGTAAACTAAAGAGCGGACTACAAGTATAGAACTAGTAAACTATTAGTATATAAGTTTACTTGTGGTACAACCCCGATTCCAAAAAAGTTGGGACAAAGTACAAATTGTAAATAAAAACGGAATGCAATAATTTACAAATCTCAAAAACTGATATTGTATTCACAATAGAACATAGACAACATATTTCAAAATGTCTCACTTTCGACATTTGATTTCATGCCAAATATTGGCTCATTTGAAATTTCATGACAGCAGCACATCTCAAAAAAGTTGGGACAGGGGCAATAAGGTGGGGTTTACATTAGACCGTATC
Organism: Neoarius graeffei; assembly: GCF_027579695.1. NCBI lineage: Eukaryota > Metazoa > Chordata > Actinopteri > Siluriformes > Ariidae > Neoarius > Neoarius graeffei. The sequence goes on from NC_083581.1 coordinate 43,522,840, forward strand.
AGCGGATCATCAGATTAACGTTTTTAAAACGATTAGCGTGCACACAGCAACGCCAATACACGATTCGCGTGCACACAGCAACGCCAATACACGGATACGCTCGGCTCCGCAGGCATCCTGCGCTCCAAATCACTCCACCCTGAACAGCGAGTGCCCTCTGGAGGGTGCGCACTCCGGCCCTGCGCAGCTCACAGAGCGCACGAGTGAAGCGCACGAGCAGTGATTCGGGACTGAGCCACTGTGTGTGTGATCCCAGTGCATGTCGGGCATGCGCGTCACTTACCACTTGCAAGTGGAAGGATGGCAAGCCTAAAGACAATCATAACTACACAATGGGCAGTATTTGCATCAGTATTTGCAGTATTTTCATACTTTTATACTCTTTAATGAAAGGTGATACAAGGCGGAAGTCCGCACCATTTTTCAGCAGTCGCGTCACATGACCAATGCCAGCGAATCAGGAAGGTGGATGTCACAGTGACGTTGTCCAATGACGACGCCAGCTAGAGCTCAGCACAGCGTATCCGCGTATTCTCAGTGTTTACACAGCACTGGACCAGACACGATCTGGATTGAATACGTGGACCCTGGCGGATTCCCGTTTCCCGGCGTTTCCAGGCGTTTTAATGTAAACGGACAGTGCATCCGCGAAGAAAACGAGACAGATACGGTCTAATGTAAACTTGGCTTAAGAGGCTGGAAAAGTTAAAGGTACAAAAAAGGAACAGCTGGAGGACCAAATTGCAACTCATTAGGTCAATTGGCAATAGGTCATTAACATGACTGGGTATAAAAAGAGCATCTTGGAGTGGCAGCGGCTCTCAGAAGGAAAGATGGGAAGAGGATCACCAATCCCCCTAATTCTGCACCGATAAATAGTGGAGCAATATCAGAAAGGAGTTCAACAGTGTAAAATTGCAAAGACATATCATCTACAGTGCATAATATCATCAAAAGATTCAGAGAATCTGGAAGAATCTCTGTGCATAAGGGTCAAGGCCAGAAAACCATACTGGGTGCCCGTGATCTTCAGGCCCTTAGACGGCACTGCATCACATACAGGTATGCTTCTGTATTGGAAATCACAAAATGGGCTCAGGAATATTTCCAGAGAACATTATCTGTGAACACAATTCACCGTGCCATCCGCCATTGCCAGCTAAAACTCTATAGTTCAAAGAAGAAGCCGTATCTAAACATGATCCAGAAGCGCAGACGTCTTCTCTGGGCCAAGGCTCATTTAAAATGGACTGTGGCAAAGTGGAAAACTGTTCTGTGGTCAGACGAATCAAAATTTGAAGTTCTTTATGGAAATCAGGGATGCCGTGTCATTCGGACTAAAGAGGAGAAGGACGACCCAAGTTGTTATCAGCGCTCGGTTCAGAAGCCTGCATCTCTGATGGTATAGGGTTGCATTAGTGCATGTGGCATGGGCAGCTTACACATCTGGAAAGACACTATCAATGCTGAAAGGTATATCCAGGTTCTAGAGCAACATATGCTCCCATCCAGACGACGTCTCTTTCAGGGAAGACCTTGCGTTTTCCAACATGACAATGCCAAACCACATACTGCATCAATTACAGCATCATGGCTGCATAGAAGAAGGGTCCGGGTACTGAACTAGCCAGCCTGCAGTCCAGATCTTTCACCCATAGAAAACATTTGGCGCATCATAAAACGGAAGATACGACAAAAAAGACCTAAGACAGTTGAGCAACTAGAATCCTACATTAGACAAGAATGGGTTAACATTCCTATCCCTAAACTTGAGCAACTTGTCTCCTCAGTCCCCAGACGTTTACAGACTGTTGTAAAGAGAAAAGGGGATGTCTCACAGTGGTAAACATGGCCTTGTCCCAACTTTTTTGAGATGTGGTGTTGTCATGAAATTTAAAATCACCTAATTTTTCTCTTTAAATTATACATTTTCTCAGTTTAAACATTTAATATGTCATCTATGTTCTATTCTGAATAAAATATGGAATTTTGAAACTTGCACATCATTGCATTCCGTTTTTATTTACAATTTGTACTTTGTCCCAACTTTTTTGGAATTGGGGTTGTATACTTGCAGTACAAAATAAAAAATGCTAGTTGTATACTCAAAGTTTACTTCTCTTAGACTTAAAGTATACTTTTTATAAACTAAAAGTGGGCCAATTTAGTCCCAAGAAGTATTAGATTAATTTACTTACAAGTATACTGCAAGTCCATTGATATCACTATACTTGGTACACAAAAGTATACTTAAGGAAATCTACTTTAACTTAAGTATACTTAATAAAACGAAGGGAACAGCTGTTTATAGCTGCTATAACTTAGATGAGAACATCTTTTCAGATGTTCCACAACGTTAAATGGAACTATAAACAGATAAAAGGTACTTTTGTGGTGTTCCGGAATAAATAAGTTATCATCGGTATGGTTGGTAAGTTGCTGTTTTATAAGAGGAATAAAACCTTCATGGACATGCTGAATGCTGTTATAGGAAAACAATCAATCTCAGGGAAGACAGTAACTCCACTTCACCACATCACCCTGTCCTTGATTACTTTGTAATAATAGCATGACAGGGAGTGTGTTGTTCGTTATGTGAATCACAAACACTTTCATGTGAGTTTTTCCAAAATGACATTAAGTGCGCAAGTCCTTTCCTGTATTTACTGCATCAGCTCATCACATCAACTTTAGATTTATGATTTTTGACGTTAAAGTTTTGAGAATTTTGATTGTTTCTTACACAGAATGCCTTGAGATTTATCCTACCCAGCCGTTCTCCACTGCGGCAGAGACACACCTGTCCAACTTCACACTGCAGTTCAAACGGTAAATGGGTTGAAAAAATTGCGATCCTGGACAGTTATGAAGCTTAAAAAATAATTTAAGTTCTATGTATTTGAATTCTAAATGCCTTAAATACAATTCTGAAGAATTTGTATTTTTGCCAGTGTATTTTGCTTCATTGTGAACTTGCTAGGTGTAAGATTTACCTTTTGAAAACATCTCATCTCATTATCTCTAGCCGCTTTATCCTGTTCTACAGGGTCGCAGGCAAGCTGGAACCTATCCCAGCTGACTACGGGCGAGAGGCGGGGTACACCCTGGACAAGTCGCCAGGTCATCACAGGGCTGACACATAGACACAGACAACCATTCACACTCACATTCACACCTACGCTCAATTTAGAGTCACCAGTTAACCTAACCTGCATGTCTTTGGACTGTGGGGGAAATCGGAGCACCCAGAGGAAACCCACGCGGACACGGGGAGAACATGCAAACTCCGCACAGAAAGGCCCTCGTCGGCCACGGGGCTCGAACCCGGACCTTCTTGCTGTGAGGCGACAGCGCTAACCACTACACCACCGTGCCGCCCCTTTGAAAACATAACCCTCAAAAATCAAAAGTACAGATTTAAAGGAAATCAGGCCAAAAGTGAAGCATCGAGGATTCAAAGGGAAAAGTAGGCACTTTAGTCAAACAAACAACGTTTCATGTTTTCCTCAAATAGTGAGTTTTCTACACTCAATGGTCTAGTTAAATATTTAGCAAACATTTTAGCTAGTTAGGCTATGCTAAGCTTAGCTTGCTAGCAGTCATTAGCTAGCTATCAGCCAAACGTAGCTGTTCTTTAATAGGAATATCAGCTACATTCACATTACAAGTTTCATTGTTCATCCCTACTGTTGCCTGTGTACACATTACAAGCCTCACTGAGGTTTTTTTGCTCAGGTTTACCCGTCTTGACAGTTCACTTTTATAATTAAAAGTGAGCTGGATCTAACTGTAATGTGAACACATCTGTCCTCTGAAGTGGTACACGTGCACCTTGATGCGTGTTTGCATGAGTCATCTGTGTCACCACCGACAAAAAACATTTGTGAAATGACTCATGGTATTAAAACCAATTAAATGGACACCCTAGTAGCTAATGTAGTATCGCATTTTGCTCTGGAGGACAGCAAACGGTTCGTGAGCTGTACATGATCAGGTCGAAAAAAAGACAGACCACTAGCTTTTTTCTGTTTTCACAGCTACTGGAGCTCTCCTCCACTGTTGTTTTGCCACAGTGCTGGTGCTGAGAGCTGTGTTGAGGCGAAAAATCCACAAAAACTCTGACCTGGGGGTGGGTTTCCCAAAAGCATCATAGCACAAAGATCATTGTTAAATGGTAGAGCGAGCATCACAATGAACACTCTCTCTCCTAGTTAAGATGCTCTTAGCATTAAGAGGCTTTTGGGAAACCCACCCCTGACCGTCCTCCTTCATGTCATGTGGCCATGAATCAGATACAAGTACGATGCAGGATCACGTATGAGTGTGACTCAAATCTGGTTTAAAAAAAAAATCAGATCTGTCACATTTAAGGCAAAAAATCAGATTTGAGTCACTTCAGTTGGGTAATGTGAACATGGCCTTGGCTATTTTAGTAGAATATAAAACCTTTTAGATGCTCTTATCTCTTTATGGTTCACTTTTTCTAAACCATCATGTCGATATTATGATTTAAAACTTTGGCAAAAATGAAAATGTGTTAAATACACCACAGAGGGGGAAATACTTTTATTTACTGGGGACTGTAAATAAATCAAATATATAAAGTTCCTGTTTAAAGACTGTTGTCTGCTTCCAAGCTCCATAGACGTCACCTTGCCTTGTTGTTGTTGTTTACATTTTCTTCTCCCTGTCTGTTTTTCCTTATTTATGTGTGGGTCAGGTTGCTGGAGGTGAAAGTTTACTTCACCCTGAAGGCCATTAACCTGCAGACAGTGCAGCATCACGCACTTCCTGACTGCTATGACTTCAGCATCATGGTACAGCCATGTGACTCTTCAGCGTTTACAGATTCTCTGTTTCTTTGTCTATTAAACTGACAAACTAACCAACACTCCTCTGTATCCATCTACACTTCCTCTTTTTTTGGGTTTTGTTTGTAGGGCAGACAATGAACGTGAACATTCCATCACTATAAATACACCAAACACTTCCTCATGCAATTTCCTACTATTCCTTCCTGATATACTGTACAGTCAGAACAGAAATACTTTAAAGCTTGTCTTTTTTTTTTTTATTCATGTCGTCATGCTTCTCGTGTTTATTTCCTGTTTTATTTATTATGGACACAGATCACCTTTAACAACCACGCCCACAGCGGCCGGATCACGGTGGACCTGGACAACGACGTGGACATAAACGAGTGCCGAGACTGGAAAGTCACGGGAGCCTGTGAGTGTTGTATCCCATGATTCCGCTGATCACAGATCATAAGTTTTTCCTAAACACTGCCTATGCACACTCACACATTCCACAGAGTGTTACACATCTCTACAAATCAACCTTTAGTTTAATATTTTTAATAAGAGCAGCTCTGATGATAATGCTGTTGCACATCACAGGTTTAGTTCTGATGCTGCATTAGGGGAGATTTATCAAAATTTGGCAAGATTAGTTAACTAACAGTTAAATAGATGGAGCTGGATAAGATTTAAAGTATTATTTTACTTCTTGAGCCCACTGCATGTAGACAAAGCTCCGCCCCCAGAGCTTACAGCGGTTCAGTTAGAATTAGCGTACCATCTTGCGTTGTTCTTCTTAACAAGGAATGTCATGACGTCACTTTCAAGCACACTTGGAAAGTTAAACAATAAAATTTACAAAATTTTTCTCCAAATTTATTTTTGAAAGTGCAGAGTTTTATATAATTTTTTTTTTTTATTATCTTTAAACCCACAAGAGAATTATCATTGACTAGTAGGTTACCCGGCGTTGCCTGGGTTTTGCAAAATTCTGGGTTGCCCCCAGACTTCCATGTCAAATTTGTTGAAGAGCTATCGAGAAATGATGCTTACCCAAGACAAACAAAAATCCAAACCTCCACCACCCAGGGGTTCACTGGAATTTCTGAGTTCTGCCAAATTGTGGCTATCTCCTGCACCTACGTGCCAAGTTTAGTGAAGATCTGTCGAGAGGTTGTGTTGATCAATGTAACATGAAAGGCATTGAGGGAGGGGGTGGGTGGATGTTGTGCCCCCCAGGGACCTCCCTGGGGCCCGTACATGAATTTTGCTTATATTGGCAAAATTCCGGGTCATCCCTGGACCTCTTTGCCAAATTTGGTGAAAATCCGCTGAGAAATGGTGACATTAGCTCAAGACAAGCAAACTTTGCCGCTTATTCTATAGATTTCAGACTGAAATGGGGTGGAGTGACCGAGCATTGGGGGGGGTCTACAATTGACTGACACCCAAACAGAAATCTGTGCTCACTCTAGGACCCAAATTGTTTTAGCGAAAAGTGCTAAAGACTCAAATTTTTCTTTAGTAATTTGCAATTTTGCTTAGCAAGAAATGCTAAAAGAACAATTTTCTTTTTAGCAAAGTAATTTTTTTAGCTCGAACCCCTGTGCGGAGTTTGCATGTTCTCCCCGTGTCCACGTGGGTTTCCTCCGGGTGCTCCGGTTTCCCCCACAGTCCAAAGACATGCAGGTTAGGTTAACTGGTGACTCTAAATTGACCGTAGGTGTGAATGTGAGTGTGAATGGTTGTCTGTGTCTATGTGTCAGCCCTGTGATGACCTGGCGACTTGTCCAGGGTGTACCCCGCCTTTCGCCCGTAGTCAGCTGGGATAGGCTCCAGCTTGCCTGCGACCCTGTAGAACAGGATAAAGCGGCTAGAGATAATGAGATGAATGAGATTGTTTTAGCAAGATATGTTATACTTCTAAATGCTTCTTGCACTGACATAATATTGAAAAATGAATTGTTATTGTAGTTTGTTGGTGTTTCAATAGTGTTTGCAAGCTTGTTTCCTGCCTGTCTTTCCATGTTCTTGATTTATGTTCATAGCATGCTTATTTATTCTTGAATCTTTTTATTTTGATCATTTCATCAACTGTATATATGTAATGAAATTGTGTGTTTAATTTAACCCGCTTAATCTGGTTTACGGAGTCCATATTTTTCATTATAATTATATCTAACATCTGGTGTGATGTGCTTTGCATTCTTTGCTATCTATGCACCTTTTAGCCCTTAGGCTACATTTACATTACGTCGAATCAGCAGATCATCAGATTAACGTTCTTAAAACGATTCGCGTTTACACTAAAACCGTTAGCCGTGCACACAGCAACACCAATACGCGGATACGCTCGGCTCCGCAGGCATCCTGCGCTCCAAATCACTCCGCCCTGAACAGCGAGTGCCCTCTGGAGGGTGCGCACTCCGGCCCTGCGCAGCTCACAGAGCGCGCGAGTGAAGTGAACAAGCCACGATTCGGGACTGAGCCGCTGTGTGTGTGATCCTAGTGCATATCACTTATTACTTGCAAGTGGAAGGATGGCAAGCCTAAAGACAATCATAACTACACAATGGGCAGTATTTGCATCAGTATTTGCAGTATTTTCATACTTTTATACTCTTTAATGAAAGGTGATACAAGGCGGAAGTCTGCGCCGTTTTTCAGCAGTCGCGTCACATGACCAACGCCAGCGAATCAGGAAGGTGGATGTCACAGTGACGTTGTCCAATGAGACGCCAGCTAGAGCTCAGCACAGCGTATTCGCGTATTCTCAATGTTTACACAGCACCGGAGCTGATACGATCTAGATTGAATACGTGGACGCTGGCGGATTCCCGTTTCCCCGCTTTTTCAGGGGGGTTAATGTAAACGGACAGTGCATCCGCGAAGAAAACGAGACAGATACGGTCTAGTGTAAACGTAGCCTTAGTCACCCTCTGTAGTATGCTGACTTGTGTGTGTGTGTGTGTGTGTGTGTGTGTGTGTGTGTGTGTGTGTGTGTGTGTGTGTGTGTAATTGGGATCCGTGTGTGTGTGTTTAGGGGGAGGGGGATGTCTTTATGGGTAGGATGAAGGGAGCTCAGGGAGTTAAAATCAATGGTTGTTTCTTCTTATAAATTAATCTCATAACCCAAATATAATGATATTCACCATTAATTTCTCAAATGAAACACTTGCAGTCAAAACTTTGAACCATGTGCGTCAAAACGCTCTGAAAACAAGGTACACTTGGTCGATATATCCCGGTTCATCTGTGAGTTCTTCCAAAGTTCTGTAAGGGTTGATATTATGTAGAAAATGCGTCTTTAGAATGGTTATATCGTGTTTTTATCCCTAACTGAGAAAGCTAGCAGAATATTCTAATATATTCTCACTTTTTAGATAAGTTTTTGTCATACGTAAAGTCAGATAATTTATTTTAAACAAACCTCGCTATAATCTTGTTTACTAATGAGCGAGAATTGCTGACATTGTCAGCGCAACTCGGAAATTGATCATTTTATATGTAAGGTCCGATGCTATTGGAAGACGTAATTTGCGGTCAACCAATAAGAAGCTTCGAAACTCGGGGGCGTTGGTTATAAATCAAAACATCGAAGATGGACACGAAAGGCAGGGCCTGAATTTCATTTTTCAGAATGGGGGGGAATTCCCCCCTCAGTGACTCAAATGGGGGGATTTACACAGTTTGGGGGGGATTTATACAGTTTGTGGGGAACGCTACTTGTGGGCTTAAATAGCTTAGGTCTTACCTTCTGCCACTACTCAGATTAAAGATCTCTACAGTATGTAACCTTTTGTCACCATTTGAGGTATCCTTTTTAGTAGACTTTTCATTTTGATATCTCCAAATTTGGATAGCATTGTCAGACAAAGGGTGGATAAATGCAAGTATTATTACCACCAGCCATCTAAGATATGGACTGTTCAGTCTCAGGTGGAGGGTAGAAAACCACCACAAAATGAAAGAGATCCTTTACAGCATGACATTGCTGACTGACTGTATTATGCCATCAAACACCAATAGCCTTTTTCTAGCAGTGTGAGTTAAGCTAATTTTACAACCTCCTTAGTGTTGCTTTACACAGCTGCTTCTTCCTCATCTTCATGCACTATTCTTTAAGTGTCACTGCTTCGTTTAATTATAAAAAAAGAAGAAAATCAGTCTGTTCTTAATAGCACTCAATGAATTTATTGACAAGTCTAACTTAAAATCTAACTTAAACCAGTCTGCTGACTTTTCAGGATTCTCTTAACTATGTTTGTGTTATTTCTCTCTTCTTTTAGTGGCCATCTCTTTAATCCGTGACCTTTGCTTTTTCCTTTTATAACATTTTTATATCATCTTTTTTTATCAACTTTTATATCATTTTTCTATTCTCATGTTTGATCTGATCATCCCTGTCCTCTGTTTAATGTCTACAATTAAAATAAGAAAACACTATCAAACTGTTTTTAACACTGAATGAATTTACAAACTTTGTTTCAGTCCACATATAGAACATGACAACAGTCTTTGTTGACTTTTCAGGATTCTCTTATACCATATAGCCCTGTCTCCTGTGTCATATGCCATCTTTAATTAAAAAAAATATCAAATTGTTCTCAACACTGAACAATTCATCTTTGCTGAGTGCAGGATTCTTAGTCTTTCCTACTCTTTCTCCTAGTGGTCATCTCTTTTGTCAGCATCAGTGTCCTTTCAGGGTTCCCGCGGGGTCTAAAAAAGTCTAAAATTCAGAAAGTTAAATTTTAGGCCTTAAAATGTCTAAAAAACACACATATTTTCATCCCAGGTCTAAAATTTAATTTATCCAAGTCTAAAATTCTTACATCCGCTCAGTCCGTTCCTAGAAGTGCCTGCAAAACATTAATAAAAAATGTGCCGGTTGCGTTGTTGTCTGCCTGCTAAAAAACTTTAATCACCGATGATCGCGGCAAGTATGCAACGGTCCAGTTTGTCCACTACGCGTACCATAGTTCTACCTTCTAAGTTCCCGCCGAGTTTATGCAGTCTGTGGCAGTCAGAGAAGGTTAGCGGTTGTGTTGGCAGTGCGATGAAGTGTGGATAGCGCGTCGAATAATAGTGAGTAAAGAGGTTCACATACTTTTGCCACTCACAGATGTGTAATACTGGATCATTTTCCTCAATAAATAAATGACCAAGTATAATATTTTTGTCTCATTTGTTTAACTGGGTTCTCTTTATCTACTTTTCGGACTTATGTGAAAATCTGAAGTTTTAGGTCATATTTATGAAGAAATATAGAAAATTCTAAAGGGTTCACAAACTTTCAAGCACCGCCGTAAGTATGAAAAACGAGAATGTTCTGCGAGCAATAGGCCGAAGCACACTATCGCTAAAAGGAGCTGTGTTGGGCTGGAACGGTGGGTTAAATAGCCGCTCACATTAGCGCGGAGAGCTTTCACACTGTCCGCGGTCTCAAAAGTAGCCGGTCACCGGCGGCAAATCTGTGGCTTGTTATGCCACCAGCTATTGTCAGTCGAGTCACAAAATTTAATATTGAATATTTCTGACGGCAAAAAAAGTTGTGAACGTAAATTACATCCACTATGTCATGTATGTCTGTTGCCGCGTCAACTTTGTTTACATCCTCGACATGAGTGCAGCCATTGCTGCCCTGTGTTGCCAGATTGGGCGGTTTCAAGTGCATTTTGGCGGGTTTTGAACATATTTTGGGCTGTAAAACATCAGCAGTATCTGGCAACATATTTTTTTTTACTTAATACAAGAAATTAATGGATGCCAACGTTTTTGCCAAAATGGTATTTTATTTTCCATTGTTTCGGCAGCTTCAGTATCATACTGTGAGATTCTGTTCAAATTGTTTTTTTTCTTCTATGAAGCCTGAGCCATTTATTTTATTAGTTTATAATTATTGTTTAATTTAGTCTTCAGGAGAGACTGCCTGCACACAGTACTAGTATTAATAGGTTTTTTCTTCCATGAAAGCTGAGGCATTTATATTATATTTTAAGGTAACTTCATGTTGTGCTGTGAGGTTCTCTGCACTTTAACTTTTGAACCAACAGGTGCATTTGGATAAGTAAAGCCTATTTTTCTGCATTTTTGTAGTCCTGGTAATCTTTTATATTGGTAAAGTTGTTTATAGGACCATTTCTCAGTGTCTTTGTTTTTTTTAATCAGTAGTTTTTCAGTAATAACTTAATATTTAACATATCACTCAATTTTAAACAACCCCCCCATGGGCTGCCCCCACGGGCTGCCCCCATAGTCTCCAAAATTTCTGTGGGAAACACTGGCGTGCGTAACAACGCTAATCAAGCTTAAGCTAGACGACCCGCCTCAAATACCCGTCCCGGGTAAATGTTATCCCAATTTTAGACGGCCTGTTCCAAACCATCCCACCCCATGAAAAATTCGTACTTGCATCTCTCTCTCTCTCATATATATATCCCTGCACGCTTTGCGTGCATTATGTCTGCCGCTGGCAGACATTTTATCATTTTGCACCCTGCTGTAAATTATTTGTACCCTGCTATTCTCCCAAACTTTGAAGCCCCTGGACTGTAGACAATCTTAGCGTGCACATTACATGTCGTCAATGTTACCATGACATGGAGCACGTGAGTCCAGTCAGCGTATTCAGCTTTCTAACAGTGCTCTTTTTTTTTAATATATTATTCTCTCCCCAATGGTGTGTCTTTCCTGGCTTTATTATTTAGTATTTATTAATTTTGCATTCGTATTTTGCAATAATTTTACACCTCTGTCTCAAATGGCCCCTGTTTGCTCCGCTACTGCTTAAAAACCTGCTGTCTCCCTTGTATACCTCTCGCAAGGTATGACTTGATTTCATTGGTAAATCGCTGCCGCCTTGCGTGAGTTTGCTGTTTAACTGGAAGCAAGTGTGCTACGGGGCTACTATGTATGTTTTAACTATTAGTTTTAAAAGATGTGTATGCATTTTTACTGTTAATATGGTTGAAATGGTTGCTACAGCAAGTGGAGGTCTGTGATGCTGTGGTTTGCAGCATGGGGTTCACATGAGCAATCAAGAAAGTCATCATCTGACAACAGTGCATTATATAATAACGCTGTTTTATTACCAGAACACCACTAATCAAAAGTTTAAATGAGTTCTGTTGCAGTTAGGGGAAAAAAACAAACCCCTACAGACTGCATTTACTGCACCAAGGCCGGATTAACTATATGGGCCTGCGGCACAGTGCCCAGGGGCACCAACCACTCACAGCCAGTGGGGGGGCACCACATGACAGAAAATTTAAAAATATTTTTCGTGAATGTTTGTACACTTAAAATGGTTATACACTTGACATTGTTAAATAGTCATATATAATTCATTATGAACACTAATTTCATAAGAACAACAACAACAATAATCATAATTCTGAGCAAGAGTGGCCTATGTGACCATTAACCCCCCTTTCCTCAACCTGTCAGTTGAGCCAGTCCACCTACGGTGAAATGTATCAATTTTTTTTAAAACCGCAGTAGAAATGAAAAATGGACAGACATCAATTGAGTGGTTGTGCGAAGAGAAAATTAAAAAAGAGAAATACTCCAGGCGTGTAGCTGCAATTAAAAATGTTCCAGTGTTAGATCGTTTTTTTTTTTAATAAAAACATCGACAACTGCTGTCACTACCAGCGCTGAAGCCGAAGCTAGTGAAATCAGCGATGCTAGTGAGGGAGATGGTCCTGCTAGCACTAGCCGGGGAGATGCTACAACCACAGCCAGTGTTAGCCGAGGGGTCGGCGATGATGAGGATCCCCTTGAGACATACAAATATATGCTGCTCATTTTTGAATAAGACATTTCAGTATGCCTACATGCATATCGTTGGTTGTTTTCAGTGAATTTGATGGGCTGATGTAGCCTACTTAATAAATTTTCAATGAGGAAGAATGACCTTGTTTATGTGTACTATTGTTTATGTATATGCTACTATTTTTGACAGCAAAGGGCAAGGTTTGTGAGTGTGTGCAGGAGGTTACTGAACGCATGCGCACAGGGTGTGTGTGTGTGTGGGGGGGCACTTGAGGTATAGTGCCCAGGGGCACCACTTTGGCTTAATACGGCACTGTACTGCACAAATGCCCTTTATCACTCTATTGTCTTGTACTTTTGTTGCTATGTGACATAATGTACTAATGTTGCCATATGACATAAATAAGCACATAATCAGTTTGTATCCCTGATAGGCAGTTTACCAATACAAATGACTTTGTTTTGAGAATTGAACTCGATTGTCTTTTTTTGGGAAGGGCGGGGGTAGGGCAGGTTGTAATGCTTCGTGTTGGTCTAAAAAAATTTTCATAATGGTCTTAAAAAGTCTAAAAAAGGTCTAAAATTTAACTTACTGAATCCTGCAAGAACCCTGCCTTTGCTTTTCCTTGTAAATACTTTTTTCTTATAGCCATGCTCTGATGTAATCCCCTTCGCAACGTTAACGTTCTCGTCCTGTGTATTCTCAGCAGTATTCTCAGCGGTATCACTCACACTGCTATTACTATGGGCTGAGATTCAGGAGTTTTCCTCTTAGCAGGGGAAACTTTTCTGCCACTGCACTTGTGCATTTTAGCCAGCGGTCCATGTGTTTTTTACAGCGAAAGTCCGAGAGAGGAAGAGTGTGCGCGCTGTATCTGTGTGTGAACTGTCTGTGTCTGCTGGTTTTTTTCTGAGTAGGCTACGGGGGGAGAGGGGGGTCAGTCAGTAAAAGGACGGTTCAATTCAAGTAACCTTGAGAACAGAAGGTAGTCGCGCATTCACACTGATCCATTATTAGATTGACGTTGTCAGGCAATGCAGTAATGTGTGCGGGAATCTCCCGCATTAGAATCGTTAAAGGTGCGGGAATTTTAAAAAAAAATGCGCAATACCCGCAATCCCGCGCCCAAATTCCGGCCCTGAAAGGTACTGTTTATCTTGAGAAATCGCAATTGTTTGATGGATTTTGCTTAAACTTTAAATGACTTTCGCATAAAATGCGAATACAGATGATTTTCTTTTCGAAAATTGGAATAAAACTTCGCAATTTGCGGACGTGCGAGCGGCTAGCATGAGCCCAGAGAAATGTGTTCCAGACTGTTACAGGTTTTCTCCGCCACATAAGACACTTGTGTTGCTGAGGCCATGGCTTAAACTGTCACGTTTTTATCATGTTCTACATATTTTTCCACATTATATCTTTTAGTATAAATACGCAGCTGATTATAGGAAATCCAGCGCACTGATTATCGACAAATAGTCAGAATCTCTCGACCTTGAGTCACCTTGAGTGACTCAGCAAAATGGTGAGTAAGTGAGGAAGAATTACAAATATTATGAAAGAAAATGTTGTTCCTAAAAGCATTAAAGATGCTACAAAGTTTGGTCTAAAACTATTCAAAGGTAAAGCGGAATTGTGATTTATTTTATCGGTTTCAAAATGAAGTATTTTATGTGACTCAGTGTAGATGAGTGACACAAGTCTGCACTGCTCGGTTATGACATTTGCATGCCGCTTTTGAAGATTGAAATGAATTATTTTTCAATACTTTAAAAAAAAATCACCTGTGTATTTATGCTAAAACAATTATCTGCCTCAGGCTCAGTGAATAATAACCTCGACTCCATCTCGCTTATTATTCTCCGATCGGTGAATGATTGTTAACTAGTAAGAAAAAAAAATTAACGCTTGCACTGTTAATGCGCTTGTACTAATACATTATGGTTTCTATAGCAACAGCTCATTCAAAGGGACTTGTACAGCAGATGCTCCACTGATAAACAGATTATAAAATGTTGATGTGGTGCAGTTTTCTTTCAGAAGAAATGTTTGCTTAATGTTGACGTAAGGAGTCTCCAGTGTCAGTGCTTTTATAACAAACAGAGGTAAAGCTGTAATTAAGTTTGACATTTTCAGGACAGAGGAGTTTCTGCTTCTTTGTGGTTTCAGGGCATAAAAAACATGATCGCTCATTCATAAAGTGTTGAGGTCAGTGATGTTACAGGAAAATAATCAGCTTTGGGGTGGCAATAACACTGAGCACAATAATCTGTCTGTTAGACTGGACTAGAGAGGATATTTATTACTCTTTTTACTCTGTCTGCTCTTCCACCAGCCCCTAAGAACATCTACTACCCGGTGCTGTTCGACGTTGTGATCATTCTTACGTGTCTGACATCTCTGATTCTCTGCACGCGTTCAGTGAGCACCGGAGTTCAGCTGCAGTTTGTGAGTGTCTCTGACGTCAGTCTACTGAGAGAAATGCTCTGGAGCTTCCTGCTTCAAGTGATATTAAGCTGTATATATGAATGTTCTAATCTACACTAAAGAGCAGGTGATAATCTGTAGTTATGATTTTCATTGATGAACTCTTGTCATCTATGTCACAAATAGTAAGGGGCGGGGACTAGAGAGCACACTTATCCTGATTTGGAGAAGGATGCATGATTTACAAATGGATTATATCTTCCTTAAACTGCAGGAATATTGAAACATTTTAAACAGAATTAAAATTTTGGGTCGAGGCTCTTATTATATACCAAACATATTTTTGCTAATTTGGGATAGAGGGGGATGTTTTTATAAATTAGATTTATTTATTTTTATTTATTTAGCTAGTCAATCCGCTTCATCCTGTTATTTACCTTATGTGTGCTTTAGAAATCTTACGTTCTTTCAGGGGCGGCACGGTGGTGTAGTGGTTAGCGCTGTCGCCTCACAGCAAGAAGGTCCGGGTTCGAGCCCCGTGGCCGGCGAGGGCCTTTCTGTGTGGAGTTTGCATGTTCTCCCCGTGTCCGCGTGGGTTTCTTCCGGGTGCTCCGGTTTCCCCCACAGTCCAAAGACATGCAGGTTAGGTTAACTGGTGACTCTAAATTGACCGTAGGTGTGAATGTGAGTGTGAATGGTTGTCTGTGTCTATGTGTCAGCCCTGTGATGACCTGGCGACTTGTCCAGGGTGTACCCCGCCTTTCGCCCATAGTCAGCTGGGATAGGCTCCAGCTTGCCTGCGACCCTGTAGAACAGGATAAAGTGGCTAGAGATGATGAGATGAGATGAGACGTTGTTTCAGATCTTGGTGAAATTTTGTAAATAAATAGTATGACTTTTCACATTTTTAGTTCATATGAAAGGAAGACAATTATATAATAAATGTTTGTATTTTTTAATAATGAATAAAACACTTCATCTTTTTGTCCCAAGTTGTTTGCTAATATTTTTTTGTATTTGAAATATTTTACCATTTATTGATGCAAATGAGGCTTCTGCCAATAAATTATGCATATGTTTGTGTAAGTATTAAAACCCAAAAGATCCTTTAATATAGGATCAAAATAATTTTGTAATGGGACTCTAATGAAAAGAGATTTATTTATTTATTTAAGTCAGTAAATATTTAATGTGCTTGTCTGAAAGTGAACATTTTTGGAGAATTTCGTTCAACAGCCTCCTTCAGCATGCAGGCTGAGATCTCAAACTGAAGTGTTTTGTTTCTGAATGATTATTTTTGAGAAAATCAGTTTTAAATATGATGTTTAAGTGTGGGTATAGAAGAATTTGCCACATCAGAACGACATGAACGACATCAACTTAGCTTTTTATTGCTCCATGACACGATCAGAAAAACTTAATCAGCTTTGTCATGCTTCACTAAAGTCACAAAGTTCCTGATCCTTTATTTCCTTTTTGTTACTATTATGTAAGAGGTGACGTGTTGTAAATACGGATTATCTAAAAAAAAAAAAAAAGATAACATGAGCAAACTCTTTAGTGTCTTCAGTTAGTTTTATAGCTTGATTGTGCAGATTGTATTCACTAGTAAAAGGTCACAAGATAAACTCTATAAACACTATGCAGGCTTCATATTTTACACAGCCCAACCTCTTTAAAGAGACTGGTTAAAGGTCAATCTCTTGCTCTCTTTTAACCTCTTACAGGAGTACAGCGCCTTCTTCGAAAAGAATCATGGGAAGCGAGTGTGTTGGTCCGACCGGATGGAGTTTATTAATGGCTGGTACATCCTCATCATCATGAGTGACGTCCTCACCATCACTGGGTCAGTGCTCAAAATTGCCATCCAGCTCAAGGTATGAAAACACATACACAGGCGTATCTGCAGATGGAATTGTGTTGTGTCAAATAATTTGCACTAAAATATCTGGATAAAAAAACCCACTGATTTGATAGGCTTTGACAAGTTATGACGTCTGTAGCATCCTCCTGGGCACCGGCACCATGCTCGTGTGGATCGGCGTGCTGCGCTACATGGGTTACTTCAAGAAATACAATGTAAGCATCTCTGAAAGTCCAGAGGATAATTTTGTTTGTTTGTTTTTGGAAACTGGAACAAAATGTAAAATAGTAGACGGTGGTAGATTGCTGCAATGTTTTTATGGAAACTCAGTCCAGTTCTTTTCCCGCCGCAGATCTTGATCATCACCCTGAGAGCAGCGTTCCCCAACGTGATCCGTTTCTGCTGCTGTGCCGCCATGATCTACCTTGGCTACTGCTTCTGCGGCTGGATAGTTCTCGGTCCCTACCATGAGAAGGCAAGTACCTCTTAAAATGGTCAGAACATCACTTGAGCATCTTGGGTGATATTCACATTGGCATTACAGTTACAGTTTTGCTCTGATGGCTGAGGACTACAATCACCATGATCACTTTAGGCCTGTAGCTGTTAACAGTTTTGTACTCAAGTCTCCATCAATGACCAGTTGATAACCTCAACAAAATAGACTTCATACTAAGACCATATAATGAATTTCCTGGTTACACAGTTGTACTTTGTGACTCTATAGAACAGTTATTGGAGAAAGTTAGTTTTTTTTTTTGTAATCATGCTATCTGTTATCACCCAGACGAGGATGGGTTCCCTTTTGAGTCTGGTTCCTCTCAAGGTTTCTTCGTCATGTCGTCTGAGGGAGTTTTTCTTTGCCACAGGCTTGCTCATCAGGGATAAATAAATAAATTTATTTGGGATAAAATTAGTTCATGTTTAAAGTCTTTAATTTTCTGTAAAGCTGCTTTGCGACAATGTCTGTTAAAAGCGTTATACACACAAACTGACTTTATCAGGTGAAAGTGATACAACAAAAGGATTTTTTTTCATGTCTTTTCACATCAGACCTGAACCACATTCGTATGTGGTTCTAGATTGGATAAGTGAATGAGCACGCTTAGATCAGAAGTCATGTGGCTTTCCCCACCCCCCACAGCATCGTTATCCAGTGTCTGCAGCGCAGCAAAATGACCGTTGAGGACAGTAACACTGGCATCACTGTCTATATTCAGTGGGAGAATGGGGAAATTTGATATCCAATTGATTGCCCAATAAACAGCAAAGGGTTGTCACAAATGAACATGGCTTTAATGGCAAAGAGAAATAAAGAGCCTTAATGCTAAATTAATCACGGCAGAAGACTGCTGTGCTATTAGTGCATTCATATGCTGCTTCTGCTATGCTAGATTGTCTTGTGTTTTATGACGTGCAAAATTGATATTAATGCAGGACGTTTTGGAGGACACGTGCCTTCACTTACCGTACTGTGAAGATGCACAGATCCGATCTGAGCAAAAAAAAAATCTGAACTGTGCAACGAAGCCTGTAATGTGAGTGTAGCACAGCAGGTTAAACACTCGTACAGGCTGAAGCTAAAACATCAGTTTGCGTTCATTAATATTCATGTGCATCTCTTATTTGTCTTACAGTTCCGTACCCTGAACACGGTGTCCGAGTGCCTGTTTTCCCTGATCAACGGAGATGACATGTTCCCCACCTTTAAGAACATGCAGCAGAAGAGTTACCTGGTGTGGTTGTTCAGTCGTGTTTACCTGTACACTTTTGTCTCGCTCTTTATCTACATGGTGCTCAGCCTCTTCATAACCCTGATCACAGACACCTACGAGACCATCAAGGTAACAAACTGACCCGGGGAAGGCTGTTGCTAGGGAGCAGAGTAGTGTGTGGGGGGGGACAAAAACCCAAAAGCACATGTGAAGTGTTTGTATTAAGATTTGCTTTGGTTTGAACCAGCATTTAAATCCAGTCCAGCTTTTTAAACAATCAAGGAATGGAGAGTTTGTGTAAAACGTCTTCGTCCCTGATGTCGATCTAAACATTGCGTGCCTTTTGCATTATTATAAATCACTGTATGATATTTATTTCTTCATGCAATCTTTGTGTTTAAATAATATCAGTCTTCTCCCCAGGATTAAAATAAAGCCCTAATTTTTGGGTGGCCAATGGGCTCCCTTTGAAAAAAGCGAGTCCATTTGGTGGCATCTGGTGACTTTTAGGAGCATTTTATGGTGGTACTGACACTGTCACTTTTTAGTGTTAACATGGTTGAAAAGCTTGCTACAACAAGTGGAGGGGGTGGCACGGTGGTGTAGTGGTTACCGCGGTCACCTCACAACAAGAAGGTCCGGGTTCGAGCCCCGTAGCCGGCGAGGGCCTTTCTGTGCGGAGTTTGCATGTTCTCCCCGTGTCCGCATGGGTTTCCTCCGGGTGCTCCGGTTTCCCCTACAGTCCAAAGACATGCAGGTTAGGTTAACTGGTGACTCTAAATTGACCGTAGGTGTGAATGTGAGTGTGAATGGTTGTCTGTGTCAGCCCTGTGATGACCTGGCGACTTGTCCAGGGTGTACCCCGCCTTTCGCCCGTAGTCAGCTGGGATAGGCTCCAGCTTGCCTGCGACCCTGTAGAACAGGATAAAGCGGCTAGAGATAATGAGATGAGATGAACAAGTGGAGGTCTGTGATGCTGATCATCTGACACGGTGGGCGGCACAGTGCTGTAATGGTTAGCACTGTCGCCTCACAGCAAGAAGGTTCTGGGTTTGAGCCCAGTGGCCGACGGGGGGCCTTTCTGTGCGGAGTTTGCATGTTCTCCCCGTGTCTGTGTGGGTTTCCTCCGGGTGCTCCGGTTTCCCCCACAGTCCAAAGACATGCAGGTTAGGTTAACATGGGGCGGCCTTGGGCTGAAGTGTCCTTGAGCAAGGTACCTGACCCCTAACTGCTCCCCGGGTGCTGTAGTACGTCTGCCCACTGCTCTGGGTGTGTGCATGTGTTCACTGCTTCAGATGGGTTAAATGAAGAGGATGAATTTCACTGTGCTTGAGTGTGCATGTGACAAAGGCTTCAACGTAGTATATAATAATGCTGTTTTATTACCTGAACCACTGCCAGAACACCACTAACCAAAAGTTTAAATGAGTTCTGTTGCAGTTAAAAAAAAAAACCAAACCTGCAGACTGCATTTACTATACAAATGCGACAATCTTGAGGAGTATCTTTATACTTAGGCCTACGTAATAGTTCAAACTTCGGTTTCAATTTCACTTCTTTCCTCTTCTCTTTCTGTCCTACTCTCATTTAGCTGTCGAAAATACGACTCTGTGTGATGCTGAGCGCCATTCGTGCCTCTTTTCGGCATGATTGAAACATGGAGATGTATACCCACCACACAAAAACCATAAACCATGATCTCGCCATGCACTGAAGCGTCAAGGTACCAGTGCAGCAGCAAAGTGATTAGGGCTTTCCCAGGGGTATTTCCAGTCTGCCTGAGTGCATCATGCCAGCAAACTGGCCCAAAACACTGACAATGCAAAAAACTGGAAACTGAATTTGAGGAGAAAATTCCTTACTACTAGTGAAATCATCTTGCTGCATGGACAGATAATTTTACTTGACAAGACATCTTGGAATAAGTTGGTTACAATCTAGAACTAGTTTTAATAATCTGAGTTGGTGTCTTGTATTCTTCTAACAGGAAATGTTAGATTGTTTCAACTATTTTCAAGATATTCTAACTTGTTAAGATATCATTTCCCAGCGGCCGGCGAGGGCCTTTCTGTGTGGAGTTTGCAAGTTCTCCCCGTGTCCGCGTGGGTTTCCTCCGGGTGCTCTGGTTTCCCCCACAGTCCAAAGACATGCAGGTTAGGTTAACTGGTGACTCTAAATTGACCGTAGGTGTGAATGTGAGTGTGAATGGTTGTCTGTGTCTATGTATCAGTCCTGTGATGACCTGGTGACTTGTCCAGGGTGCACCCCGCCTTTCGCCCGTAGTCAGCTGGGATAGGCTCCAGCTTGCCCGCGACCCTGTACAGGATAAGCAGCTACAGATAATGGATGGATGGATAGTCTTGATGTATGGTTTATAATCCATGATACAAGTTTCTGCATTTAATAGATGCATGAATTGTAGCTCAGCTTTTACTAAGACCTCCTGGATGTTGACTCTTTTGCTGAGATGTGTTCCCCCCCCCCCCCCCCCCCCCCCCCCAAATTTCCAGCAGCAGCAGTTGGATGGAAATCCCACGTCTGAGCTCCAGGCTTTTATATCCGAGTGTAAAGATCATCCAAACTCAGGCTGTTACCGTGTGGAGGAGCGATCCTATACCTGCCTCTTCTGCTGTACTCAGAGGTGAGCTTTTAAATGAGCACTGAGTGAGAGAGGAACGAAGAGCGTTTACCTGTACAGCTAATTCTGATCTAGAAATAATGTCAGTGATGTTGCCTGAGCATCATGTCTGGATGGTGCCACTGGGGTTAGAGAGATCCTAAAGAGGACATTATAGATCTCTGTTTGTGAAATAGCACAGATCTCAAGTTATGATTTTTGAAAATGGATTTCAGAAGTGAAAGTAAGGATGTTTTTTTTTTTTTTTTTTCTTCTGTGGCTCCTTTTTGGTACGACGCTGTATTAGGGCTATTGTAGGTTAAAAAAAAAAAAAAAACTAAGGCAGGGGGTAATATTCTGAGAAAAATCAGAATTTCTGAAATTAAAGTTGTACATTTACAAGAATAGTCTGAGATTATAAACTCATAAATTTGCAAGGAAAAAAAATCAGTGATTTAAAAAAAAATGTAAAGGTCAATTTCTGATGCTTAAATCTTGGAATTTCTGAGATTTCCTCAAATTTATGACTATAATCTCAGAGAATATCAGAGTTTTTTTGCTCATAAATGTACAACTTTTAATGTTTTTTTTTCCTGAAGGGGAAGAAAAAAAGGATTTTTTCCCCCCTCAGAATATTACTTTTACCCCAGTCCCCCCCCCCCCCCCCCCCCCCCCCTTTTTAAGCCTAAATGGCCCTAATACACCACGGTATTTTTGGCACTCTTCTTTTACTTTGTAGTGTTTATTTAAGAGTTCTACTGTAATTATACTCATTTATTTA
This sequence comes from Neoarius graeffei, assembly GCF_027579695.1. Classification (NCBI taxonomy): domain Eukaryota; kingdom Metazoa; phylum Chordata; class Actinopteri; order Siluriformes; family Ariidae; genus Neoarius; species Neoarius graeffei. The sequence continues at coordinate 43,544,820 of NC_083581.1, forward strand.
CAATTATACTATATCACTTATTACGAACATGCACTTATTATTTATTTATAATACCATGTACTATAGAGGAGACTGGGGAGACTTGGGACACGTTTTCAGCTTTTTGTAGATTGTGTGAAATTCTCTGCAGGTAGTGTCATATTCATATTACATGAGAGAGTATTTACTGTACCCTCTTACCACAACATTAGTTTCTCAGCTTGTCATATATACTGCCCTTCAGGTTTCACTGTTTGTGTCATTATTTTTTGCAGGGAGACAATGAGGCGTCGAGGGGAGATATGAGACATTATGCTGGGAGACTTGGGACATAGTGAGAGAGACAGAACAAAAATAAAATGCCCAGGCCTACATGTTTTAATTCTTATTTATCATCAAAATTTGTAACGTATGCACTGTAGGAACACAATGTTGGTACAACGATAGAAAAATGTCAGTTTACCCAAAACCTGACTCAACAAAACAGTTCTATTCTCAAGACGGAATGAAAATAAGTTTAATCCTCATGCAGGGACACGCCCACAACATTTTTAAGAACAATTTTTAAACAATTTTATATTTGTAAACCACAAGAAAAAAAAAAAACCCTGTAACATGATGAACTGTTCGAACTCTCCCCATCTGGGTATTTTTTGGGGAAAAAATCCTTCAATTTTTTTCCACCCAGAATTTAAATTTAATAAATATTATATCTGGTAACTCAAGGCTATATACATTAATTCCTAACAAATCCCGAATTCACTAGCGTACGTTAAAGTGGAGGTGAAGTAGAAAATGCAAGTTTTGGTTGATAAAAATATTGAACTGTACAGACCTTATTGCAGTGTCCAGGTTCATGGCTCCAAAGGCAGTAGGTTACTCTCAGGGGCAACATCGAACTTCTGATCTAATCTAAAACCTGATTGGTCGAAATAAATTTATGCGAATACAGACTGTCCCATGGCTCCCTGCTCTCCCCTATTATGTAAAATATTTTTTCATGCTTACTTGCCTACTTTCTATTATTTAATCATTTGGGTCTGTCCATGTATCACTGAAGAAAGCAGTGCTTCCATTTAATTTTTTTTTTTTAATTTAAATTGTAATTTATATTATTTTCTATTAATGAATACTAATTTCTTGCCTCTGTCTTTTAATAAACAGAATAATTGAACAAGCCCCTGAAGGATGTGCATGACCTACAGCATTTCCCTAGCTTGAAATAAAAATTAAAAAAAGAAAAATATATTTAAAATTTTTCTCCATAGAGCCGTTTATCCAGTAGAATGTCAGTGTTGGAAATGAGATGAGTGTTTCCATAAAATGTGAGATGCCATAAAACATCAGATGACTTCAGGTAGTAACTGAAGCGTTTTCTGTTTCCTGTTTCAGGCTCAGTGACCTGCACTAGAGAGTTAAACACGGAACGGCGACATCACCTCGAAAATAATTCATCATTACAGTTTTATCTAATTGCATCTATAACATAAAGTATAAAAAGCCTATGAAGGACCATTCGTAGTGTTTCACACTCACTTTTTACAGGAGGTTGGAAGGAATATTTTAAATAGCACTTTAACTTGAAGATAACAGTTGTGAATATATTCAGTGATGCACAGAACTATAAATAAACATTTATGATAAATTAAGCAGGGGTTTTTTTTCTTCCATGCAGTCAGTTTCATGTGCTTAATCCTTTGTTTTTGATTTTCCACCGATAGATTTCTGAAATCAGTGTTCATGCTCTACATGTGAAGGAAAAATATTTCTAGTATGTTCTAATGAAGCTGAAAACCTGCCTGAACACTATTTTAATGGGATACGTGATTATTTGAGACACCATTTTCAGGGCAGAAAATAAATGCTGCTGTCCCAATTTACCAAAACATTCCAATACAGTATACCTGAATTGACTTGAATCAGAACTACAGGATGTGTATGTACACTACTGTTCAAAAGTTTGGGGTCACTTTGAAATGTCCTTATTTTTGAAAGAAAAGCACTGTTCTTTTCAATGAAGATCACTTTAAACTAATCAGAAATCCACTCTATACATTGCTAATGTGGTAAATGACTATTCTAGCTGCAAATGTCTGGTTTTTGGTGCAATATCTCCATAGGTGTATAGAGGCCCATTTCCAGCAACTATCACTCCAGTGTTCTAATGGTACAATGTGTTTGCTCATTGCCTCAGAAGGCTAATGGATGATTAGAAAACCCTTGTACAATCATGTTAGCACAGCTGAAAACAGTTGAGCTCTTTAGAGAAGCTATAAAACTGACCTTCCTTTGAGCAGATTGGGTTTCTGGAGCATCACATTTGTGGGGTCGATTAAATGCTCAAAATGGCCAGAAAAATGTCTTGACTATATTTTCTATTCATTTTACAACTTATGGTGGTAAATAAAAGTGTGGCTTTTCATGGAAAACACAAAATTGTCTGGGTGACCCCAAACTTTTGAACAGTAGTGTACATAAAATACTCAGACTGCTGCTACTAACACACCAGTAAAGCTCATTATTAAAATTAACATTGTTACTGGGGATAAAATGCCAAATCCCCAATCCATGGGAAAATAAGTCGAACCCTCCCCCCAAACCTACTAAAAACTCTCGTGAAAATAAAAATGTACAGTACCATTCAATAGTTTTGGACAACCTTTACTCATTCATAGTACTGAGTGTTAGTGTACATTACATGTGGGAAAGCTAATGTCTAAAAACATTGACTTTTCTTTCACTACAGCAACATGGCTTAATTTTCTCATCAGGAGACAACAAAACCCCGTCTAATAGTTTCCTTAATGAAGTAAAGAAAACGTTTTACGGCAATCTCTTCTATAAGACTTTCTTAAAGAGAATGTATTAGCAGTAAAATAAACCATCATCATCCAAAGTGTATATGGAAATGTACTTGTAGTTAAATTACACAAAGCCATATTTACATAAATTAAGGTAAATTAAAAAAATCTTTTTGTGGTAAATTGTTTAAACTGTAGATTCATTAAAACCTTGATCAATCTGCAGTGTTTTGCCCTAATCCTGAAATCATTAGTGTATATCTTTCACTTTATTTCCGGTTCGATAAGGCTGTACCTTACACAAAATCTTTTAATATCATTTTCATTGTCTCATCTCATCTCATTATCTCTAGCCGCTTTATCCTTCTACAGGGTCGCAGGCGAGCTGGAGCCTATCCCAGCTGACTACGGGCGAAAGGCGGGGTACACCCTGGACAAGTCGCCAGGTCATCACAGGGCTGACACATAGACACAGACAACCATTCACACTCACATTCACACCTACGGTCAATTTAGAGTCACCAGTTAACCTAACCTGCATGTCTTTGGACTGTGGGGGAAACCGGAGCACCCGGAGGAAACCCACGCGGACACGGGGAGAACATGCAAACTCCACACAGAAAGGCCCTCGCCGGCCCCGGGGCTCGAACCCAGGACCGTCTTGCTATGAGGCGACAGTGCTAACCACTACACCACCGTGCCGCCCCCATTTTCATTGTTTTGTTTTAAAACAATATCAAATGAAACATTAAATGTAAGAAATAGAAGTTGAACTCAAGAGACTTACGAAGCACATACAGTATCTTCAACTGGTTATAATGAAATTTTTAAAATCTGTATTATGATTAAAAAAAAGATATAGTGGTGCTTGAAAGTTTGTGAACCCTTTAGAATTTTCTATATTTCTGCATAAATATGACCTAAAACATCATCAGATTTTCACACAAGTCCTAAAAGTAGATAAAGAGAACCCAGTTAAACAAATGAGACAAAAATATTATACTTGGTCATTTATTTATTGAGGAAAATGATCCAATATTACATATCTGCGAGTGGCAAAAGTATGTGAACCTTTGCTTTCAGTATCTGGTGTGACCCCCTTGTGCAGCAATAACTGCAACTAAACATTTCCAGTAACTGTTGATCAGTCCTGCACACCGGCTTGGAGGAATTTTAGCCCATTCCTCCGTACAGAACAGCTTCAACTCTGGGATGTTGGTGGGTTTCCTCACATGAACTGCTCGCTTCAGGTACTTCCACAGCATTTCAATTGGATTAAGGTCAGGACTTTGACTTGGCCATTCCAAAACATTAACTTTATTCTTCTTTAACCATTCTTTGGTAGAACGACTTGTGTGCTTAGGGTCATTGTATTGCTGCATGACCCACCTTCTCTTGAGATTCAGTTCATGGACAGATGTCCTGATATTTTCCTTTAGAATTCGCTGGTATAATTCAGAATTCATTGTTTCATCAATGATGGCAAGCTGTCCTGGCCCAGATGCAGCAAAACAGGCCCAAACCATGATACTACCACCACCATGTTTCACAGATGGGATAAGGTTCTTATGCTGGAATGCAGTGTTTTCCTTTTTCCAAACATAACGCTTCTCATTTAAACCAAAAAGTTCTATTTTGGTTTCATCTGTCCCCAAAACATTTTTACAATAGCCTTTTGGCTTGTCCACGTGATCTTTAGCAAACTGCAGATGAGCAGCAATGTTCTTTTTGGAGAGCAGTGGCTTTCTCCTTGCAACCCTGCCATGCACACTATTGTTGTTCAGTATTCTCCTGATGGTGGACTCATGAACATTAACATTAGCCAATGTGAGAGAGGCCTTCAGTTGCTTAGAAGTTACTCTGGGGTCCTTTGTGACCTCGCCGACTATTACACGCCTTGCTCTTGGAGTGATCTTTGTTGGTTGACCACTCCTGGGGAGGGAAACAATGGTCTTGAATTTCCTCCATTTGTACACAATCTGTCTGACTGTGGATTGGTGGAGTCCAAACTCTTTAGAGATGGTTTTGTAACCTTTTCCAGCCTGATGAGCATCAACAACACTTTTTCTGAGGTCCTCAGAAATCTCCTTTGTTCGTGCCATGATACACTTCCACAAACGTGTGTTGTGAAGATCAGACTTTGATAGATCCCTGTTCTTTAAATAAAACAGGGTACCCACTCACACCTGATTGTCATCCCATTGATTGAAAACACCTGACTCTAATTTCACCTTCAAATTAACTGTTAATCCTAGAGGTTCACATACTTTTGCCACTCACAGATAGGTAATATTGGATCATTTTCCTCAATAAATAAATGACCAAGTATAATATTTGTGTCTCATTTGTTTAACTGGGTTCTCTTTATCTATTTTTAGAACTTGTGTGAAAATCTGATGATGTTTTAGGTCATATTTATGCAGAAATATAGAAAATTCTAAAGGGTTCACAAACTTTCAAGCACCACTGTAAAAGTTAGTTTTAATACTATTAACACAGTGACAGATTTATTCCTAGTCATGCAATATTACCGTTTCTGCCCAGTTCAATAAATGATCAATATTTTCAAGCAGTGGCATATGCATAAAGTCTATATTAAATAAAATTTTTAAATTTGCAAGTAATAATAGTAGAACACCTAGATTTTTCAGGACTGAGTGGTTTGTGGTTTCTCAGTAAACATGGTCAGAAAAAAAAACAAAGCACAAGAATTTGCGTGGGGTTTTTGTCTTATTTTCTTCAAGAGGCTGATGGGATAATGATGTAAGTGAGAACAAGAGCTAACTTATTTTGTGGATGTTCCACAATATTTAATGTAACTATAAATGGATAAAATCTACAACATTATTATTATACCTGGTATTTGAGGCTAGACTTGTTCTGGGTGAATATGAGACCTAAAGTCATTCCAGTCCAATAAGTGAGAGCTGACTTTCTGGTTTTATCTTCAAGGTCATGGTACTTACAGCGTTTGGTCTACAGTGGGCAGTGTTGGCTTCCACTGCAAATCCTGCACTGAAAATAAACTAAATCAACTCAACACTTTCTCCTGTTCTTTTGAATGAAATGTACAGCATTAATGAAATGTTTACAGCACTGCAGTTCCCACATCTGTATAAACTGATAGCGGTGGCCAGGTTAAAGTTTAAGAGAATCCTAAGTGGATTGTGAAACTCTGTAAATTCTGAATGCTCAATATTTCTGAATCACACATCCCACTCATGACTATTTCCACTAGACAAAATCAGGTCTCTTGATAGCACAAAAGATCATCCATCCATCCATTATCTGTAACCACTTATCCTGTTCTACAGGGTCGCGGGCAAGCTCGAGCCTATCCCAGCTGACTATGGGTGAGAGGCGGTGTACGGTATACCCTGGACAAGTCGCCAGGTCATCACAGGGCTGACACATAGAGAGACACAACCATTTGCACTCACATTCACACCTACGGTCAATTTAGAGTCACCAGTTAACCTAACCTGTATGTCTTTGGACTGTGGGGGAAACCGGAGGAAACCCACGCGGACACGGGGAGAACATGCAAACTCCACACAGAAAGGCCCTCGCCGGCCACGGGGCTCGAACCCGGACCTTCTTACTGTCAGGCAACAGTGCTAACCACCGCGCCACCCACAAAGATCATCTGAACAAATAAATAAGCTATAAGTGTAATAGGAGTGGGAGGATTTTTCACATACTGTCCATGTGAAATGTGTGTGATCACTAGGTCATGTGGAAATACAAAACAAATACCCCAGGTATAAAATAACATTGTGTGTGTTCCAAACCAAAACCCTGCCCAGGACTTGATTGCTCTGAACCTTCTTTGTAATCAAATACACTCAGGTATGAACATGTTCCAACACCCAAAACTCTGTGGCCTACTTTGTGTGTGTGTGTGTGTGTGTGTGTGTGTGTGTGTGTGTGTGAGAATGATGCTACACTCTCGACCTAGTAAAAGCAATCCTTTGGACTGAGACAATCTCTTGTGACATATTTTTCACTCGTCCAGACACACACAGGAGGAAAGAATGTCCTAGATTTTTTCTTGGTTGTTTTATACAATTTTTTTTTTTAAGGACAGCCAATCCACTTTCTGTGAGGATTGTTTTTATGACAACATTCAGGAAGGTGACACTTTCCACTGACATGTCTTTAAGTGCAAATTGAACTGACTAAACACGTTAAAGCAGGCAGACAGGACGAGTGTGAGGTCTGAGATGTTAATGCAGGATTACTGTGAGCTGGTTTAAGTCGGATTGGACTGAAACCCTGAGAAGACAGCGGGATATTATCCTTCTCTCTCTTTCTCTCTCTCTCTCTCTCTCTGTATGTGTGTGTGTGTTAAAAACACTTCCTCAATTCCATCATAAACGCACATAATTGGGTATTCTCAATGTCACACCACAGGATAAATCCTTCCCTCCAGAGACAGGTGTGTGTTAATGAGTCTCTCTTTCTCTCTCTCTCTTACACACACACACACACACACACACCATGATATCTTTACTCATTATTGTAGTAGCTACAACTGTCTTGTTCATGCTGATTGGTCAGAAAGTGTTATGGATGGAGTGTCCAGTGTCAAAAGTAAAGCTGTAACTTTACATTCTTTTCTCTTGGCATCTGCAGAACAGAGGAGTTTACACGTTTTAGTTCTTGGGTAACAACAACAACAAAAAAAGACAGGCAACTTTTTATTTTTGCATTATTAACTTTGAGAGAGAAAGAGAGAGAGAAGGAGGCTGGTGAAGGAACGGCTGTTTATATTGGGATTAAAGGAAGATTGATGGATCTTTCAAAACCAATGATTTAAATATTACTAAAATAAGACAAATAGCTTTTTAAAAAAATCTCCAGGACTTTTTAGATTGGGCGGCACTGTGGTGTAGTGGTTAGCACTGTCGCCTCACAGCAAAAAGGTCCGGGTTCGAGCCCCGTGGCTGGCGAGGGCCTTTCTGTGTGGAGTTTGCATGTTCTCCCCGTGTCCGCGTGGGTTTCCTCTGGGTGCTCCGGTTTCCCCCACAGTCCAAAGACATGCAGGTTAGGTTAACTGGTGACTCTAAATTGACCGTAGGTGTGAGTGTGAATGGTTGTCTGTGTCTATGTGTCAGCCCTGTGATGACCTGGCGACTTGTCCAGGGTGTACCCCGCCTTTCGCCTGTAGTCAGCTGGGATAGGCTCCAGCTTGCCTGCGACCCTGTAGAACAGGATAAAGCGGCTAGAGATAATGAGATGAGATGAGATGAGATTTAAATTGTACAGTCCTTAACTCATGATGATCAGGCTGCCAATAGGGGGAGCTCATACCCAATCTTAGAATTCTTGGTCACAGTTTACGCAGCCTGATTTTGTTTTCACAGAAAATAATCGCACATTGTAAACCGATTATTCGATCGTGAGTTGAGATCAGCGCTCTTATAACTCGTGAATAATGAGATCAGGTTAATGTCACTACAACCAAAAACAGCTGACACTGAGGAAGTTTTTATTAAAATCTCGCTGCTATGTCGCTCGTCTAAAATCCACCAATCGGAGGACAGCAAATTCACAAGGCTGATGCAAATATGGTAGCGTAGAAGCAATGGAGAAGCATAAACAAAACATGCTACTTGACAGAAAGAAAGAAAAAAGTTTTCCCTGAAGCTCACTTTACAAAAGTGTTTCTGTTTTCTGATTCTTTGCCGAGCTGATTTCTGGATCACGCTGATTGATGACGTGAACAGTGTCGTACATAGTCATTTTCTCAGCTCTGTCCTTAGAGAATCGTCATCGTATAATCGGACATGCAGAACACACATTATCACACAGTATTATAAAATACGGACAAGAAATTATTTGGAACATCTTGTACAGTATGAGTAATGATCAGACAACAGCCGGGACGCTTCCTCATGCTATAGATCCAGAGCTGTCAATCATACAGTCATTTGGGTGAGTTGTGCTTCACATCAATGACACCGTGTCCTTGTTTCCTCATGAAACATCTCACTGGCTGTTAATCACACAATGACCTTATTTACAACATGTATCCTTTAAAACCTGGTTAACATAATGCACCTTTAAAAATAAAAAAGCTTTAATGAAAAATCAATCCTAACCAGAGAGCTGGGGGAAATTAAAGATGTTTGTCAAATCAGCCGAGGTTTATTGCTGAACAGGGGAAGGAAAAGAGAAATAATGGAAGGCGACTGGAAATTGCAGTCTGTTACAGGAGAATGTAAGAATGATGGATCAGTGGAGTTACGTGTGTATTACAGCTTCATCGCCAGAGTTGCCAGGTTTTAGGAAAAGCTCCATCCCAAGTACGTCTCAATAATTGAACAAAATGGCCTGAAACAAGGCCAAAAGGTTCAGATGGTGAAAAAGGGAAATGTAGGGTTTTATTGGTTTTTCTCAGTCTTGGTGAAAACAAGTTCACTGTGGTGCACATGCATTTCTGATTTACAGCATCTGCAATCCTCCTTTTATTGTCACCTGACGCAGCGATTATCCACTCAGCTCTGTTTTCCCTCTCTCACTGTTTGCTATCTACACTGTAGAAACACTTTCTGCACCAACACTTTCCCTTTGTTTCTCACAGACATTTTTTGGGAGTCGGTTAGATGTAATTCTGCTTTAATTGTTTGCTTTGAAACATTATCTTGGTGGCAAAAAACTACTAAAAACTAGACCATTTAGGTGTAAAAATGTCCACCCTGGCAATGCTGCCAGTAAACATAATCTGGAGCTTCACAGAATATCTCACACACACACAGAAAATTAAATTATAAATGTTTAAATTTTGGCCGACACGGTGGTGTAGTGGTTAGCGCTGTTGCCTCACAGCAAGAAGGTCCGGGTTCAAGCCCCGTGGCTGGCGAGGGCCTTTCTGTGCGGAGTTTGCATGTTCTCCCCGTGTCCGTGTGGGTTTCCTCCGGGTACTCCGGTTTCCCCCACAGTCCAAAGACATGCAGGTTAGGTTAACTGGTGACTCTAAATTGACCGTAGGTGTGAGTGTGAATGGTTGTCTGTGTCTATGTGTCAGCTCTGTGATGGCCTGGCGACTTGTTCAGGGTGTACCCCGCCTTTCGCCTGTAGTCAGCTGGGATAGGCTCCAGCTTGCCCGCGACCCTGTAGAACAGGATAAGCGGCTACAGATAATGGATGGATGTTTAAATTTCAGATTTTTCCATTCCACATAGTACTCTGTTTATCTGTGAAATATACAGTGTGTTTCAAAAAATTTGATATCATTTCACAATCTAATAACTTTGCCAATTCTCATTCAGTTGACCTCAAATTTTAACAGCACGTGTGGAAACAGGTCAAAATTTTATGTTTAATATTTTTTGTTTTTATCTTTTTAGCTATAGAAATGCCACTGACTGGAAAAGAAAAGGCGTTTTGTGTTAGAGTACGCTCGAACACAGTCGAAGAGGACTGTGCAGCGTGTATTTATGAGAGAATTCTCTAAAAATGCACCAACTGCAATACAGATTTGGACACGGCACAAAAAGTTCAAAGAGGAAGGCTGTGTGTGCAGCAGGGCAAAAGGATCTGGACGTCCACCAGCATCGGAAGAGATGGTCGATCGGGTTCACGAATATTGAAAATTTGCGAAATCGTTCATGGAATCCACATACCTTTGAATTTCTCATTCAAATTTTGAGGAATAAATCTTATATTGCTCAACATTAAGCCTGTTCAGGTTCATTTGCCTAGACTATGTAGTTTCTGGGATATTTACATCTCAAATAATATCAAATTTTTTGAAACACCCTGTATTATAGAAGCATATTTTTATAAAACAAGTTTTTTTTTAAATATTTGCTTCAGTGAAATTACAGCTTTTCCTCTGTGCTACAAGAGGTTTAAATCAACCAAATGAAATTGAAATACGTTCAAAATATGTGTTAAATCCAATGTGAAAAAGTGAAACAGAGAAACACTCAGACATGGCGTGGTGTTTAACCTGTGTCTAAAACCATACCCTCGACACTAAAGTGCACTCTTTTGGCAGTCAGTAAAGTAAAGAAGCAAAATCCAGACTATACACATCCTGTCTAATCAAATGCATTTAACATACAGAATATTTTGTAGGTTTTGTAATTAAATTCCCACTGAGACTCCTGTGTTGCATGCTTAATTTAATTCTCAAAATGTAACGTAAAGTACATGATTGAAGAAAATGGCTTAATTAGGACACGGCATTATGTTATTCATTACCCAACAGACAGGGTTTCACTTGTGTCCTGAGGTGCCACTTATAAGAAATTAATTGAAAACGAGATCCTGTTCGTGACTTGATTAGTGTTTATTTAGACACTTTTAAACTTTAAAATCTCAAAACTAGAATTTTCATTACTACACACACACACACACACACACACACACACACAGCTGAGAAACATAGCCCTTATTAAAGAGAATAAACAGACAAAAATCATTCAGCATTATCACGACTAAAAGAGGTGAAAACATGTAATATATGTTCTTTTTTTTGCTTTGTACTGTATATTTCACTGATGATAGTGGCGAATGTTTGGTTATTAATCAGTAACTTACTTTCTGTGAATCATTTTTCTCACATCGGAGTTGAATAGAAAGACGAGCACTCCAGGATTCGACATTTCCTCCTGTATAATATCTGATACATCACTCATGCTGACTGATGAATTATATATCAAAAGAATGATTGATAACTCATAATGATTTATGAGATGTGAGAACCACCAATGATTTCTGTGGTCCAACAAAATGTATTACGGTGTGTTATTGTGCATTTAATTTGTACAGCTGCAGTCAGAAGTTTACATACACTCATCATGGCAATATTGGGCTTTCAATGATTTCTTTTAACTATTCTTTCTTTGGTGAAAAATTATTATACAACATAGATTTTTAACAGAAAAAAGGAAAAATAATGTGGTGCACAAGTTTGAATTTATTTTGGGTTTTCTGAAATCAACACAGGGTCAAAATTATACATACAGCACACCTACTAATTGGTTAAATGTTCCTTCGCAAGTTTCACTTTGACCTTTGGCTTTTGGTAGCCATCAATAAGCTTCTAGCAGAATTCTGGTGAGATATTTGACCGCTCTTCATGGCAGAATTAGTAGAGTTCAATGAAATTTGTGCGTTTCCTGGCATGAACCCGATATTTAAGCACAGTTCTTATATTTCCAATAGGGATGAGATCAGAACTTATTTTCAGCTTCATGTTAGCCTGCTTTATCTATTCCACATGGCAGCCTCTCAGCCCATGGCAATTGTGTTCCAGCAGCTTCCAGTTCATGGAAGGTCTGTAGCTTGGTGGTTCCAGGGTTGTTCCTGACCATCCCAACCAACTTCCTTTCAGCTGAGGATGACAGTTTGGGTCTTCTTCCAGCAAAGTGGCTACACCTCCCAGTAACTTGTTTTACATATAATTGTTTGAACTGATGAACTTGTCTCTTGGAATCATTTGTTTAGAAATGATTCCAAGAGACATTCATCTCATCTCATCATCTCTAGCCGCTTTATCCTTCTACAGAGTCGCAGGCAAGCTGGAGCCTATCCCAGCTGACTATGGGCGAAAGGCGGGGTACACCCTGGACAAGTTGCCAGGTCATCACAGGGCTGACACATAGAGACAAACAACCATTCACACTCACATTCACACCTACGGTCAATTTAGAGTCACCAGTTAACCTAACCTGCATGTCTTTGGACTGTGGGGGAAACCGGAGCACCCGGAGGAAACCCACGCGGACACGGGGAGAACATGCAAACTCCGCACAGAAAGGCCCTCACCAGCCACGGGGCTCGAACCCGGACCTTCTTGCTGTGAGGCAACAGCGCTAACCACTACACCACCGTGCCGCCCCAGAGACATTCATGAGTTGTGCAAATCTACAATCATCTTTCTCAGATCTGCACTGAGCTCCTTGGACTTTCCCATTGCACTGTGTGTTGGTCAATCTAAAGAATGCTGTCCAACAAACCCCTTTTTATGTTGGCACAGAGAAACTACCAGCTGTAGTCAATCATGATCACTAACAGGAAGTTAAAAGATATTTTGGAACTTTCAGCAGCGCTGAATTAATAATCTGAGTGGGCGTATGTAAATTTTTTGACCCTGTGTTGATTTCAGAAAACCCAAAATAAATTAAACCTCGTGCACCAAATTCTTTTTTTTTATTTAAGATGTATGTTGTATGATCTTTCTGATACAGAAAAGAAACAGTTCAAAGGTACCACTGAAATCCCAATATTGCCATGATGTTCATGTCCATGATAAGTGTATGTAAACTTCTGACCACAGTTGTAAATTGGAAAACATGGTGGAAAGACAAATCATTGTAAAAGAAAGGGTCACCGCAAAAATAAAGTCAGTGTGTGTGTTTGTCAGAGAGATTAAAATGAACAAACTTGTTATAAAAGGCAAAGACGCAATGGGGAAAATGTCTTTAAATACGGCTTTAAAATCCATTGGCTATTACAACAGCCTGGTACACACACACACCTTCCTGAAAATCTATGTTCACACAACATCAGGATTTACTGTTCCCCTCTAAGCAGTTGTTATACTCTAATTCCACAGCTGAAGTGTGTAGTGAGTGCATAGGGTTGATTTCCTTAACGTCACAATGTATTTCCTCTCTGCAAATTGTCTTGCTTCATCACTTCCCCTCCATGTTTATCATGAAGGATTGAATCAAAATGGCGGAAACTCTGCTGACACCTCTAGGTCCCAGTGTGCGGTGGGAGAGGGACGTGTAAAGGTTCATCAATGTTCACCACCAGCTCTTCAGGCTTTGCGCCACTCGAGCAGCCAGAGTGATTATGGGTAATGTAGTTTGTTTCCAGAAGACGTGGGAGTTCGCTCATCTCGTTGCCGCCGACCGTGATACAGCTCACGTCGCTTTTGCTTCTGCGGTTTGCTGAACGAGGTCCAAACACCCACTCTGATGAAGAAAACAGTCAGGGTTATTATGTGCACTATATCAAAATGATGTCATATTGTCACGTCTCATATTACACCACAGATCTGCTGTGTTCTGGATTCTGATTGGTCAGATTAAAATCTTTTATGTAGCAAAGAAAACATATACTTGTAGTTGTGTATACAGTGAGGTTTTCTTTAAAGAGATGTTTGTTTAACACTGATGGAAGGAGTCTCCAGTGTCAGCGATTTATAACTATAAATGAATAAAATGGCATTCTTTAATAAAAACTACACTGCTGTGGTATAAGAGGAATAAAACACTGCAATGTGCTGTTATTTAAAAAAATAAATAAATCAGCACATGCCATAGTGTTTAATTCCTCTTATACCAAAGCAACATGGCAATGAGTACAATTTTTCAAATTAAAAAATGACAAATTGTTATTCATATTTATGGTTAACATTGTGGATCAAGTTTTGTGGATCAAACTTTACCATATCAACAATTACACATGTTTCAGTTGTTATTCTCGAAATGATAACATTATAATAAGAGTATTTTAAAGCTAGACTGTCTTTCAGATTTTTCAAGTGTAGGTCATAAAAATAATTTTCCCTGACACCCAATTATTTTTTTTGTTTCGTCGACCGAAAGTTACTGAATTCAAATCACAGGCTTCCAATTTTATTAGTTTCTTAAAAATAGGGCCACATGGCCCGAAATTCATCGCTATTTTTTCCTGCTTCAACATGACCCAATTCAAGACACTACGTCATGCATCACATGGTGGACTTTCCCCTTTCGTGCAAGGCATTGTGGGATACAAATGTGAAACAGGAAAGAAAAATGGAGGACGTGAGTGTGCGAATGAAACGAGAAAGACCGACTACAGTAACGGAAAGTGAAAAGAAAAGACGTTATGTTGCGAAGGAAAGGAAACGTAGGATCAAGCTAATAAATATAGGCGGTCAGCAAGCGCCTCAGTGTGATCAGCTGTTCATTTAGGGGGTCATTTCACCGAGAAATCTTCCCGGAAGACCGAGCTGCGATCTCAGAGCGTGGCTTGGTCGCCGCAGGTCGTACGCAGTCGACGGTTGACCGAGGGTTGGTCACGCCTTGGTCTTCCGTGGTTGCACGTGGTCGAGGAATGGTCTCCCCGACAAAGAGATCGTAGCTCGGTTTTGTGACATGTCAAAAAACTGAGCCTCGACCTAAAAGTCGCACAGAGAGCGTCGAAAGAGCGAACAAGGTCGAGGAAAGGATGCATTGGTCAAGAGACAATCGAGGCTAGAACGGGGATGAGCGATGCTCAGTCTTCTCGAGCGAGAACTGACTGCGCGCATGGTTGTGCTGCTTGGCCCGTCCTCGACACTCACTCGATCCGTGCGATCTAGCTTCACTCTTTTGCGATCAAGCCTCGCTCCGCGCAACCTGTCCCAGACCTTCCCTAGACCCGTACGCTCCCTATTCTTCCCATGGGCACGATTGGATTCTAAAGAGAATTAAGGTGTGATGTACTTCAACCAATAAAGATCGACCATCGCTTAAGTTGCGACCTACCTTCGCCTAATCCTATTAAAGCTACGTGTATGTACGGAATGTCATATAAATAGGGCGCATAAATAGGGCGCATAAAGAGGATTAAAGTGCGACCTACTTCAACCAATAAAGATCAACCATCGCTTAAGTTGCGACCTCTCTTCGCCTAATCCGATTAACCTACGCCTACTGAACGTCATATAAATAGGGCGCAATAGCATGATGCAGAGCGATTGGGTCCATGTTGTCCCTTCAGAGGCTGGTCAAAAACTGATGGTCGGCCACCGATCGCCGGGCCTTTTTATACGATCACAGTGGGTCGCATGCAAATCCGGGCGACCGTGACAAATTTGCACATAGCTCAGGTGAGAATCTGTCAAGAAAAGATCGAGAATTGAGCGTACAGAGCGAGGCTAGAACGTTTATATCGCAAGCTAAATCGTATTGATCGAGGGTACGTTGCAACTCGTATGTAGCTAGATCGGCCAAGATTGAGCCTTGATCGGCCGAGGTTGCGCACTTGCAAGGATAGATTGCCGAGAGATCGACGCTATGTCGCAGATTGGTCGAACAGAACGAGCCTTGGTCGTGTTAAGATCGCATCAGATCGAATGGATAGACGCAAGTAGAGCGTATGTAAAGCGTCTACAGAGCGTATAGGACGCAGGTAGAGCATACACATCGAAGGTCGAACGAGATAACATCGAACATAGAGCATACACAGAAAATAATGGGTTTAGGTCGCACGGATTTTGCCCACGACTACGGGAAAACATAGCTGCGATCATAGTCGCACGTGGTCGCGTGCGATTTTTCCAGATCTCAGTGAAATGAGGGGCTTACTCAGTGAAATGAGGGGCTTAGCGACAGAATGATGGAACTGTTAGTGCATGGTCAAGGCAAACCTGTAGATGGCAGTAATGCAAGACTGGATGCCAGCTGCTGTAAAACCCAAAAGAAGAAGGAAAAGAAGAAGGTAAACCTGTGTGCGCACACAGACTTCCTCTGTCTGCTTGACTGCGGGAAGCGAGCGATTTCATGCACATTATTTGCGAGGGAATCCCTTCAAATTAAATGAATGAATGAATGAACCCTTTATTGTCACTAGTCACAAGTACCAGCGAAATTGGCCATCAACCCGTCCGTAAATATACACATACATACAATTGACAGAGGGGGAGTAGACAGGACAGGAAGACTTCCCAGCCACAGCATGGCCTGTTTTTTTTTTTGAGATATTGCAGAAATAAACATATATCACAATGACAAATTTCAGAGGGAACTAGTTTTCACCGATTTTATGAAATCGGAAGGCTGTCTAGCTTTAATATCTCATCTCATTATCTCTAGCCGCTTTATCCTGTTCTACAGGGTCGCAGGCAAGCTGGAGCCTATCCCAGCTGACTACGGGCGAAAGGCGGGGTACACCCTGGACAAGTCGCCAGGTCATCACAGGGCTGACACATAGACACAGACAACCATTCACACTCACATTCACGGTCAATTTAGAGTCACCAGTTAACCTAACCTGCATGTCTTTGGACTGTGGGGGAAACCGGAGCACCCGGATGAAACCCACGCGGACACGGGGAGAACATGCAAACTCCGCACAGAAAGGCCCTCGCCGGCCACGGGGCTCAAACCCAGGACCTTCTTGCTGTGAGGCGACAGCGCTAACCACTACACCACCGTGCTGCCTAGCTTTAATATAAACCTGTGATTTGCAGCTGCACTACTGTCAGAGCTGCTGTTATAGAAAATTATTCAACACCTTCTGACCAATCACAGTCTAGAATTCAACAGCACTGTGGTGTAATCTTTTAATGAACAAACCATGAACTTCAGCATTAATACACCACGAGTATTAATTTATTATGTATTATTGTTTGTTAGTTAAATAATGAACACCTGCGTTAACCAAATGATAATTCTGTGGAACTTTGGTCAGCGTTTCCATTGGTAGCTCTGCTGTGAACTTCCCCACTCTCACATGGGAAAATTTTTGCATTCTTGGTCAATACAAAGCACCATCTGAGGGCAGCGGTGACGAAGTGGTTAGGGTTCTGTGCCACTGACCGGAAAGTTGTAAATTCAAATCCCAGGACTTCCAGAGAGTCATTTCTGAGAAAAACCAATAATAATAATAATAATAATAATAATGCAGGCGGCACGGTGGTGTAGTGGTTAGCGCTGTCGCCTCACAGCAAGAAGGTCTGGGTTCGAGCCCCGTGGCCGGCGAGGGCCTTTCTGTGCGGAGTTTGCATGTTCTCCCCGTGTCCGCGTGGGTTTCCTCCGGGTGCTCCGGTTTCCCCCACAGTCCAAAGACATGCAGGTTAGGTTAACTGGTGACTCTAAATTGACCGTAGGTGTGAATGTGAGTGTGAATGGTTGTCTGTGTCTATGTGTCAGCCCTGTGATGACCTAGCGGCTTGTCCAGGGTGTACCCCGCCTTTCGCCCGTAGTCAGCTGGGATAGGCTCCAGCTTGCCTGCGACCCTGTAGAAGGATAAAGCGGCTAGAGATAATGAATGAATGAATGAATGAATGAATGAATGATAATGCAAGCAGCAATTAAGGGCTCAAGTACAGTGACAGAGGAAGACCAGAAGCCACTGTGACCATCACCACTTATTTCCAAGGTGATACACTAAATTTGATTGCAATATGTCAATCCGTAGCTTAGATATGACCTCACTTCCTGTTTGCAGTTGCCCTCCCAAGGTGCAAATTAACTCGAGGATTCTTTGTTAACATTAGGTCATGTTGCAGAACATATGTGCCAAGTTTGGTGTCAGATACATAAAAGTGTTGCTGAGATATAGCCTCACTTCCTGTTTGGTGACTTCGCGATCAAATTTGTTTGTGTGGTATGTATGCTGGAAATCCAAGAAATGAGTTTTGTTCGGTTTGGTCTTATGGAGCTGTCATGGAGACAGTTTGCAGGAGAAGAAGCAAAATAAAGTAGATTAAAAAAAATTCAAAATGGTGGAATATCCAATATGGCGGAAATGAACGTCATGATATGTGGAAAGGTTCTACAACGTTGTCTTGCGGAGTTATTACTGCAAACACATTTCCAAATTCAACCTGTTGGTGAAAACTGTTGTGGAGGTGCAGTGCCCTCCACAATTATTGGCATCCCTTGCAAAGATTAGTGAAAAAGGTTAGAAAATATCCACCTTTTGGTGACATCGCTTCATCTCACAGAAAATGAAAAATGAGAAAAACCTGACCTTTAATTGAAATCCATCCATCCATCCACTATCTGTAACCACTTATCCTGTGCAGGGTCGCAGGTAAGCTGGAGCCGATCCCAGCTGACTATGGGCGAGAGGCAGGGTACACCCTGGACAAGTCGCCAGGTCATCGCAGGGCCCTTAATTGAAATGCCATGTGTAAAATAAATGAATAAATGATAAGAAGGAAACGCACACCTTCAGTGCTTGGCCCCTAATATTATTTTTGCACTCATTTAGAGTCTGTTATAATTTGAGAGCAGACAATGAAGATGGTCTTAAATACAAACATTGAGCTATTTAATGGAACACTTGGGAGGTTTTCAGTCATGCATAAACTGTAATAAAATGTAAAAAAAATTACTCTGTTTAAAAAACTTTTGACTGGCAGTTATGCCTGCAAAAGATTAATAACTTTATACATTTAGCTGAGAAAAAAAGTTAATGGTGTCACTGAACTCATTTAAGACTCAAGCAGAAACCAAGAAGCTGTCAGCCTGGTTTTGAAATCTTCAGCATACAGAAATATTCAGAACCTTTAGCATGATTTATGTTATTAGACTCAGCTGTAGCTCTGTTCCATCTGTTTATAGCCTCGTTTTTTTTTATTCAAGTCTCGTTTTTAACAGGCAAATTCATGTAATAACATCATCATTCCCCAGATTCTGTGATAAGTAGCAGTGTAGACTTGATATTTTTTTAACCGACAGTCCTGCAGTGTCCTGAATCTGATTGAGTCTGAACGTGATGAAGTGATGGAACATTTTTCATCATTGAAGCTTGTCATTATTAGTGACCCTCACTATCTAACCGCTCCACTTTCTGGGAACACGGCCAAATACAAATCCCTCTGGAGCTCCAGGCAGGATTGGTGTGTGGCTCAGGATGGAGTTTATCCTAACTGTAATGCACACATCTTCTTCATAACTGCGTTTTTATCACTTGGGCCTCAAAAGAGCTTTAAAGTAAATATTAACATGTATCTGTTTACTTCGTCAATCATTACTAAGTAACTCTATTGATCGTAACTCTATTGACACCACTACAGTGTTGAATCCTGCATTATGATTGGTCAGAAGGTGTTGATTAATTTTCTATAACAGCAGCTCTGACAGTAGTGCAGCTGTAAATCACAGGTTTATATGAATACACTCTTTATATTAATGCATACATTATTGTTTCTATAGTCACAGCTGATTCACAGGGACTTGTCCAGAAGACGCTCCACATAAACAGGTTTTTGCTTAAAAAAAAAAGGTGTAATCATTGATATGGAGACGTTTTCTGTAAGGTGATGGTGATGTTTATGTACTATGTATGGAAGGAGTCTCCAGTGTCAGTGCTTTGTAACATTCAGAAGTAAAGTTATAACTAAGTTCTCCAACATCTTCAGGACAAAGGAGTTTATGCTTCTTTGCGATTTCTCGGGAACATGACAAGTTTTAATACTATGATGTCAATGAGTGTGTCACAGGTGTGCATATAATACACAGATGATACACACTGCTGCAGTCTCACACACACACACACACACACACACACACTGGACTACACGAGAGAAATACATCATCTGCAGAACATGCAGGAGGTCCAGGTCTCACGTGGTCTCGCTTTTCTTCTCTCTTTTACAATCCATAAGACAAAGTGCTGCAGGCTGCAGTAAACTCCCACAGCATTAAATCTGGACTCTGTGTGTGTGTGTGTGTGTGTGTGTGTGTGTGTGTGTGTGTGTGTGTGTGTGTGTGTGTGTGTGCTGCAAATCCAAAAAGGAAGAGCATATTTCATGTATGATATATTTGTATCACTTCAAAGCCACAATTTATCCTAACACTCATCAAAAAGGGTATCAAGAACCTCTGGGATTCCGGGATTGATCAGAATTTAAAAAAAAAAAAATGGTACTGTCATTACACAATATACTGTGATACGAAAACATCATCACGAAATTTATTTTCCGACAAATCTGTGGTGCTATAAAATCAAAACAAACACATACGAACACAAAATGTACTGAGGAGAAGGAGGGAAAATTTAATTATTGGTACAAAACTACTACTATTACTACCAGTTATTATTATTATTATTATTATTATTATTATAATACGTTTCATATTTTTATGTTACCCACCCTAAGAACTGAGAGATACATATGGAGAGAGAGAGAGAGAGAGAGAGAGAGAGAGAGAGAGAGACTGAGACTCTCGGACTGACAGACAGACAGACAGATATTGAGGAAGGCAGAGAGACAGACAGATAGACAAACAACAGACAGGTAGATAAAGACAGACAAAGAGTGAGACAGATGGGGGAGAGAGAGTGAGACTCTCAGACAGACAGATATTGAGGAAGGCAAAGAGACAGACATAGACAAACAACAGACAGGTAGATAAAGACAGACAAAGAGTGAGACAGATGGGGAGAGAGAGAGAGAGAGAAAGAGAGAGAGAGACTGAGACTCTTGGACAGACAGACAGACATATTGAGGAAGGCAGAGAGACAGACAGATAGGCAAACAACAGAGGTAGATAAAGACAAAGAGTGAGACAGATGGGGAGAGACGAAGAGACAGACAGACAGATATTGAAGAAGGCAGAGAGACAGACAGGTAGATAAAGACAAAGAGTGAGACAGATGGAGAGAGAGAGAGACCGAGACTCTCAGACAGACAGACAGACAGACAGACATATTGAGGAAGGCAGAGAGACAGACAGATAGACAAACAACAGAGGTAGATAAAGACAGACAAAGAGTGAGACAGATGGGGAGAGATGAAGAGACAGACAGACAGATATTGAGGAAGGCAAAGAGACAGACAGGTAGATAAAGACAAAGCGTGAGACAGATGGAGAGAGAGAGAGAGAGAGAGAGAGAGAGAGAGAGAGAGAGAGACTGAGGAAGACAAAGAGAGACCAAAGGAGAGACAGGTAAATAGAGACAGAGAGAGTGAGACAGATGGGGAGAGACAGACAGACAGACAGACTGACTCACCCACAAACTCGTGCAGCAGATCTTTGATGAGATGCCCCACTATGGCGTAGGCCACCAGCACCACCACGAGCGCCGCCATCAGCAGGTACAGCACGGCTTTGGGCAGCGGAACGGGTTCTCGGTCGGGCGGCTCGCGACCACCGTGCACGAGCACATCACCCTCCGAGTACGAATAGTGGTACACGTGCTCCGTGTGGTTGGAGTCCGGGGGCGCGCGGCTGGCGGGCTCCAGCGCCACGGTCACCACGGCCACCGTCACCGCCTCCGCCTCCTCCACGCCCCGGTGCACGAGCCCGGCCGAGCGGTTGACCAGCGGCAGGATGTGAGACAGGAAGAAGCTCCAGTCTTTGATCGCGCTGGTGTTGCACGACAGCATGGCGACTTCCATGTGAACTCCTCAGCCGCTGCGCACTTTGCGCACAAGCTCTCCTTCGCGGCATCGCCGGCGCGCGACCATCACTGCTCCGTCTCGTGCGCGGTTTTACTCCTCAGGAGGTGCAGACTGAGCGCGCGCAGGCAAAAGAGCCACGAGTGTGTGTGTGTGTGTGTGAGAGTGAGTGTGTTTCACATACCAGAATGCTCAACGGACATTTCTCCGTTTCATGTGATCATTCTCCTTAGGGGGAAAATATATATATATAGGCTATAACTATGCTTGCCTGTGAAATGATTTGATAAAGTGACTCCTTCCGGAAGTGCCTTCTTGCGCTGAGCAGAATCCTGAAATCACACCGACAGCGTCTGACCGGTGAAGTGCGCGCGCGCCGGCGTGCGCTTGGCACAGAAAGGCGAGCAAAGTGGCGCGCGCTCCTCCGAGCCTGAGCGCCGCAGGTCTGAGCGGAGTCAATGGCGCGCGCTTGTGCGAGCGTGCGTGTGCGTGTGCGCGCGCGTGTGGGGGGCAGGTGCGCGGTGCAAAATGGCACGCGAGCCAAGAAGTGAAACATCTCCAGCTCACCTGGACATCACTGCTGGCACCCCAAACCCCAGCACCACAGCACCAACTCAACTCAACTCAACTCAACTCAACTCAACTTTATTGTCAAATATGCTATACATGCTCGACATACAGCACAGATGACATTTCAGTCCTCTCTGACCCACGGTGCAAACAGGCAATGCAATAAATAAAAATAGAATAATTGAAAAAAAACCCCAACAATATAACCAGTATAAACACTCTAGATAGGAACTAGATAGACTAAACACTCAGACAAACAATATAAACAGTATAAATAAACAATATAAACACTCATATATATATATATATATATATATATATATATATATATATATATATATATATATATATATATTCCAGCAATTCCGTATTTCTGTCCTCGTCCATTGAGGATCCTGGCTAACCAACCGGACATAGTGGTGGTGGACAAAGAGTAGAAGAGGGTGGTGGTGATAGATGTGGCGATCCCAGCTGACGCCAACATCAGGAAGAAGGAACATAAGAAACTTGAGAAGTATCAAGGGTTGAAAAAGCAGCTGGAACGGATGTGGAAGGTCAAGGGTTGCGTGGTCCCCGTGGTAGTGGGGGCACTTGGGGCAGTAACTCCCAAACTGGGAGAGTGGCTCCAGCAAATCCCAGGAACAACATCTGAAGCCTCAGTCCAGAAGAGCGCAGTCCTAGGAACATCGAAGATACTGCGCAGAACCCTCAAACTCCCAGGCCTCTGGTAGAGGACCCGAGCTTGAGGATGACATGGATACCAACCCCCACCCCCCCGCCGGGGGTGAGAAGGAGATTTATATATATATATTAGGTTAAATCGCGTTTGCAACTTCAATGTTGATGGCAACAGAAGGAAAGGGAGGCCACAGAAGTCATGGAGGGAGTGTGCGGAAAGTGACCTTAAAGGGCTTGGTCTAAGTTCAACTGACACCCAAGACAGAAGGCGTTGGAGAACTCTGACGAACCATGCACTGTCCAACCCTCTGCATTGAGGATAAAGGACGTAAAAACGGATAGGAGGAGGATATATACACACACACACACACACACACGCACACACATAAATTGGTTCAAATAACCAAACAGTCAGGGGCACCTGAGGTATAGCAGGTAAACATGGAACATGAAATAAGTAGTATAAACAAACTAGCAGCTGTTAAAATGAGATTATAAGATTATAAAACTGCCATCAGAATTAAACTGTGAAACT
The DNA here is from genome assembly GCF_027579695.1 of Neoarius graeffei. Lineage (NCBI taxonomy): Eukaryota > Metazoa > Chordata > Actinopteri > Siluriformes > Ariidae > Neoarius > Neoarius graeffei. The sequence goes on from NC_083581.1 coordinate 43,568,449, forward strand.
GAAATCTGTACAAATATAATACATCACAATCAACTGCGCTCCAAGATGCAACATAATAATAATAATAATAATGGCGGCATGGTGGTGTAGTGGTTAGCGCTGTCGCCTCACAGCAAGAAGGTCCTGGGTTCGAGCCTCGTGGTCAGCGAGGGCCTTTCTGTGTGGAGTTTGCATGTTCTCCCCGTGTCCGTGTGGGTTTCCTCCGGGTGCTCCGGTTTCCCCCACAGTCCAAAGACATGCAGGTTAGGTTAACTGGTGACTCTAAATTGTCCGTGAGTGCGAATGGTTGTCTATGTGTCAGCCCTGTGATAACCTGGTGACTTGTCCAGGGTGTACCCTGCCTTTTGCCCGTAGTCAGCTGGGATAGGCTCCAGCTTGCCTGCGACCCTGTAGAACAGGATAAAGCAGCTAGAGATAATGAGATGAGATGAGACTGGGAGGGCCAGATTTGGTCTCCTAGTCAATGCCAAACCAGCTTCACTGGGAGACCAAATTTTAAACCAAGTTATGTCTTATCATTTGGTTCAATCAGTTGCAATTAATTAACCAAGTACCATGTAAGTATACATTTAACAAGGAAAACGAAGATCTATGTTATAAGATATACACACAAGATCATGTTGGTTAAGAAAAACAAAACTAAAATTTGGTTACTGAGATGGCTGATGTCAGAATCTGATGTCATTACTGTGTAACTTTGAGTGTCTTTGACATAACATTTGTGCTTGGTAATTGCTCTTGATAGCTGTGTAGTCACTGTAGTGTGTTTGTCTGTATGGTGATTGGTGAACCATTTTGCATCACAGAATATGCCGCAGCGGTGCAGCCGCATGGACTCTGGGGCCTGTGATTGTATTGCCCAGACCAGTTGGTCTCCTAGTGGAAAATCCTTAAAAAATGCTCTGGCATCAACACGTCAATTTGCATATCAAAATGGATCGCATAAAGAAGGAAGATTTCTGAAAGGCGCACAGAACAGAACAGACTTTTATAGAGTAGAATAGAAAATTTCCTTTCCAAAAAAGACTGCCTTTGGTAATGACACCACAAATGAATTGTGTATTACCTTTTACAGAAAAATATCTCTATTTCTGGTGGTGAAGTGGTTAGCACTGTCGCCTCACAGCAAGAAGGTCCTGGGTTCGAGCCCAGCGGCTGACGAGGGCCTTTCTGTGTGGAGTTTGCATGTTCTCCCCATGTCTGCATGGGTTTCCTCCAGGTGCTCTGGTTTCTCCAACAGTCCAAAGACATGCAGATTAGGCTAATTGGTGGCTCTAAATTGGCCTAGATGTGAGTGTGAATGGTTGTTTGTCTCTGGCCAAGTTTACATTAGACCGTATCTGTCTCGTTTTCTTTGCGGATGCACTGTCCGTTTACATTAAAACGCCTGGAAACGCCGGGAAACGGGAATCCGCCAGGGTCCACGTATTCAATCCAGATCGTGTCTGGTCCGGTGCTGTGTAAACATTGAGAATACGCGGATACGCTGTGCTGAGCTCTAGCTGGCGTCGTCATTGGACAACGTCACTGTGACATCCACCTTCCTGATTCGCTGGCGTTGGTCATGTGAGGCGACTGCTGAAAAACGGCGCGGACTTCCGCCTTGTATCACCTTTCATTAAAGAGTATAAAAGTATGAAAATACTGCAAATACTGATGCAAATACTGCCCATTGTGTAGTTATGATTGTCTTTAGGCTTGCCATCCTTCCACTTGCAAGTGGTAAGTGACGCGCATGCCCGATATGCACTAGGATCACACACACAGCGGCTCAGTCCCGAATCACTGCTTGTGCACTTCACTCGCGCGCTCTGTGAGCTGCGCAGGGCCGGAGTGCACACCCTCCAGAGGGCACTCGCTGTTCAGGGCGGAGTGATTTGGAGTGCAGGATGCCTGCGGAGCCGAGCGTATCCGTGTATTGGCGTTGCTGTGTGCACGCGAATCGTGTATTGGCGTTGCTGTGTGCACGCTAATCGTTTTAAAAACGTTAATCTGATGATCCGCTGATACGGTCTAATGTAAACCCCACCTCTGTGTCAGCCCTGCGATGGTCTCAGTGTTTAAGTCTAGGCTGAAAACATATCTGTTTAGTCAAGCCTTGTGTTAATGGTGTTTATGAGGTAAAGGTGTAGATCTGGAGAGTCCTCAGACATAGAGTATTTTGGTAAACTGGGATGTATGGATGCTGTCAGTCCCCAACTCACTTGCTCACTTGAGTTTGTTGATGGTGTAGTGGCTGCTGCTTTATGTCCCGGGGCTCCCTCATGCCTGTGTTACCTTCTGGCTTTCCCCTTTTAGTTATGCTGTCATGGTTAGTTGCCGGAGTCCCTGCTTGTACTCAGTGCAAAATGTATACTGTACCTACTTATTCAGGTGACATTGGGCATACCTAACAACCTGTGTTTTCTCTCTCTCTCTTTTCTCTCCCCCCAATCTGTCTCTCTGAGTTACATGTCAATCCTGGGATTGAGATGCTGACCTCTTCTGCTCCTCGGACCTGCCTGATCCATCCTGGTGCCCTGTGTCTGGTTGGAGTCTCATCACATCGCTCCTGTGGAGGACGGCCCCGTATGGACAGTTGAAAGTCACACTTGGAGGATGCTCTGGACTCTTACAGTAATGCTTTTATGGCTGAGGACTACAGTTGACTTGCTAACTTTAGGACTGCAGTTATCATGAACAGTTTTGCACTCAAGTTCCCATCAGTGAAGCGTTTATAGCATCAACGAAACTGACTTCATGTTAAAACTGTTAATATTATAGTCAGGCTGTCTGTTGTTGTCCAAATGAGGATGGGTTCCCTTTTGAGTCTGGTTCCTCTCGAGGTTTCTTCCTCATGTCGTCTGAGGGAGTTTTTCCTTGCCACCGTCGCCACAGGCTTGCTTATTGGGGATAGATTAGGGATAAAATTAGCTTGTGTTTTAAGTCGTTCAAATTCTGTAAAGCTGCTTTGCAACAATGCTTATTGTTAAAAACACTATACAAATAAACTTGACTTGACCTGGCGACTTGTCCAGGGTGTACCCCGCCTCTCGCCCATAGTCAGCTGGGATAGGCTCCAGCATGCCTGTGACCCTGTAGGACAGGATAAGCGGCTACAGATAATGGATGGATATCTCTATTTCTATCAAGAATGCAGACAAAATGAAGCAGTTGGTAAAAAAAAAGTTATAGATGGAATAAGTTGCTTTTATTGCTATAAATATCACCAAAAAGAGAGTTTAAATGTAGCACAGAAGTGCAGACACCCAGTGCTCTGAACTATGGTGATTAGTGATTGGTTGTTGGAAACAGTGGTGATCAGTGATTGGTCAGTTGCTCCTGAAGCCCAATCACTGAACTGAACAGCATTTCATAGATCAGAATAATTGAATTATGTGAATCAACAGTGAGAGCACTGCATGTGAAGGACTTGAAAGCAGCATTATGTGAGAATTTTTTTTTTTTTTACTTCAGGGCTCCCAATACAACTGCGATGTATAAATCACTTTTACGCTACTGTCGTAAATACAAATCGCACACTGAGTGTGCAAGTGCAACAATACAACACACAGTAAGGCAGCTAATGTAATATTGCTCACTAGTTCAACAGGAAGAAGCCCAGCTCAGTGTGTGTGTTGCAGCTATTTTTCACTCTTAGCTCTCGGCAATGAGTAAAAGCCAGTCCAAGATTTACTCTGGTCCGGTCTCTTGTTTGGTTATTCTCTCTTTTTCTCTTCCTGGCTTCCTCTTACAGAGTCTTCTTTGGTGACTATACCTCTGCCATGATGTCTGTACTGAAAATACTGATTTAGCTTCTTCGTATAGATCTTATAGCCTGATTTTGGAAGCTGTCGGTGGTGCTATAAAGCGCTGCACAGTTGATGCGAGATGTCTCAGGGACACCCCATCATAGTTACATAGTGCTATAACTGGAGAACTGGGCGTAGACTCGAAATGGAAGACAAGCCATTCTCCATATTATAAGTCAGTGTACCATCAACATGATTTTGAAGCTGATATTTTAACCCTCTGGAGTCTAAGTGCCCGCCGGTGGGCAATTTGACACTTCTCCAAAAACACATCTGTAACCCTGTGAGTTTTTGTCATTCAAACATATAAGTGACACCATTAAAAACCTTGAAACTTCTAGTTTTCAAATATATATATATATATATATATATATATATATATATATATATATATATATGAAATAAATTATATAGCTGGCCCTTTTTAAAGAGAGTGAAAAGAAATCTTTGGATTTTCTGTACTGTCTGACTGCAGCAGCCCCCGAGGCCACACCTATCGCTATTCACATGTAAAGTACCCGGTGCTTGAGTGGCTATTCAGAGGTGAGAGCACGCCCCATTCAGCCAGAAGGCAAAGGCAATGTCCTGCCAGAGCACATGGAAAGTGACAGGGGGGTGGGGGCCATCAGAGGTGTTTCACGCCCATCTAATTAGTATTCGACTAACAGAGACACTGGCTTGACATACAATTACTTTTTTACATTTTGTATGGAAACAACAAAACATTTCTAAATGCTCTTTTTACTTTTATGCAGCCAACACTTTTGTTTACAAGGTTCAAACTTCAAAAGTCTTGGCTAGATATATTTATTGTGTGTTTTCTTGCACTGTTTGAAGACCTCTAAAACCTGTTTTTTGTACAGTTGTGTTTACACTCAATTTAAATAAAACGTGTTTTTATTACATTCACTTTACTTTCATATTATTTTTTGTTAGGCTTTTCAGAATACAACCACGTGCCACTTTTGCATAGATGTTTACAGTTAGTTGAAATACTTGAAAATGTCAGGGTGTTGCAAACAGCCTCAAAGTCTCTGAAAGGCCTTAGACTCCAGAGGGTTAAGGTAAAAATCCTACCTATTGTTGCTTTAACAGATGGAGCTCACTGTATTACAGTGAAATCCATTGGTACCTCCATCTCTCTCTCTCTCTCTCTCTCTCTCTCTCTCACACACACACACACACACACACACACACACACACATATCAGATGGTCAGATTAAAGGTTTCTGCTCTTCATATCTCAGCTATCACTTTACAGCACTCTCAATCTGGCTGCAGACATTTTCGAAATGTAATCCGCTCTGAACATGTGAGACTGTTTTTAAATTATTTAATATTATGTTTCAAAAAGCAAGTCTCTTCAGATTGTCTTCAAAATTTGTCCTCTGAAGTTTCACCCTTCATCAGAAACCTGACCTCAGGGACATCCTGTGGATATCTGAAGAATCTGAATGTAACACTTGAATTTCCCCGTAACTGTGAACGACTTAAAAGACCATGAAGAATAACAGGAGCATTTTATTTACTTAAACTGGACACTGATATGTGTGTGTGTGTGTGTGTGTGTGTGTGTGTGTGTGTGTGTGTGTAGTGGCCGTGAAATTAATCTTGTCACATTTGTTCTAAGAATTTCTTCAAAGTAAATAGTCTGTATAATGAATAAAAGAGAAATATGGATAGAAAAATGAAAGAAAAAAGATGTGTAACATCATAATAATTAAAACTTAATATTTTAGAACTTTCTCAGGATTGCTTCATTCTTTCTTCTCATCATCTATGACCTTCAGCAAATGCAGCCTAGCGTGCAAACTTCTCCTGTGTGTGTGTGTGTGTGTACATGCTTGTGTCCACCTCTTCGCCTCACTCTCTGTCTCTTTAACCAGACTGTAAGTGTGTCATGCTAATATACTTAATTAAATCAACAATACCACAACTTTTTGTGACACATAGATGACACATCTATCTATCTATCTATCTATCTATCTATCTATCTATCTATCTATCTATCTATCTATCTATCTACCTACAGTGGTTGAAATAATTATTTAACGTCACCTATTTTTCTATTAACCGTATTTCCAGTGCATCTATTCACACGAAATGTGTGTGTGTGTGTGTGTGTGTGTGTGTGTGTGTGTGTGTGTGTGTGTAGATATTGGTATTGATCGGTATTTATTGATGCAATAAAACTACACCAAAAAAGAAATCACAGTATTGTAGGCAGGTTAGTACTTATACACATTTAAAAAGAGGAACCCACCTCTGAATGCAAGCAAACAAATCATTTATCACTAGAATGATCTCATGATGAGTAAACATCTCATGATGTGTAGAGGCAAAAAGCTCTTCCAAGACCTTCACAATAATGGCCCTTTTCCACTACCCTTTTTCAGCTCACTTCAGCTCGCTTCAGCTCACTTCAGCCCGACACGGCTCGCGTTTCGACTACCAAAAACCAGCACGACTCAGCTCGCTTCAGCCCTGCTTAGCCCCTAAAACTCGCACGGTTTTGGAGTGGGGCTGAAGCGAGCCAAAGCGAGCCGAGTGAGGCTGGGGGCGTGAGCAGACACTCCCCTGTGCACTGATTGGTGAGGAGGAGTGTCCTCACATGCCCACACACGCCCCACGAGCGCGCTGGGATCTGTAAACACCGCAAACCCGGAAGGAGAAGAATTACGAATTACGAGAATTTCTGAAGCCTTATGCGCCTCGCCTCATCTATACGCTCTTGCCAGTATCTGTTGGCGTTGTCAGTGACAACAAGCCACAGCACCAAGACCAGCAACACTAACGACTCCATGTCCTCCATGTTTATTGTTTACTATCCGGGTCGTGAGACTACCGCTTAAAAGCTCACTGATGTCACTGTTTGCGCCACTTAACGACATCACGTGACGTCCACCCACTTTCGCTAACTCCATCCAATGTGTCCACCCACTTCCAGCCAGCACGGTTCAGCGCGGTTGTAGTCGAAATGCAACTCCAACAGCCCCGCTCAGCCCGACTCAGCACGGCACGGCTCAGCCTGACTCAGCCGCGTTTGTAGTGGAAAAGCGGCATAAGATTGTTGAGCGGTATAGTAATGGTACTGGTTACTGACGGATTCCTCAACTCCTTAATGTTCCTATAAGCACCATCATGTCCATTATGTGCAAGTAGAAGGAACATCATTCAACCATCGAGTGGCCATGCACAAGAGATCCTTGCAAGATTTCTGACTGAGCATTGGGAACGTTAGTAAGAAGAACAGCCCAAGAGCTAAGGAACGTTTGAAAAGAGCTCGAGAAAACGCTAGAAGCAGTGCAGTTGTAACAGAGAAAACAACAGGTAATACCCTCCACAGCCACGGTTTCCATTCTCAATCACCCAGAAGACTCCATAAGTGAAGAAAAAGTATGATGAACTTGCTTGAAGTTTGCTCCAGAACATTTGGAGAAGCCTGTAGATTACTGGGAGAATGTGCTGGGAGAGTGTGCTCAGACAAGACAAAAAAACCCCAAAAACTTTTGTTTGGCTCGGCATATGAACCTAAAAGTATAGCTACAGTAAAGTTCAGAGGTCGAACCATCATGGTATGGAGCTGTTTCTTTTCTCTTCTCATGGTACCAGTACAATCCAAATTCTTGAAGGGAAAATGAATGGAGTCATGTCCTGGAAAATTCTGAGTATGATGAGGATGAGATGTGGGTGGACTTTCCAGCAGGATGACAATCCAAAACATACTGCAGAAGAGACTCTCACAATCAGTTCCATAAGAAAAAGATAAAGGTGTTGGAATGACCCAATCAATCAGCACACTTCAACCTAATATGTGAAAATATGTTGGATGAACTGAAGATCATGCTCCAACATTTCATTTAAAGACTTTGTGTGTGGGTGGCACGGTGGTGTAGTGGTTAGCACTGTCGCCTCACAGCAAGAGGTTTCTGGGTTCGAGCCCAGCGGCCGATAAAGGCCTTGCTGTGTGGAGTTTGCATGTTCTCCCCATGTCTGTGTGGGTTTCTTCCGGGTGCTCTGGTTTCCCCCAAAGACATGCAGGTTAGGCTAATTGGTGGCTCTAAATTGACCGTAGGTGTGAATGGTTGTGTGTCTCTATTGACCCTTTTCCACCAAATCAGTTCCAGGGCTGGTTCGGGGCCAGTGCTGGTTCACAACTTGTTCAACTTGCGAGCCAGCTGAGAACCAGTTTGCTTTCCCATAGCTCGGGGTGCTAAAGGAAGCCACGTCATTACGTCGCTGTATACGTCATTACGTCGCTGTATACGTCAGTTACGTCACTACGTTTGCATAAACCTTGGCGCGAATATCGAAGCAAAAACAACACGGAAGAAGCAGCAGCAGCAGCAACAACAACAATAATAATAATAATAATGGATGACTTCGCGTTTGTACAGCTGCTGCTTCTCGTCGCTTAAAAATGGCAATCTTTCGCGGTCTTGTTATTGTTGTTGGTCTTAACAACTCCGCCCCCCCACTGACGTAAGTGGTTCTTTCCTCTGGCCCAGCAAAGAGTTGGTGCTAGCCTGGAACTGTTTTTTCTGGCCCCAGAGCCAGTTCTTTGTCAGTGGAAACAGAAAACCCGGTTCCAAACTAAGCACTGGCCCCGAACCAGCCCTGGAACTGCTTTGGTGGAAAAGGGGCATATGTGATAACCTGGTGACTTGTCCAGGGTGTACCCTGCCTCTCACCCATAGTCAGCTGGGATACGCTCCAGCTTGCCTGCGACCCTGTACAGGATAAGCGGTTATGGATAATGGATGGATGGACTTTTTGTGTAGAAGAACGAGCCAAAATCCCACCTGAACACTGTGAGAGATTAGTTTCTCAAAGCGGTCATTGGGAAGAAAGACACCAAGCATTAAATAAATTTCAGTTACCATGTTCAATACTTTTTCCACTGTGTCATTCCACTTTATTGCACATAATTTTTTTGGGATTGGAATATTATGATTTCTTTTTCTTTGTAGTTTTATTGCATAAATGCCATTATTCTATCCACGTTGACTGGATACGAGCAATTACATGCTCTGATTGACTACTCTACTACTAGGCTATCAGCTCATATACCATGAGTAGAGAAAAACAAAATGGCGGCACGCATCAAATCAGATATATCACTTTGTTATCAAGTATTTAAAAGGAACAGAAGTAGCTAAAAGAATATAGTCCCCCCCCATCTCCTGTTCCACACTCCAGCCCAGTCGGTAGCAGTAATGCATCTTTAAGTTTGTTTGCAAACCGCCAAAAAACCCTAAAGAAGAAAAACAAAATCGTGGAGCACGTTACTGAACCAAGCAAGGATGAAATAAAAACTCTACTTGAAAACAAAACCTCAAAAAATGCAAAAAAAAAAAGCAACAAAATATGGAATAAAGTATTTGATGGTAAGAACATATCTTTTTTATTTTTCAAGAATTATTATTATTGCATTTTTCATAAATCATTACTGTTATTTCGCCGGTTTGTTTACATTCTAAGTGGAAATGAGTTTGTTGGAAATTTTGTATAAAGTTTTTATTTATCGAATTTGCAAAAAATAAAAATGTTGTTTCTCAAAATCCAGTAAATGTGGATAGAATAAAACAGTTATTCCACTCAATCTCATCGTACATGGCTTATAGCTGGCTCGGCGCTACACGCCTTATCTGTATGACTCGATTTCGTGGAATAACTGTTAAATATCTGCTCAACATTTGAGCATGGTAATAGCTGCACTGGAAATATGTTTAATAGAAAAATAGTTGACATGTTGAACACTTATTTCCACCAATCAATCAATCTATCTATCTATCTATCTATCTATCTATCTATCTATCTATCTATCTATCTATCTATCTATCTATCTATCTATCTATCTATCTCATTTTGTTCTCATTTCACATCTATTATATGAATCTACATTTCGTGTCCTCATCCATCTCTCTCTGAAAACCTGCTCTTTTCTTTTCTTTCTTTTTTTTATCCATGGCCCTGAGAACACGGCATCATCCCATTAATGGATGTGGAGGATTATGGCTGTCAGGAGTGTTTGGACCTGACCGATACACAGGCGAACGGCGGGCTTGTTTTTGGGTGACAGGTGCTGTAGCACAGTTTTTAGCAAATACTATGAGATGTAGGTCAGATATTTCCATCTGTCTGCTCAGCTTTCATTCGCACTCTAATGCTTTCACTGCGCTTGTGCATCCACTTTCGCCTCAGACGTCCAGCAGAAGAGTGCACCTGTCCAAACGCTGCATCGATAATGCAGGACATAAAGAACAATAGAAAATACGATAGATTAATCCTGTCCCAGTTACTGCTGAAAGAAAAATTCAGACACTAATCTTACGCAAAATGAGACACAATCAAATATGTAGGACAACAATATCCAGCCCAACCTGAATTATGGATTGTGATTGGTCAGAAGGTGTTGATTACTTTTCTATAACAGCAGTTCTGACAGTAGTGCAGCTGCAAATCACAGGTTTATATTAATGTGCTCATTCTAACAGCTCATTCACAGGGATGTGTACAGCAGATGCTCTACTGATTTGGTGAAGTTTTACTGTAAGGAGATGTTTATGTATCATTTAAGAATCCCATAAAGGACAGAGAAGATTACACGTTGAGGTTTCTCATTTTTTTTCTGCATCTAGAGAGAAAAAGAGAGGCTAGTGAGGGAACGACTGTTTATAGCTGCTAGAGCATAAGTGAGAATAGGAACTAGTTTGGTGGACAGAAAAATGTATAACATATCAATCCTTCTCCCTCCTCCCTCCTCTTAAACCTCATGCCAGCATAGTGTTGAGCCCACCAGTGCCACTGAACTCTGCCATCTCTCATGGCCTAGGAAGAGTGCCAGGATGTCTTCCAGTCTCAAATTAATCTGCTGGAGGTCTTGATGAACGACATCATTCCAACGGATGCATGGTTGGCCATGAGGGTATCTCCATCCCACCGCTGGCAGATCAAACTCATACATGGCCAGGCCCGGCGCCATGGGGGGACGAAAGGGGGCGTCGCCCCCTCGTGGCTACAGCCCCGCCCCCTCAACGGAGGCTCAGATCACTTAATTGTTTTCTTATGAAAATATAATGTATTATAGACGTATTAATAATTTGCATTTTCAAATACGAAATATTAAGTGGTTGCGCATTGCACAAAAATACATTTCACATAAATCACTACTAAAACTGGCACGGTAGAACAAATCTGATTGGTTGCTATGATTCTTACGTTGCAATCGTAGAATTCAACTGTATTAAGGTAGGATTATTTCAAAAAGCCTGAATTTAATATTAACCCTGTTTTAGACATATGTATCAATCCTAACTACTGGGGACTAGGTATTGTGGGTGTATGTGTGAAATGCTGACACAGCCGCGCACACACACACCTGTGATAAGGACAAGGGGAGGGGTCGTGCGGGCGGGGGTTTTACATGTAGTCTACACTTACAAGTGCACTGTCTCTGCAATATGCAGTCAGTTTGCGGGAGTAGTCTTTCCCCCACCGAATTAAACGAATTCAATCACAATGTTGTGAATCCATTTTCTTTCTTTGTAGGCTAAGTTTATCTCCGTTTATGTTGGTGCATGTGTTCATATATGGTCCGCTTTGTGCGCAAATAGCGTAAGAATATGTGTCGTTGACGTCAGCTCCCATGCAGCGGGGGTGAAAATTCATCACTTCAGAGTGTTTAGTCCCCTACACACCTAAACTGGGGTCGCGGATTAAGTGGTTAGCGTTGACTCGGTGCGAGTCAGGAAGGCTATTACTGGTGCAGCCGCGGGGTCTGTTGATTTTTTTAAATTATGATTTTGGCCGCCGAGCCAAGTACCTTAGACTTGCATTGACGTTTTGTTTTCATGCCGCGGAGCTATTTGTATGTATTTTAAATGTAAAGGACTTGCCTGTAGGTTTATGTGTGTGGTTTTACGTTTGGCATCTTTCCGGTTGTAACGCGTGTCTGTGAGAAAATTGGAGGGGAGGGTTAACAGGTGGGCACGGGAGTTGATAAAACTGCCCTGGTAATATGTCATGATTTTCCTGGACTAAAGCAACCTTCGGGGCCGTGGTGGTTTTGTGGTTGGCGCAGTTAATTGTTTGAAACACGTTGTCAGACCGCCATCACTACTACACACTATATGAAAAATATTTGCCCCCTTGCGATTTCTAATTGCCCCCTTAGTAAACTGTTCCTGGCGCCGGGCCTGTACATGGCTCTTGTGGGGTGGTCGTCTGTGCAGTGCAGGACGTGTCCGAGCCAACAAACACGGCACTGTGCGATGGTGTGAAGAATATTTGGCTGGTTAGTCCTCTGGCGGCGCAAATTCTTGTGAATCAAGAACCTGTTGAAGACATCACCAACTTCACCTACCTGGGCAGCATTATTGCTAAAGAGGGGGATACTGAGACAGATGTCAACTCCAGACTTGGGTGTGCAGCAGCAGCATTTAGAAGAATGAACAAGATCTGGGCCAGTACTTCAATTAGCAACTGTATGAAGATCCTGCTGTACTAGAGCATTGTCCTGCCAACAGCAGTCTACGCAGGAGAAACTTGGAAAATGACTGCCAAGATCACTCAGAAGTTAAACTTATTCCAACAACGGTGTCCACACAAAATACTCAAAATCACCTACAGGGACAGAATCTCAAACTCTGAAGTCCTGAAAAGAGTCAATCTACACAGCCTGCAAGAGATTGTGGTGGTGCCCTATGGTTGGAGTCTCATCACATCGCTCCTGTAGAGGACGGCCCCATGTGGACAGTTGAAAATCACACTTGGAAGACACTCTGGACACTTACAGTAATGCTTTTGTGGCTGAGGACTACAGTTGGCTTGCTAACTTTGGGACTGCGGTTGTCATGAACAGCTTTGCACTCAGTTTCCATTAATGAAGAGTTATAATATCAACAAAATTGACTTCATGTTAAAACTGTTAATGTTATGGGTTCCCTTTTGGGTCTGGTTCCTCTCGAGGTTTCTTCCTCGTGTCATCTGGGGGAGTTTTTCCTTGCCACCGTTGCCACGGGCTTGCTCATTGGGAATAGATTAGAAATAAAATTGGCTCATATCTTGGGTCATTCAGATTCTGTAAAGCTGCTTTGGGGCAATGTCTATTGTTGAAAGAGCTATACAAACTTGACTTGACTTGAAAGAAGAATGAGACTTGCAGGTCATGTTTTCCAACTGCCAGAAGAACAAATACCCAAGACAGCTATACAATGGTACCACCAAAGGGACGAAGGAAGAGAGGTAGACCCAAGAAGACATGGCACACCACCTTCAAAGAAGATCTGAAGCCACTCGACATCACCTGGGAAGCTGCAGGCGACTATGCTCAAAACCATAATGATTGGCGACGTCTTGCTGCCCGATGTACAGGTTGACTGTATGAGAGGAACTAAAAGAGAGAGAGAGTCCTCTGGTGGAGCTCCTCATTGGAGACACGGTCATACCAACTCACCCCCTCAATGGTCCTGAAGACACGGGTCTCGAAGCCGAGAACGGGGTGGCCAAGGTCTTGCTAAGAGGCTAGGTCTTGGTGCTGTAGAACAGCACAGACGAAACCACAGTGTTGTAGACCCGTAACTTGGTGCGTATCAATCCATCAGAAATAAAACATTGTAAAATGTTGTGAAATTGTTAGGGTTTTGCTGGGATTCGAACCTGGTTCGTTGGTGTGATAATCCAGCAAACCCCCACTAGGCCACCAGGGGGATGACTCAAATGCAGAGGCGTGAGGCGGAAGTAGAAAAAGAATCAAAAGGTTTATTTAAACTATATACACTATATACAGGGCAAAACAAAAGACAAAAAAAAAACCAAAGAGTAAAATCCAAAAGAAAAGCAAAGTGCAAAAATACAAAAGCTAAGAAGATCAAAAAAACACAGTACAAAGGAAACTGGAGATAAACATAACAGCACAAAGACTCCGTGACAAGAGGACTGAACTCAGGGGTATAAATAGACAAACTAATTAAGGACACAGGTGAAGATAATTAGGCAATTAACACAAACACAAAACACAGGAACAGTGGCGGCCTCTAGAGGCCAAAATAAACACGACATGAAAAGGAAATAACAGCGGCCTCTAGAGGCCAAAACAGTCCTAGTCCTAACAGGACCCCCCCCTCTAGGAGCGTCTCCTGACGTTCCCAGGGCGATCCGGATGGGCCGAATGGAAGTCCCGACATAGTTCTTTATCAAGGACATCCCGAGCAGGAACCCAGCAGCGCTCCTCAGGACCATAGCCCTCCCAGTCCACCAGATATTGCAACCCGCCGCGGACCCGGCGGGAGTCAAGCAGGCGATTCACAGTGAACACAGTCTGCCCCTGGAAGATGCGGGGGGGTGGGGGGTTCCTAGGGGCAGGGGCATACGTAGACGTCAGTACGGGCCGTAACAGGGAAACATGGAAAGTGGGGTTGATCCTCAGAGTCCGGGGCAACTGGAGCCGGTAGGAGACAGGGTTCACCCTGCGCACCACCTTGAAGGGGCCAATGTAGCGAGGAGCAAGCTTGCGGTTCTCCACCCGCAGTGGAAGGTCCTTAGTGGACAGCCAAACACGCTGCCCAGGGCGGAAAGCGTGTGCAGGTCTTCTATGGCGGTTGGCCTGAGTCTGGTTGGTTCTGGAGGTCTGTATGAGGGTCTTCCTGACCTTGCTCCAGGTCTTGCGACACCGTCTCACATATTGGTTGACCGAGGGCACCCCCGCGTCCTCCTCCTGGTCCGGGAACAGAGGTGGCTGGAACCCGAATTGGCACTGGAATGGCGACAGCTTGGTGGCCGATGACTGCAGGGTGTTGTGGGCGTACTCCGCCCATGGCAGCCAGGTGCTCCACGATGTCGGGTTATCCATAGCCAGGCCTCGCAGGGTGGTTTCCAGGTCCTGGTTGAGCCTCTCCGTCTGACCATTGGACTGTGGGTGAAACCCAGAGGAGAGGCTGGCAGTGGCTCCGATGACCTTGCAGAACCCGTGCCACACTCGGGAGGAGAACTGGGGCCCTCGGTCTGAGACGATGTCCTGTGGAAGACCAAAGACTCGGAAGACATGATTAAACAAAAGTTTCGCAGTTTCAAGAGCAGAGGGGAGTTTGCACAGTGGTATGAAGCGGCAGGCCTTGGAGAATCTGTCAACTAAGACCAAAATGACCGTGTTACCTTGTGACTCAGGGAGACCCGTGATAAAGTCGACTGCCACGTGGGACCAGGGACGCCGGGGAATGGTCAGAGGATGCAGGAGACCCTGGGGACGCTGTCGTGGGTTCTTGGTTCTGGTGCAAACCTCACAGGACAGGACAAATGACCTTACTTCCTTCTCCATGTTAGGCCACCAGAAGCGTCTTTTCAGGAAGTCCAGGGTCCTCCGAGCTCCCGGGTGGGCGGTGAGAGGGGAAGAGTGACCCCACTGGAGAACCTTGGCCCGGGCTTGATGTGGGACGTACAAGAGGCCTGGTGGCCCCGTCCCAGGACCGGGGTCCTGGCGTTGGGCTCGTCGGACAGCCTCCTCAATACCCCAGCGGACAGGGGCCACAATCCGGGACACAGGGATAATAGGCCCGACTTCATTCTCCCTGTTAGTGGCAGAGAACAGTCTGGACAGTGCGTCAGGTTTGGTGTTCTTGGAGCCGGGGCGGTATGAGAGGGTGAAGTCAAACCGACTGAAAAACAGGGCCCACCTAGCCTGTCGAGGGTTCAGTCTCTTGGCTTGCTGGAGGTACTCCAGGTTCTTGTGGTCAGTCCAAACCAGGAATGGATGTTGTGCTCCCTCCAGCCAGTGCCTCCACTCCTCAAGGGCCAGTTTGACCGCTAGCAGTTCTCGATCCCCCACATCGTACCGGGACTCAGCAGGACTCAGGCGGTGGGAGAAGTAAGCGCAGGGGTGCAGCTTTCCTTCCGAACGTTGAGAGAGCACCGCGCCGACACCACTGTCCGAGGCGTCCACCTCCACGATGAATGGTTGGGAGGTGTCCGGGAGAACCAGAATGGGTGCCGTGCAGAAGCGGTCCTTGAGGTCTTTGAACGCCTTTTCTGCCTGAGGAGACCAGCCATAAGATCCACCTGTCCCTTTGGTGAGGTCTGACATGGGTGCTGCCACAGAACTGAAGTTCCTGATGAACTTGCGGTAGAAGTTAGCGAATCCTAAGAACCGCTGAACCTCCTTAACGGACTTGGGAGTAGGCCAATCCCGGACGGCCAGGGTCTTGGCAGGGTCCATTTGGAGTTGGCCTGTCCGTACAATAAATCCCAGAAAGGAGACCTCGGGAACATGAAATTCGCATTTCTGGGCCTTGGCGAACAGATTGTTCTGTAGCAGCCTCTGGAGAACCTGGCGGACATGGTGGCGGTGCTCCTGCACGGTCTTGGAAAAGATAAGGATGTCGTCGAGGTAGACAAAAACGTATAGGTTAATCATGTCCCTTAAGACGTCGTTGATTAGGGCCTGAAAAACAGCTGGTGCGTTGGTGAGTCCGAAGGGCATCACCTGGTATTCGTAGTGCCCAGACGGGGTGTTAAAGGCAGTCTTCCACTCGTCTCCCTGTCGGATACGGATGAGGTGGTATGCGTTCCGTAGGTCCAACTTGGTGAAGACGGTGGCGCCTTGGAGCAGGTCGAAAGCTGTGGACATCAGCGGAAGGGGATATCGGTTGCGCACAGTGATCTTATTCAGGCCCCTGTAATCAATACATGGTCGGAGCCCCCCATCCTTCTTGCCGACAAAGAAGAAGCCGGCTCCAGCAGGTGAAGTGGAGGGTCGAATAAACCCAGAGACCAGGGCATCTTTGAGGTATTCCTCCATGGCCTTGCGTTCTGGCTGAGAGAGTGAAAACAGTCTGCCACGAGGAGGGGTAGTCCCAGGGAGCAAGTCGATGGCACAGTCGTAGGCCCGGTGCGGAGGAAGAACGGCGGCCCTGCTCTTGCTGAATACCTCCTTGAGATCCCAGTACTCTGTGGGAACTTGAGATAACTCGGTGAGATCAGGGGGCTCGGCAGGAGACACAGGAGAGCTAGAGAGCAGACAAGAGGCATGGCATGCAGGGCCCCATTCCACAACCTGGCTTGTTACCCAGTCTATGCGAGGGTTGTGGCGAGTAAGCCAAGGAAGGCCTAGAATAACTGGGAACTCAGGTGAAGGAATCAGGTGCAGGGATATTTCTTCCTTGTGACCTTGAGACTGGAGGAAAACTGGAGAAGTAACTTGGGTGACTCTTCCATCACCTAACGCTTGGCCATCGAGGGCAGACACAGACAGAGGGACTTCAAGAGGTGCAGTAGGTATATTGATGCTTTGGGCGAAGTGAATATCCATAAAGTTCCCAGCCGCCCCTGAGTCTATCAAAGCTTGACAAGAGTGGACAGACTCACCCCAGGAGATGGAGACCGGGATGTAGATTCCTTGGCCAGGGAGTCCGGGAGAGAGGGTAGGCCCCGTCACAACCCTCCCTCGGCTGGACGGGGCGGTCCTTTTCCCAAGAGTTCGGGACATGATGCTCGGAAGTGACCAGGCTTGCCACAGTAGATGCAGCACTTGTCCCTCCTTCTGCGCTCCCTCTCAGATGCGGAGAGGCGAGTACGACCCACTTGCATGGGTTCTGGACAGTCACTGAAGGAGGTAGACGGTCTCCAGGTAGAGGTAGGGAGGCTGGGGGGGCTCAAGGCTTGGTGGCGTTCTCTCATCCTGTTGTCCAGACGAATAGCATGTGAGATGAGGGTTTCGAGGTCACTTGGGCATCCAATAGAGGCCAGACCGTCCTTGATGGGGTCAGACAGACCATGGTGGAAGGCTGACACCAGGGCAGTCTCGTTCCATCCACTTACTGCTGCGAGTGTTCGGAACGAGATGGCGTAATCTGCGACGCTTCCTCCTTGCCGGATGGACATGAGCTTTCGGGCTGCGTCGGTACTGATGTCTGCCTGATCGAAGACCCGAAGCATCTCTTCAGAAAACAGCTGGAAATCAAAGCACTCAGGTCCCTGTCTTTGCCAGATAGCAGTAGCCCAGGCTCGCGCCTTACCAGCTAATAAGGTGATCACAAAGGCAATCTTGCGGCGATCCGTAGTGTAGGTGGTAGGCTGAAGCTCAAAGGTGAGTTGACACTGGGTAAGGAACTCTCGGCACTCACTGTGCTTGCCGTCATACCTCTGTGGTGCAGGAAGGCTGGGTTCGCGAGGTGAAGAAGGCAGCATTGCAGGAGGCACTGGAGCAGGAGTGGGAGCTGGATCAGGAGCAGGAACTGGATCAGGAGCAGGAGATGCAGGCAGAGATGTCAGCTGTGCCAGGGTTTTCCCAATTTGCTGAAGCAGTTCCTCGTGGCGAGCGAGGGCCTCACGTTGGCTGGTGAGCGTACGTCCATGAGCGTCCATGGTCGCTCCGAAGCGTGTCAAAGCTGCCATAATTCCCTGAAGGTTGGCCGGGTAGACAGTTGAAGCAGCCTCTGCTGAGTCGGTCATGACGGAGTCTTTCTGTTAGGGTTTTGCTGGGATTCGAACCTGGTTCGTTGGTGTGATAATCCAGCAAACCCCCACTAGGCCACCAGGGGGATGACTCAAATGCAGAGGCGTGAGGCGGAAGTAGAAAAAGAATCAAAAGGTTTATTTAAACTATATACACTATATACAGGGCAAAACAAAAGACAAAAAAAAAACCAAAGAGTAAAATCCAAAAGAAAAGCAAAGTGCAAAAATACAAAAGCTAAGAAGATCAAAAAAACACAGTACAAAGGAAACTGGAGATAAACATAACAGCACAAAGACTCCGTGACAAGAGGACTGAACTCAGGGGTATAAATAGACAAACTAATTAAGGACACAGGTGAAGATAATTAGGCAATTAACACAAACACAAAACACAGGAACAGTGGCGGCCTCTAGAGGCCAAAATAAACACGACATGAAAAGGAAATAACAGCGGCCTCTAGAGGCCAAAACAGTCCTAGTCCTAACAGAAATGTAAATGCTGTGATACAACCCCTATTCCAAAAAAGTTGGGAGAAAGTACAAATTGTAAATAAAAACAGAATGCAATGATGTGGAAGTTTCAAAATCCTATATTTTATTTAGAATAGAACATAGATGACATATCAAATGTTTAAACTGAGAAAATGTATCATTTAAAGAGAAAAATTAGGTGATTTTAAATTTCATGACAACAACACATCTCAAAAAAGTTGGGACAAGGCCATGTTTACCACTGTGAGACATCCCCTTTTCTCTTTACAACAGTCTGTAAACGTCTGGGGACTGAGGAGACAAGTTGCTCAAGTTTAGGGATAGGAATGTTAACCCATTCTTGTCTAATGTAGGATTCTAGCTGCTCAACTGTCTTAGGTCTTTTTTGTCGTATCTTCCGTTTTATGATGCGCCAAATGTTTTCTATGGGTGAAAGATCTGGACTGCAGGCTGGCCAGTTCAGTACCCGGACCCTTCTTCTACACAGCCATGATGCTGTAATTGATGCAGTATGTGGTTTGGCATTGTCATGTTGGAAAATGCAACGTCTTCCCTGAAAGAGACGTCGTCTGGATGGGAGTATATGTTGCTCTAGAACCTGGATATACCTTTCAACATTGATGGTGTCTTTCCAGATGTGCAAGCTGCCCATGCCACATGCACTAATGCAACCCCATACCATCAGAGATGCAGGCTTCTGAACTGAGCGCTGATAACAACTTGGGTCGTCCTTCTCCTCTTTAGTCCGAATGACACGGCGTCCCTGATTTCCATAAAGAACTTCACATTTTGATTCGTCTGACCACAGAACAGTTTTCCACTTTGCCACAGTCCATTTTAAATGAGCCTTGGCCCAGAGAAGACGTCTGCGCTTCTGGATCATGTTTAGATACGGCTTCTTCTTTGAACTATAGAGTTTTAGCTGGCAACGGCGGATGGCACGGTGAATTGTGTTCACAGATAATGTTCTCTGGAAATATTCCTGAGCCCATTTTGTGATTTCCAAAACAGAAGCATGCCTGTATGTGATGCAGTGCCGTCTAAGGGCCCAAAGATCACGGGCACCCAGTATGGTTTCCCGGCCTTGACCCTTACGCACAGAGATTCTCCCAGATTCTCTGAATCTTTTGATGATATTATGCACTGTAGATGATGATATGTTCAAACTCTTTGCAATTTTACACTGTCGAACTCCTTTCTGATATTGCTCCACTATTTGTCGGCGCAGAATTAGGGGGATTGGTGATCCTCTTCCCATCTTTCCTTCTGAGAGCCGCTGCCACTCCAAGATGCTCTTTTTATACCCAGTCATGTTAATGACCTATTGCCAATTGACCTAATGAGTTGCAATTTGGTCCTCCAGCTATTCCTTTTTTGTACCTTTAACTTTTCCAGCCTCTTATTGCCCGTCCCAACTTTTTTGAGATGTGTTGCTGTCATGAAATTACAAATGAGCCAATATTTGGCATGAAATTTCAAAATGTCTCACTTTCGACATTTGATATGTTGTCTATGTTCTATTGTGAATACAATATCAGTTTTTGAGATTTGTAAATTATTGCATTCCGTTTTTATGTACAATTTGTACTTTGTCCCAACTTTTTTGGAATCGGGGTTGTATAAGATGTGTTGAACTCTGCTTCATCACACCACCACATTGCTGATTCATTTACTGGAACAGCATTGTGTCGTTCTTTTGTCTCTTCCTCTGTTTCTCGATTATTTATTTTAATATTAAAGTGAATGCTCTGATCCTCCACTGCATGTTGTATTAGTTTGAAGTAAAATCAGGTCACATTTCAAAGACAGAGCAAGCTGAATGAAAGAGATTCACTTCTGCATAATGACTGAACAATCAGACAAAAGCTTCAAAGTTGAGTAGTTTTTTTTCCATAATTTATATTCACACTTAAATTTATTTAACATTTCAGCAGCTGTGTGTGTGTGAGAGAGAATGATTAATTGTCAGTGAAAAACAAAACCTTTATCACCTTAGTGATTTACAGACTATAACTGAGAGAAAGATGAATTCATTGATGAACTAAAACACAATGAGCACAAAAACCTTTACACGCTGCAGGAGAGAACAACAAATCATTTTCTTCATCCTGAGCTCATCATTACATCCATAAATCACTTAGAAACACTGCAGGACGTGGTGTTAATTCATGGCAGGATGATTTAATGAGTTGTTCATCTCCAGTGTTGAGTTAGAGCTCCTGATTAACTTTCTCTCTCCACACACACAGAAAATCTGCAAAGTTATGTAGGTTTTCCTGTCTGACTTCCTGAGCTGAAAACCAATCACTGAACATTTTGCACCTCATCGCCTTGTTTTCACCATCTTTAAGTTTTAGTTTCTGTATTTTTAGTTTTTTGTCTTTTTAGTTTCTGTTTCGCTGCCAAAGTGTGTTTTGCATCAGATTGGTTAAAGTGAATTTTATTATTTCTCAGTTTCCTGAATGTGTCTGAAAATAAAATTATTAATCTGAGCACAATGAACATCCTGCTGTCCTTCAGGTGTGTGTGTGTGTGTGTGTTTTGATTTTCTACAGGAGAAATTAAATCTGAGGCTTCGTATGGCAACAGACACAGCAACATGCAATCAAACCTCTGCTTTTTCTTCAATGTCTCAACACTCTTGTAGAGGTGAGAGACATCACAGCAATCTTCTCCAACACACACACACGGTTCCAATCCTCTGATTTGCGGTTTATCACTTTTTTTTTTGTACAGAGAATAATTTGAAGGCTGTAGAATGTAGAATTTTCGAGAACAGTTTAAGTGTAAAAATCACTCAAAAAATACAGCATTTCTAAAAGAAAAAAAACCATAACTTGTCTGTAAATTGTCTACAACAACAAACATATTCTCGGATTCAAGTTAGTCATCTTATATAAATCATATTATTCCATAACAACTTAAAATTAGCATGTAATGTATCCAGTAAGTCCAAAGAAACCTGAGCTTACAAGAAATAAAAGGACTTCTGTTTATTTTATAAAGATTTAAACATTCTGTGCCATTCTGTTTTATACCACAATATTTTGCGACAATTGTACTTTTTTGTTTAAAGAACCATGTACTTTTTATTCATTCATATGTCTTGGGTGGCACGGTGGTGTAAGTGGTTAGCAAGATCGCCTCACAGCAAGAAGGTTCTGGGTTCGAACCCACCGGCCGGTGAGGGCCTTTCTGTGCGGAGTTTGCATGTTCTCCCTGTGTCTGCGTGGGTTTCCTCCGGGTGCTCCAGTTTCCCCCAAAGACATGCAGGTTAGGTTAATACGGGATGGCCTTGGGCTGAGGTGCCCTTGAGCGAGGCACCGAACTCCTGACTGCTCCCTAGGCGCTGTTAGCATGTGTATGTTCACTGCTTCAGGTGGGTTAAATGCAGAGAGGAAATTTCACAAGTGTGTGATGATTATTCATCACACACTTGTGAAATTTCCTCTCTGCATTTAACCCACCTGAAGCAGTGAACACACACATTTCTCACTTACACTCACCAGCCACTTTATTAGGAACACTATTATTTAATCAGCCGATCCCTTAACAGCGGCACGATGTATAAAATCGTGCAGATACAAATCAAGAGTTTCAGTTAATGTTCACTTCAAACATCAGAATGGGAAAAAATTGTGATCTCACAGTGTGACTTTCACTGTAGCATGGGTGTTGGTTTGAGCCAGATGGACTGGTTTGAGTATTTCAGAAACTGCTGATCTCCTGGGGTTTTCACACACACAACAGTCTCTGGAGTTTACATAGAATGGTGTGAAAAACAAAACAAACAAAAAAACATTAAGTGAGTGACAGTTCTGTGGATGGAAACAAACGCCTTGTTGATAAGAGATCAGAGGAAAATGGTCAGATTGGTTCGAGCTGCCAGGAAGGCTATAGTAACTCATAGTAACTCTTTACAACCGTGGTGAGCAAAAAAGCATCTCAGCATGCAACAGCAGAAGACCACATTGGGTTCCACTCCTGATAACCAAGAACAGGAATCTTAGAATCAAGAACCAATTCCTATTAAAGTGGCCAGTGAGTGTACATTATAGTAGCTATAAACAATTGATCCCTGACCAGCCCCTTTATTTTCTTCTTTTTCAGTTAATAAGACAAAAAAAACAGAGAAAACCTAAGAAACCGCAACGAGACTCCTTCCAATCCCGTCACATAAATTGCAGTAAACTTTACCATATCAATGAACTTTTTAATCCGTTTGAGTCCCTGTGAATAAGCTGTTGCTATAGAAATGATAATATATTTGAACAAGCGTGACTGTGACTTGCTGATACTACAGAAAATCAAATCAACACCTTCTGACCAATCAGAATTGAGATTTCAGCATTGCAGTGTGCTGTAAACAAGTATGTATTATTACGGACCATGTCCTTGTGATGTTCTATATCACTACACATGAATCAGAAAAGAAAAACAAATCGTGATTATGGAGAAGAGGGAGAAAAACAGAAGCAGCGGTGTATGATGTCCTGCAACGAGGCAGTGGAGATTTATTGGCGTTCCGAATGTGAGATGCTCGTCAGGGATTCGGTGCACGCTGTGGCCGATCTGCCGCCGCGGTACAGGGTTAATGTGATTGTAGGGACAGCTGTCAAGGTGACTCAGGACATGCTTCCCTCCTCCTGAATAGCACTTCCTGTTTTACCAAATCCACATGCAGTGGGCACGAGATGCAAACAAATTACACAACAGACCATAACAGTGATGATGTGATGATGAGCTGAACAGATAAACAGATAAAAAGAATTCACACTGTACATTCCTCCTGTGTGTATATACAGTATTCATAATGCATCATTGTTTATCACTAGTACGTATTAAATGTCTACATTCCAAAACTGTGACATAAACTGATAAACTGTGATTTTTATTTTTTTTTACAATTTGAACCTAAATAAAAGAATAAGAAAAAAAGCCTGACTATACAATAATCACATGAATAAATGCAAACAGAAAAATAAAACATTCTGTGGCATGCTGTTATAGGAGACTAATCAACAGTCGGGTGGTGTGATGAAGTAGAGTTACTGTTACTGTGTCCTGCTGTACATGATGCCACAAAGTCTTTTATTCCTCTTTTACTACAGCAAAGAAGAAAATATTGTACTTTTTATCCATTTATAATTACCTCAATGGCTGTGAAAAAAGTTAGCTCATATTCTAACTTACACTACAACCCAAAACTTAGCTTTATCCTCTGACGGTTACAAAGCACCGACTGTTTATGTGGAGCACATGAAAGAGCTGTTACTATAGAAAGGATCACATATTAGAAAAATAGATACCCTATGGGTGGTGTAGTGGTTAGCGCTGTCGCCTCACAGCAAGAAGGTCCGGGTTCGAGCCCCGTGGCCGGCGAGGGCCTTTCTGTGTGGAGTTTGCATGTTCTCCCTGTGTCCGCGTGGGTTTCCTCTGGGTGCTCCGGTTTCCCCCACAGTCCAAAGACATGCAGGTTAGGTTAACTGGTGACTCTAAATTGACCGTAGGTGTGAATGTGAGTGTGAACGGTTGTCTGTGTCTATGTGTCAGCCCTGTGATGACCTGGCGACTTGTCCAGGGTGTACCCCGCCTTTCACCCGTAGTCAGCTGGGATAGGCTGCAGCTTGCCTGCGACCCTGTAGAACAGGATAAAGCGGCTAGAGATAATGAGATGAGATACCCTATGGGTACATGTGGCTACTGCTTATAAATAAAATTGTTTTCTGATATCATGTCCATACAGTAAATATATGCATGTTATCAATTCTACTCGCCTCATCTCTTGCAAACATCACCAAGCTGTGAGCAGCATCAGGGCTTGGAGTATTTTGGTTTACTGTGTTTTGTTCAAAATACAGTGCTGTGAACTAGATCTATTTTCAAAATAGTAAGAAAGCACTTGTTCATGAATTGTCTTAGAAGCATTATCTAGTACTAATGAGCACACTTTGTTTCACAAGTGTAGTGTAAAGACTCTAAAATGAAAAAATTAAAAAAATTAAAGCGAATAGCAGAAGTTTGATATTGGCTTCTCAATATATCTGCCAAAAAAACTAAAAAAAAAAAAAAAACCCTTACAAAACCTTTCATTTGACCTTTCAGAAGGACCAGACAAAAGCTGTGATAATCAAAAGGTACATTTTCTTAAAATAAACACCACTTACTTGATATCGAATCAGTAGTCTTGGCCAACCACGAGGTGAATTTTGTTTATCTTTTTATCTGCAGATTATCTTCCAATACTACGAAGTTATAACGAGGTTTCTCTTATTTCGTTTCTGGTTCTGATTGGTTCCGAAGTTTATCAAGAAGTAGAACGGGTAATCGAACTTGATCAGGATAAGTGCTGATTGGTTATGAAGTTATACTCATTCTTACATTCTTACAACAAGATGACATAGTGGCTTCATCACTCATTCTTGTGTAGCTTTGATAACACCAGATCAACTGTTCGTATCGCGAGATCACGATTCGCCGTTCTGGTGATTGTAATACTTATGCGGATGCGCAGTGCGCTATTGTTCCACTCATTCTTCCATTCTTACAACACAATGGTAAAAGTGGCTACTGCCTCGCTTTGCCTCTATGAGGCAGTAGCCACAAGAAATGCATTGATTTGCAGCTGCACTGCTGTCAGAGCTGCTGCTATAGAAATCGAATCTACACCTTCTGATTAATCACAGTTCAGAATTCAACATCATTAAATAAACTGTGAAAAATGATTTAATTCTAAAATTATTTCAGCATTCTCCCCCAATAATGTCATTTTAAATGCAATTATCACAGGTGGGCGGCACGGTGGTGTAGTGGTTAGCGCTGTCGCCTCACAGCAAGAAGGTCCTGGGTTCGAGCCCCGGGGCCGGCGAGGGCCTTTCTGTGCAGAGTTTGCATGTTCTCCCCGTGTCCGCGTGGGTTTCCTCCGGGTGCTCCGGTTTCCCCCACAGTCCA
This sequence comes from Neoarius graeffei, assembly GCF_027579695.1. Lineage (NCBI taxonomy): Eukaryota > Metazoa > Chordata > Actinopteri > Siluriformes > Ariidae > Neoarius > Neoarius graeffei. The sequence continues at coordinate 43,594,134 of NC_083581.1, forward strand.
AAGACATGCAGGTTAGGTTAACTGGTGACTCTAAATTGACCGTAGGTGTGAATGTGAGTGTGAATGGTTGTCTGTGTCTATGTGTCAGCCCTGTGATGACCTGGCGACTTGTCCAGGGTGTACCCCGCCTTTCGCCCATAGTCAGCTGGGATAGGCTCCAGCTTGCCTGCGACCCTGTAGAAGGATAAAGTGGCTAGAGATAATGAGATGAGATTATCACAGGTTTGGATTTGAAATTGTTTTGTGTATCGTCCGTTATTTTTTCAAGTGGAAAATGTTCAGTGGATTTTATCTATTTCATGGTGTTGTTGTCGTCCTCCTCATCACACTGTGTGAAAAATGCTCGTCAGTGTAAGACTGAGTGAGTTGTGCAGAGTGTGATTTTTCCAGGTGGCAGTGAGGAATGTCAGCAGAAACACGGCCTGACCCCAAACAGGCAGGAGAAGGTTAAACACGCTGTTAAGAAGAAGAATGGTAATGGCTGTAATGTGGTGAGGAACAGGAGGCAGAGGGAGACCCGGCTCGCTTAGTATGGAAATTAAAAGCCATAAATCGAGCAGGATCATGTCGTGCTGAGTGAGCAATCCTGTCACAGCACTGGAGTTTACACTCAGAGAGGCAGCGAGCGGTGTTTGTTTAAGACACTCATTAATGTGTTAGTGATACAGATTTTACAGAAGAACTCTGTAAATTCTGAAAACTCAGATTACAATCAGGAGGAAAAGTTTGCAAGGTCAGGACACAGAGTCAAGAGGAGCTCATTAGCAGATAACATGTATGACTTTGAAACATGTAACACTGGCTAAAAGTGTGCACAGGACTGGGTTTAAAATCCCACTCCCATATGACCCTGAAGGAATTCTGACCAATCCTGCCCACTCCCAATGGAATTCTGACCAATCCTGCCCACTCCCAATGGAATTCTGACCAATCCTGCCCACTCCCAATGGAATTCTGACCAATCCTGCCCACTCCCAATGGAAATCTGACCAATCCTGCCCACTCCCAATGGAAAGCTGACCAATCCCGTCCACTCCCAATGGAAATCTGACCAATCCCATCCACTTCCAATAGAAACCTGTCCAATCCCATCCACTCCCAATGGAATTCTGATCAATCCTGCCCATTCCCAATGATTTCTGATTAATCCCCCCACTCCTAAAGGAACTCTGATCAATCCCCCCACTCCCAAAGGAATTCTGATTAATCCTGCCCACTTTCAATGGAAACCTGACCAATCCCATCCACTCCCAGTGGAATTCTGAGCAATCCTGCTCATTCCCAATGATTTCTGATTAATCCCCAACTCCTAAAGGAAATCTTATCAATCCCCCCACTCCAAAAGGAATTCTGATCAACCCCACCCACTCCCAAATAATTCTATCCAATTCCACCCACTCCCAAAGGAAATCTGACCAATCTTTAGAATCCCTAAAGGAATCTCACATGGCTCCCAAGGAATTGTGACTAATCTTGTCCTTTCCTGAAAAATTCTGATCAATCCCACACATCCTTGAAGGGATTATGACCAATTCCTCCCACTCCTCAAGGAATTCTGACTAATCCTGCCTACTGTTAAAGGAATTCAAAAAAAATCCTCTCCATTCCCAAAGGAATCAAAGACCAAGATCACATGCCTCTAAAAGGATTCTGATCACTCCTGCCCACTCCCAAAGGAGTTTTGACAAGTTTCATGCACTTCCAAAGAAATTTTGACCAATCATGCTTGCTCCTGGAGGAACTCTGACCAATCCCACCCATTCCTGAAAGAATTCTGACCCATTACTGATAGAATTCTGGTCCATCCCACATGCTCCTGAAGGAATTCTAACCAATTCCATCCCTTCCCAATGAAATTCTGACAAATGCTGTCTATTTCTGAAGGCATTCTGGCCGATCCAGCCTGCTCCAGAACAAATTCCAACCAATCCCTCCCAATTTCCCAGATATTATTTACGTTATTATATTGTGTTTAGCATTTTCTAATGAAGTCTGTTGGTCCTATTTTATAAAATATAAACAAGTAAGTCATTTAAACCACAGCAATTCTAACCAGGATAAAATATTTACTGAAGTTGAATAATAGAATGAGGTACATTCCACTGAATGGGTGCCATTTGCTTGTTGTACCACTCCCAAATTAAACTTAATTTATTAGATCTTTTCAACACTGATTATAACAACACACATATTTAACTATTCAAAATGTGTATTGGTCAACCTCAGGCTACGTTATTTATTTTTTTACAAGGTTTGGAAGTCAAAGATGGCTGCATACTCTTTATATGAGTAACAGGACTGAAAGTAACAAGACTGAGTTTTTAGCCTAGGATTAGCTAATACATGGAATTAAGCCACATGGCGTCATCGCTAATAGCATGACCACACTTAGAACATTTTAGTGATTTACCAAAAATCTGTATTTTTAAAATAAACAAATATCATCTAAGAAATAATTTAAGTAACAGGACAGTATGTTGACATTGACCTTATCAGTCAAAGTTAAAAAAAATCATCAAATATACAGAAAAGTAAATGAGAGAACTAACTTTTGGTCTTCCCATGGCCTTCAGAAGACACAACTGATGTAACTTCCTGTTGAGCATGTGATTTATGGAATGTTCCAAATTTGTCAGATGGGGTAATATGTTTGGGTAACAGGACTGAGTGAAAACCCAGGGACATGACTAAAATGTGTATTTTAACTAAGATATTGTGGATTTCTTATGAAAAAAATATATTTAAACCATGGATAGGATATGGAGTCACACAACTGTGCAAAAGAAATACTGTTTCTGAAGGATTTTAATTATAATATTTCATAGTTAAGTATAAAGTTAGAGTGCGGGGACAGGTAACACATGCTATTTTTCAGTGTTTTAGGTACAACCCCGATTCCAAAAAAGTTGGGACAAAGTACAAATTGTAAATAAAAACGGAATGCAATGATGTGCAAGTTTCAAAATTCCATATTTTATTCAGAATAGAACATAGATGACATATTAAATGTTTCAACTGAGAAAATGTATCATTTAAAGAGAAAAATTAAGTGATTTTAAATTTCATGACAACAACACATCTCAAAAAAGTTGGGACAAGGCCATGTTTACCACTGTGAGACATCCCCTTTTCTCTTTACAACAGTCTGTAAACGTCTGGGGACTGAGGAGACAAGTTGCTCAAGTTTAGGGATAGGAATGTTAACCCATTCTTGTCTAATGTAGGATTCTAGTTGCTCAACTGTCTTAGGTCTTTTTTGTCGTATCTTCCGTTTTATGATGCACCAAATGTTTTCTATGGGTGAAAGATCTGGACTGCAGGCTGGCCAGTTCAGTACCCAGACCCTTCTTCTACACAGCCATGATGCTGTAATTGATGCAGTATGTGGTTTGGTATTGTCATGTTGGAAAATGCAAGGTCTTCCCTGAAAGAGACGTCATCTGGATGGGAGCATATGTTGCTCTAGAACCTGGATATACCTTTCAGCATAGATGGTGTCTTTCCAGATCTGTAAGCTGCCCATGCCACACGCACTAATGCAACCCCATACCATCAGAGATGCAGGCTTCTGAACTGAGCGCTGATAACAACTCGGGTCGTCCTTCTCCTCTTTAGTCTGAATGACACGGCGTCCCTGATTTCCATAAAGAACTTCAAATTTTGATTCGTCTGACCACAGAACAGTTTTCCACTTTGCCACAGTCCATTTTAAACGAGTCTTGGCCCAGAGAAGACGTCTGCGCTTCTGGATCATGTTTAGATACGGCTTCTTCTTTGAACTATGGAGTTTTAGCTGGCAACGGCGGATGGCATGGTGACTTGTGTTCACAGATAATGTTCTCTGGAAATATTCCTGAGCCCATTTTGTGATTTCCAATACAGAAGCATGCCTGTATGTGATGCAGTGCCGTCTAAGGGCCCGAAGATCACGGGCACCCAGTATGGTTTTCCAGCCTTGACCCTTACGCACAGAGATTCTTCCAGATTCTCTGAATCTTTTGATGATATTATGCACTGTAGATGATATGTTCAAACTCTTTGCAATTTTACACTGTTGAACTCCTTTCTGATATTGCTCCACTATTTGTCAGCGCAGAATTAGGGGGATTGGTGATCCTCTTCCCATCTTTACTTCTGAGAGCCGCTGCCACTCCAAGATGCTCTTTTTATACCCAGTCATGTTAATGACCTATTGCCAATTGACCTAATGAGTTGCAATTTGGTCCTCCAGCTGTTCCTTTTTTGTACCTTTAACTTTTCCAGCCTCTTATTGCCCCTGTCCCAACTTTTTTGAGATGTGTTGCTGTCATGAAATTACAAATGAGCCAATATTTGGCATGAAATTTCAAAATGTCTCACTTTCGACATTTGATATGTTGTCTATGTTCTATTGTGAATACAATATCAGTTTTTGAGATTTGTAAATTATTGCATTCCGTTTTTATTTACAATTTGTACTTTGTCCCAACGTTTTGGAATCGGGGTTGTAGTTTTTATTAATCCTTACAATTATATATCTTAAATTTGAAATCATATCAATGTGCAGGACATTCTGCGTAATAAGGAAATGTATTTTAAAGTACATTTTTATGTGCATTTATACATGTAATTTTCTAGGGACGGAAATGGCACCAATTCGGTGGAATGGCTCATGAAGTACATGTGTCATGCTGCATCGTATGAGAAACCCATCATGTCCTATGTACGTGAATGTGGCTTCATGTGTTTCTGTAACTCAGAGCGAGGTTTTTCTGGAGTTATTTCATTTGATGTGCGTCTTTTGAAATTGTTGGATCTTTGGACTTCCTCTTTTGTATGCTCGGACAGACAGTTTGAACTTTTACAGTTAAAGCGAAAAATAGTGAATAGTGAGCCTGTATTATTTTTTATAAACATCTAAAAAGACCCTGAGTAAGACACTGAGACAAGACAGGAAATTAAACATCATAAAAAAATTGAGATTCTGCATTAATTGGGTCTAAACTCAAGTTTGATGAGTGCTGATGAGAACATTTTATGAGACTTAAATCCTTTTCCAATTCTGAAAATCTGCTAAGACACTTTTAATTAAAGAGATCTACAAGGGTGTGTTGTTACCTGCAATATTCTGTCTACCATGTGCAGATTTTATAAATGTAGAAATCCATTGCCTCTATCCTCAGGTAACACCACTTCATTTCACAGCATGTCCAATCACACGGCTTGGTTTTATGGAGATTAATCTAAAAATGGAGCTGTGTGCAGGGCTTACATTACACCATAATACAGCTCAAATCACATAAAATCATCTTAAAAAAAAAAAGGAGGACATCACTAAAAAGACACAAAGAGACATGTGATTAATGGACTCACCTCATTTTTCTTCAGTTTGATTTCCTGATGGCATTTTATTCTGTGATTTGTTCCATTTTCTATTCGACTCCAGATAATAACACAGTGATTAAACATGTCCTAAGAGATGTATGAGGATGCGGGAAAACTCAGACCTGATCATTAATTAACATTTCAAATATGCATTTTACCATGCATTTTACCTTTTTATGATTTACTATTATATTTTATATTAACATTTGTCTTGGCAGAAAAAAACTTAGGCTTATATAGTAATAATATCAATTCAGAAAGATTTCTAAACAATGTTCTGTTATTTACTGTTTTGTTGTGCAACGAGAGTTCTGATTATTTATTTTTTTTTTTTCATCTTCAGTATGCACTTTATCCTGGTTAGTCTATCCCAGGAATACTGGTCGTGAAGCAGGAATATACCCTGGATTGAATGCTAGGCCATCACACACTACCATGAATGCAAACACACACACACACTACAGTAAAATGCAGAAACAAACAAACAAACTCCACACACTAAAACCCACCACAGACAGTGGAGCCCTTTCTGACAGAAAAACACAAAAACTGAAAAACCTTTATGGATTATTATTATTATTATTATTATTATTATTATTATTATTATTATTATTAAAGATTTGCAATCTAATTTTGTTTACGTGATAATTTCACAATTATTTCATTCATGTCAATAAGTGAGATTATAAAATCTATAAGATTATAGAATAAATTAGTTTTTTAACCTAAAATGGTTAATATTTAACCTAATAATAATAATAATAATAATAATAATAATAATAATAAAGTATTATAAATGCAGCTAGTAATGTATTCATTAATTATGAGAAATCTTTGAACTGGAGATTAGATTATACTACACAGCATTACAAAGACAAATTTACAATGACACGCAAATGATTAATGGACTTTCAAAATAAAAATAAATTTTTTCCTGGTGGCATTTTCTTTTCTGTCATATCTGATATCTAATTTAACTGAGCAGCCACACACAGCCGGTGACAAGACAAGAGGAAGTTACAAACATAATAATAATAATAATAATAATGTTTTTTCTTAAAAAGTGCGTGTCATGGGTCCCAAATCCATCCTTTTAGATTCTATAGCAATATAATCATAATAATCTGGAGCCTATAGTCATTATTATTCATAACGTGAAACATAGATGCTGTTCATATGTTAATGTTTTCACACACACACACACACACACACACACACACACACTGCAGTCTGCACAGTGACTCAGCAGTTTGAGGAGAAAGTGAGCAGAGAGGGCTTGAGTGGAATTGATGAGGTGTCTGGAGGTCACCCCAGGCCACCTGTCCACCAGGTGTGTCTATGTGTGTGTTCTCGAGATGTCCTCTATGAGGTGAATGTAACATATCTCACACACATCTCACACATATGTTCTCGTGACAGAACCAATCAGAGAGTGTTTGTTTGGGTCGGTTTGGTAAACTTTCAGCTATAATTCTATATTCCTCAGATGTTTCCATGCGTTTGTCTCTCCATAGATAAACCTGGTTTTATAAGGTTCCATCTGCCAGCCAATCATCATTCAGGATTACACGCAATACAGGAGACCAGTCAATCAGCCAACGGATCTTAAATCAATGGATTTATTCATAAATTGTTCGTTTGAATGTTTACACAAGAAATTAGTGTTCATGAAAATCCCATAAATTCGAAAAAAAAACCCCAAACCTTCATATCCTACTCATTACATTACATGGCATTTAGCAGATGCTTTTATCCAGAGTGATGTACAATGAGTGCAAAAGTCAGGTACACAAAGTACTGAACTTTTAGACAAGAAAGTTCTAGTGACAACTGAACAAGTGACAATAATACTTAGTGCAATATTCTCTTGCACCAATACTCAAACAGGCAAGGAAACAAACCAACTATATAAAGTACAACTAAAATAGAGAACTCAAACCCTCTAACCCCAGGCTAGACAGTACACAGCCTGTGCTGGTCTAGACAGATATGCAGTTACACAGTGGGCAGGGAAGCAGGGGAGAGGTGCAGGTGGTCAGGGAGTCAGCAGTTCTGACTGTAATGGGAAGGTCATTCCACCAACGGGGGACCAGGACAGACAGTAGTCTTGAGTGGGCTGGGCAAGAGTGGACAGAAGGTAGGGCCAGGTGACCAGTAGTCACAGAGCATAGGGATCTGGCTGGTGTGTAGGGGTGGATCAGACTCTGGCGGTATGCTGGCCCTAACCCCTTGACAGCCTGGTAAGCTAGCACCAATATCTTAAATTTGATAGGAGCTGCAATGGGTAACCAGTGCAGGTTGGCAAACAGAGGGGTGACATGGGAAGAATGAGGAAGGTTGTAGACCAGGTGAGCTGCAGCATTCTGGATGAGCTGCAGGGGTCTGATGGCAGTAGCTGGAAGGCCAGCAAGGAGAGAGTTGCAGTAGTCCAAGTGGGAGAGGATCAGTGATTAGACCAGGAGCTGAGTAGAGTAGGTAGTGAGGAAGGGGTGGGTCCTTTGGATGTTGTAGAGAAGAAATCTACATGTCCGGGTCACTGCAGTGATGCTCACTGAGGAGGACAGTTTGTCATCGAACACGACCCCGAGGTTCTTCGTACTGGGTGAAGGTGAGTGAGTACTCCTGAGTGGGTGTAAATTTACACATAAGAAAACTAACTGATGTAAACCTCAACTTGATCGACTTCAGCTCATATCATGAGCATGGATTACTGAACTTTTATATCTGGAATATACTGTGGAGTTTAAACTGCTTGCTTTTATTATGTTTACATCATTTAGCTGACACTCTTATTTACACACTACTTTACTAAAAGACTGTCTTTGAACATTTTTTTCCTTAAAGCACCTTAAAAATGACCATTAGACTTTTTGACTACTTAGCATAGTGAGCTGACTCAAATGAGTTCTTCGTTGGTTGAAATTGTGAGTTGCTGCTGTTCTGAAAGATGTTTTGCCCACCTGAGTGGTTATTATCTTTAATGTTAGAACAGGCTACTGTTGTTGTAGTTAATAGTAACAAGCTATCTATTGGCTTACATTTATACTCAAGATAATAGGTAGCTCAATAACCATTAATGTTTTCCTTTTCGATTGCATCAAGACAACGTGACTAAATCCAATCAATTAACATTAATCTCCTACCTTAATTTGGGACTTTGCTTTGGGACCAAAAGGTTGCCAATTCAATTCCCTGGACCAGCAAGAATGGCTGAAGTGCCCTTGAGCAAGGCACCTAACCCCCAACTGCTCCCCAGGCTGCTCTGGGTATATTGTACGTCACTGTGGATAACAGCGTCTGCTAAATACCTGTAATGTAATGTAATTTCTATCTTTATTCCCCAGATAGATATGAAAACTGCTTATTTGTGATGTTTTTACATTACCTACCTAATTTGTTGTTGCATAAATTGCAGTTTTTATTCTTTTCACATCACAAGGATGCCACCAGTGAGTGCCTGACACGTGCAGATTTGTTTTAAAATTCATGGCGCCCCCTGGTGGTCCGGGGCCCTAAGCAACCACAGACTGTTTATGAGCAGTGTAGGTCTTGCTGAGCTTAAAATATATGTAGATTATCATACGTTAGGCTTTTGATAGCCAGAATGTCAAATCTTTGATGTCACATATCTCAGAGATGTTCTTCACCCAGATAGAACTCTATCAAACTGAGGTTAGTATATGTACCAGACAACATAGTTAATTAACTGTTGTACATATCGAAATGTTGTAAGATATCATAAGCCAAAACATATTACACCCCAGCGCAGGTACATTTTCAAATCTGATGACTTAGAACAGATAGAACAGCACAGCTGTAGCTCAATTAATTTTTTTCTTACTAGATGTTTATGAGGAGTTTCACATGTCAAGATGTTGAAATCTTTAGGAGAGAGAAGTTTAAACTTTGTGGTTTCTATATAACATGACAAGCTCCATTTTTTTCATATTAACTTCGTGAGAGAAAAGATAAAGGCTGGTGAGGGAACGGATGTTTATAGCTGCTATAACGTAAACAAGAACAGGAAGTAACTCAGTTCATGGACATTCCACAACCTTAAATATAACTATAAACATTTAAAAAGTGCAATGTACCAGTGATAAAATAATATTTTAAAAATTTAATTGTTGACAAATCGCTGTGGTGTAAGCAGAATAATACACTTCGGACCATGCTGTTAAAGGAAAATAATCAACTTTAAGGTGGTACCAGAAACTCTGCTTTGCATGAACATGAACACTCAAAAGATGCTTTCTAGCCTTTTATGGACTTTAAATCTGGAAGCTGAATGTTGTAGGACACTCACTCATGCTTGGATGTTTTCAGGCAATTATCATCATCGTGTATAAAAGTACAACCTGATCTCAGATCTGCACATTTGAATAATATTTTAATAAGGTTTGTGATCGCTCAGCCGTGGCAGTCTAGATTATTTTTATAGCTAATGAGTCCATCCAGAGCCAGTGCTGTGGGCTTTAATTGGATGTAAATTAGCTCCATGTGTCCCGCGTGTCTCTTTAACATGCTTTGTAAGTGAATGAGTCGATAGATGAGGTTACAGCTGTGTGTGTGTGTTGGGGTCACAACAGCAGAGCAGGTGGAGGATGGTGTCTGGGTAACGCATGGACTACCACAATGGCTGTGATTGTAGAAGAAGGCTGCAGCAGAGGGGGGCTCCCAGCCATCATGGAGTCCATGCCATTGGAAACAGGCCTGCTTCTGTCAAGGATGGTGTGGTGTCTGTCTGTGCACCAGTATCCCCACTTAAAAACAAGTCACAGACAGGCATCCTCCTGTAGGGGAAACTCCATTTGCACACCCCATTTCCCAAGCCCTGTAGCAATCAGTGAGTGGCAACGGGGGCAGGACCAAGAAGACCGGGCACTCCTAGTCACAAACTGGCACACAGGTGATGGGTGAAGCCGAGTTGCCAAACTCTTGGACTGAGGCAGGAGAGTTCTCTGGTACCTTCACCTATGACTGAGCAGCCCTGTTTAGGGACCACACTGCTCACCCCAGTAGGGGAGGGGGCTAGAAAAGGTGCCCTAAAATTTGTCTGCCTCATCTTTATCCTGGCTGGGTTACCGCACCCAGTGGGATCTCCTCCATGCGGTCGGAAACAGAGAAAACTTCAATTTGGTGCCTGGAATGTGTGCACCCTCCTTGACAGTGACTCCAGTGAGCAGCCAGGAAGACATACAGCCTTTGTTGCAAGGGAACTACGGAGGTTTAATGTCGACATCGCAGCTCTCTCTAAGACTAGACTGGCAGATGAAGGACAACAGAGAGGAAAGGGGAGGATCCACCTTCTTTTGGAAGGGCAGGCCTGCTGGAGAACCTAGGATACATGGTGTTGGCTTTACTATTAGAAACAACCTGGTGAGGCAACTTTTTAAACTGCCACAGGGCATCAGCGAGCGCCTAATGACAGTCCGGCTGAAACTGGACTGCAACCAGATGGCTACCGTTGTGAGTGCTTATGAAGGACAACAGAGAGGAAAGGGGAGGATACACCTTCTTTTGGAAGGGCAGGCCTGCTGGAGAACCTAGGATACATGGTGTTGGCTTTGCTATCAGAAACAACCTGGTGAGGCAACTTTTTAAACTGCCACAGGGCATCAGCGAGCGCCTAATGACAGTCCGGCTGAAACTGGACTGCAACCAGATGGCTACCATTGTGAGTACTTATGCTCCCACTCTAAACTCACAAGACGACATCAAAGAAGCCTTCTATGCTAGCCTGGAAAACATTGTCAGCCATTCCAAAAGAAGATAAAATCATTCTCCTTGGGGACTTTAATGCCAGAATAGGCCAGGATTATACAACATGGGGTGACACCATTGGAAGAGAGGGAGTAGGTAATATCAACTCCAATGGTGTCTCCTCCTGTCCAAGTGTGCAGAGCATAATCTCATTGTTACCAACACTCTTTTCTGGCAAAGGAATAAATTCAAAACATCCTGGATGCACCCTGATCCAAACACTGGCATTTGATTGACTATGTCATTGTTCGAGCCAGGGACAGGCGTGATATGCACCTCACAAGTGCAATGACTAGTACAGATGGATGCTGGACAGACCATTGTCTTATCCGCTCAACCATGGCCCTTAGGCTCATGCCAAAAAAAAGAGGGAAGAGAAAGCAATGTCGCCCTGCCATAAACACCAAGAATCTTGAAACACCTGGCACTCAAGAGCTCTTTGAAGCTGCACTAACAGACAGCCTACCATCAGAGTACCCTAATGATGTCAAAGCACACTGGAGCACACTGAAATCCTCTATCCTGACTATCAGCAAGAAAGTGCTGGGCCTAAAACTTAGGAGGAACCAGGACTGGTTTGACAACAGTGACCAGAAAATCGAGTGCCTGATTTCTAATAAGCGGCTGGCCTTTTGTGCATGGCAGAAAGATATCACTTGCCAGACCAAAAGGCAAGCCCACTTCATAGCAAAGGCCATTGTTCAGCGTCGAGTGAGGGAACTTAAAAACAAATGGTGGATGGATAAAGCTCACGAAATTCAACATATTGCTGACATAGGGGACACCAGGGGATTCTTCAGTGCCACCAAAGCAGTATATGGACCCAACCACCACGGATCCAACCCCCTTTGGTCCAAAGACAGGAAGATGATCATGAAAAAGGAGGAGGTAAAGGCCCACTGGAGAGAACACTTTGAGGATTTGTTAACCAGGAGACAATCGTAGATGAAGAGGTCCTTAACAGTATTCCACAACGTCCTATGAGTGAGGATATGGCTGACCCATCAAGCCTGTCAGAGCTATGTGATGCCATCTCAGCAACGCGGAACAACAAAGCCACTGGCTCTGATGGGATCCCTGCTGAGATTTTGAAGGCTGGAGGGGCTAACCTCCATCAGCATATACATGCCCTCATCAAGAAGATCTGGGCCCTGGAGGTGATACCATCAGACCTCAGAGATACCCTTATTGTCATTCTTTTCAAAAAAGGGGACAAAGCAGACTGTGGGAATTACAGGAGAATATCACTTCTGTCTACCACAGGGAAGATCATTGCTCACATCCTTTTTAAGATACTTCTCCCTCTATCAGAAGAGATCCTCCCTGAATCCCAGTGTGGTTTCCGTCCTGCCCGTGGTACAATTGACATGATCTTCACAGCCAGACAGCTACAAGAAAAATGCAAGGAGCAGAAATGACCACTATACATGGCCTTCATAGATCTTACTAAAGCCTTTGACTCAGTCAACCGTCAGGCCCTCTGGACAATCGTATCCAAATTTGGATGTCCAGAAAAGTACATCAGGGTTCTGAGACTCTTACATGATAACATGTCAGCTGCTGTCCTCTGTCATGGCAGCAAGACTGAACCTTTTCAGGTGGAAACTGGTGTCAAGCAAGGCTGTATCATTGCCCCCAACCTGTTTACAGTTTTCATTGCCACCATCCTCTATTTTGTTGGAAACAGTGCACCCAGTGGTGTCCAGATAATCTACAGAACAGATGGTAAACTATTCAACCTAAACAGATACAAAGCCAAATCTAAGTCTTCCATAGTTCTGTTATGGAGTTGCAATATGCAGATGACAAATGCTGTTGTAGCCCATACAGAAGATGATCTTCAGACCACCCTGAATGCTTTCACAAGGGCCTACCGGCTTCTTGGTCTCACCATGAACATCAAGAAGACCAAGGTCCTCCATCAATTTCCACCAAACACCTTTGTATTCCTGCCAAATGACAATGAACGCCTTGAGAATGTAGACCACTTTCCATATCTGGGAAGCCATCTCTCCTCTAAGGTGGACATTGACTGTGAAATAAACTGCTGAATCTGCTGTGCCAGTGGCGCTTTTTCAAAGCTTCGCAAAAGGGTCTTTGAAAATCCTGACCTACTTGCCAAGACCAAGCTGCTTGTGTACAAAGCAGTCATACTGCCAACACTCCTCTATGGTGCAGAGGCATGGACCACTTATAATAGGCATTTAAGAATCCTTGAGTCCTACCATCAGAGATGCCTATGAAAAATCTTGTGTGTGAGCTGGGAAGATAAGAGGACAAACACCAGCATCTTACAGGAGGCAAATGCAGACAGCATCACCACCACCATCATAAAGCACCAACTTAGATGGACAAACCATGTAATACAGATCCCTGATACCCACCTTCCAAAACGAGTCCTCTACTCTCAACTCCCCACCGGTCAATGTGCACCTGGAGGCCAGAAAAAGCGCTACAAGGAAAACATCAGAACCAATCTAAAAAAATTCAACATCACCAGCTCAAACTGGGAAGCTACTGCCAGTCAAAGATCTGCATGGAGAAACTGCCTGCGTGAAGGTGCCACTTTCCATGAAGATCATCTCCAACAGGCTGCCAGAATCAAGCAGCAGCAAAGGAAGGAGCGGCTCTCCACTAAACAGGCCCCTACACATCCCACCGCCAGTACCCAACATCCATGCCCATACTGTAAGAAAGTTGGTGGCTCCAGTTGGTGGTCTCTTCAGCCATCTGAAGACCCACAACAAGGACACCCAGGGAGGACCATCATACTCGACTTCAAGTGATCGCCGATGGTGTGTGTGTGCGTGTGTGTCCTCTCTGTTTTGTTGTTACTGAGAAACCACAAAGTGTAAACTCTTCTGTCCTGAAGATGTTAGAAAAATGAAAGTTACAGCTTTACCTCTGACTGTTACAAAGCACTGACACTGGAGACTCCTTCCATACATTTCATCAGTGACATTTTAAATCTTTATATGTGGAGCATCCACTGTACACATCCCTGCAATTGAGCTGTTACTATAGAAACAATAATGTATTATAATGAGTGTATTAATATAAACCTGTGATTTGCAACTGCACTACTGTCAGAGCTGCTCATCTCATCTCATCTCATTATCTCTAGCCGCTTTATCCTGTTCTACAGGGTCGCAGGCGAGCTGGAGCCTATCCCAGCTGACTATGGGCGAAAGGCGGGGTACACCCTGGACAAGTCGCCAGGTCATCACAGGACTGACACATAGACACAGACTTACACCTATGGTCAATTTAGAGTCACCAGTTAACCTAACCTGCATGTCTTTGGACTGTGGGGGAAACCGGAGCACCCGGAGGAAACCCACGCGGACACGGGGAGAACATGCAAACTCCACACAGAAAGGCCCTCTTCGGCCACGGGGCTCGAACCCGGACCTTCTTGCTGTGAGGCGACAGCGCTGACCACTACACCACCGTGCCATCCCTGTCAGAGCTGCTGTTATAGAAAATTAATCAACACCTTCTGACCAATCACAAGCCAAATGTCAACATTATGGTATTAAATTGCATTGTTTAAAAAGAATTTCCACTACAGGGTTTCCCCAAAGTCTGGATCCACAGGCAGTTATTTATTTAAATACAGATATTATAACAAATGCTCCGTTTGACTGCCTTGGATAGTTTTTGGATGACCGCAAGGCCATTGATCATGCACACTTCCTGTTTTTCCAAAAATGTTTAAACACTTTTCCTACAGTGTTATTGGATGCTTCTCAGATTGCTTTCTAGTGAAATGTGTATATGAGAATGAGTCCAATTCAATCTTCTATTAGTTTCAAAATTAAAATATTAAATTTCATATAAAGAATGATCATATGACCTGTACGGATGCACACGTGTGATCTTAATAAGACCATTGGGAAAAGTCACGTGAGTGGGCAGATACAGATTTTTGAATCCGGTCCAGAAAAAGCCATATGCGGCCCCGGACCCATTTCCCTCACTTCCACCATTTTCATTTTGCTTTGAATTGTTACTCTGAAAAATGAGCGACACGACTGAGCACAGTGAAAGTGAATTTTATTATCCAGATGATTTATCAGACACAGACATAATTAAACAAGCTGAAATTGTCGAAGAAAAAGAAAAAAGGTACGTTTGAGTGAAGAAATTCACTTGTTTATACAAGGACACATCCATTATTCTGTAAAAATGACATTTTGCTATCGATTCATCATCAGCTGAAGAAGACTGAACTGACTCGACTGCCAACTCGACTCTATTTTGTTTTCAAATCAAATTTCTTTTGTATAGACTTAATAGGCTTGTATTGATGATGTCTCCATAAGCTGACCCGAGTCTGAACTGACTTTTACTAACAATGTTACCTTAAAATCGTTTTCAGTTCGAGAGAACAGTAAAGTCAGTTGTATTTTATAGAATTCAAACTGTTATTTCAAACTTGTGCAAAGATGATTCAACATATAAATGGTCTGATATCAATCAAACAAAAATTGATTCGTTCTTTTTTTTGCACACTGTTGTTCATCGTTTTGCACTGTGTATGTTAGTTAAAAAAGGTGATATGATAAAATGCTTATTGACTCAGTTACTAAGTACATAAAATGCCTGTGGATCCAGATTTTTGGAACAGCCTAGTATAGGTGAATGTTGCAGTGTTATATGAGTGCCACTTGGGGCAAAGCTTATGGGCTAATGCTAATTCTTTTTCATGTAAACGTACAGTGGTGCTTGAAAGTTTGTGAACCCTTTAGAATTTTCTATATTTCTGCATAAATATGACCTAAAACAATATCAGATTTTCACACAAGTCCTAAAAGTAGATAAAGAGAACCCAGTTAAAAAAATGAGACAAAAATATTATACTTGGTCATTTATTTATTGAGGAAAATAATCCAATATTACATATCTGCGAGTGGCAAAAGTATGTGAACCTTTAATTTCAGTATCTGGTGTGACCCCCTTGTGCAGCAATAACTGCAACTAAATGTTTCCGGTAACTGTTGATCAGTCCTGCACACCGGCTTGGAGGAATTTTAGCCCATTCCTCCGTACAGAACAGCTTCAACTCTGGGATGTTGGTGGGTTTCCTCACATGAACTGCTCACTTCAGGTTCTTTCACAACATTTTGATTGGATTAAGGTCAGGACTTTGACTTGGCCATTCCAAAACATTAACTTTATTCTTCTTTAACCATTCTTTGGTAGAACG
Source organism: Neoarius graeffei (assembly GCF_027579695.1). NCBI lineage: Eukaryota > Metazoa > Chordata > Actinopteri > Siluriformes > Ariidae > Neoarius > Neoarius graeffei. The sequence continues at coordinate 43,610,470 of NC_083581.1, forward strand.
ACTTGTGTGCTTAGGGTCGTTGTCTTGCTGCATGACTCACCTTCTCTTGAAATTTAGTTCATGGACAGATGTCCTGATATTTTCCTTTAGAATTTAGTGGTATAATTCAGAATTCATTGTTCCATCAATAATGGCAAGCAGTCCTGGCCTAGATGCAGCAAAACAGGCCCAAACCATGAGACTACCAACACCATGTTTCACAGATGGGATAAGGTTCTTATGCTGGAATGCAGTGTTTTCCTTTCTCCAAACATAACGCTTCTTCATTTAAACCAAAAAGTTCTATTTTGGTCTCATCCATCCACAAAACATTTTTCCAGTAGCCTTCTGGCTTGTCCACGTGATCTTTAGCAAACTGAAGATGAGCAGCAATGTTCTTTTTGGAGAGCAGTGGCTTTCTCCTTGCAATCCTGCCTTGCATACCATTGTTGTTCAGTGTTCTCCTGATGGTGGACTCATAACATTAACATTAGACAATGTGAGAGAGGCCTTCAGTTGCTTAGAAGTTACCCTGGGGTCCTTTGTAACCTCACCAACTATTACACGCCTTGCTCTTGGAGTGATCTTTGTTGGTCGACCACTCCTGGGGAGGGTAACAATGGTCTTGAATTTCCTCCACTTGTACACAATCTGTCTCACTGTGGATTGGTGGAGTCCAAACTCTTTAGAGATGGTTTTGTAACCTTTTCCAGCCTGATGAGCATCAACAACGCTTTTTCTGAGGTCCTCAGAAATCTCCTTTGTTCGTGCCATGATACACTTCTACAGACATGTGTTGTGAAGATCAGACTTTGATAGATCCCTGTTCTTTAAATAAAACAGGGTGCCCACTCACACCTGATTGTCATCCCATTGATTGAAAACACCTGACTCTAATTTCACCTTCAAATTAACTGCTAATCCTAGAGGTTCACATACTTTTGCCACTCACAGATATGTAATATTGGATCATTTTCCTTAATAAATAAATGACCAAGTATAATATTTTTGTCTCATTTGTTTAACTGGGTTCTCTTTATCTACTTTTAGGACTTGTGTGAAAATCTGATGATGTTTTAGGTCATATTTATGTAGAAATATAGAAAATTCTAAAGGGTTCACAAACTTTCATGCACCACTGTTGTAGATAAAAACACCAAAACAAAATGCATACAGAAAACAGACATTTGATTTCTAAAGTTGATTTTAATGCTTTTTCTGTTTGTTTAGACACAAAGATACTATATTCCAGTAAACATAACAACCGTCCTGCATCAGTTTGACAATTAAAAAACAAACATGAGATGATTTTTCATATCAAATTGAATGATATCTCCATTTCTAAATAGTCTCTGAACACCAAACGAGCCCAACACTTTCAAGACAGAACTTTTGACCAAGGTTGGTTTTATCGTGTCGAATGACACCATGTTTTTTGTGACTGTTGTAAAAGTGATGCGACATTATCATGCCATTTTTTCCACATAATTACCCAAAGTGCTGGAGTAATACAGCGACATTTCTCAAAGCTGATGTCTCAGGCAGGACGAGACGAATGAAAAGTGACGTCTAATTATTATGGTTATTCTACAATGTTTCTAAAATTAAACATTGACCTGCATGCACACATATACACACAAATATATTGCGCACACACAAAGGTCAGAATATGTGTATTCTATATGTAAATGCTTATGATCACATTTTTTTTATTATTATTAATGCATGTGTGTGCATGCACTTGTAGATGTGTATGTGTGTGTGTGTGTGTGTGCATGTGTATGTTCACAGTGATGCAGCAGAATGCTCTTCGTGACTCTGTCCACATGACTCACACACTTGTGACGTGATGGGAACAGTAATGGGGTGGATGGACACACTAGAGCAGAAATCTGTGTGTGTGTGTGTGTGTGTGTGTGCATGTGCTTTGAGCCACAGGACAGGACAATAAACCTAATTCCTAATCATCTAGGCCATCAGTGTTAGGACAGCTTTCACACTCAGCCACACACTCATGTTTCTAATTTCTTTTTCTATTGTACTTTTCCTCTCTCTCTCTCTGTGTGTGTGTGTGCGTGTGTGTGTTTGGACTGAGAAAGTGTGACCTTTTCAGCGGTGGCCACAGCTGATAGCTATGTCACTGGAATCAATACTTCACTAATGCATTCCCCTCACACACACACACACACACACACACACACACACACACACACACACACACTCTCTCTCTCTCTCTCTCTCTCTCTCTCTCTTTCTCTCTCTGCTGCAAAGTCATCGCTATTGTTCGCTTACCCACAATGCCAGGATGATCCATTTCATCACGTCTGACATGAATGAGTATGGAGTGTGTGTGTCACATGTCAACTTAGTATTTACATATTTCATCCAATACATGTTTACAAGTTTTAACCAACATAATGAACAGAACAGAAAATCCAATTTAAAAAGCCCAGAAACAAACAGTAAATAAATAATAAGTAAATAAATCCCCTTGAGTGTCATGTCAAGGCACAGCTTTTTATAAAACAACCAACCAGACTGACCCAATTTCCAGGTTGAAGTAAAAAGAAAACGTGTGTATTTTAAATAATACCAGATTGATACTTGAGGATGAAGTCTGCACGTTGAGCACCACGTGTTTAGCAGCAGTGTCTGAGACAGTGGAGATAGGTGTGCATCTCTAACCCAGGGTTTAAAGGAAACTAAAACCTGTAGAGATATCACCGGTACTGATAAACCATTAGCTGTGTAGCTAAGTGAGCTAGACTCACACACACCAGATATTTTGATGATTTACAGTATGAAAGCTCTGTGCTAAACTTAAGACGTTGCTTTGATGTTCAGTAATGATCATCTGTTGTGTTAAATATATCTAAGTGTTGCTGCAGAATATAGGTAACACTCAGAATAGTGTAAATGGGGAATCTTTGCTAAATAGCTAGAAACATCTATGAATTAACATGAGCTGACTAGCTAGCTAATAAACCTAGTAAGCTACTGAAGCCCAAACTACATTTGGGTATTTTGCTAGCAAAAGTTTCTTCCAACTTTTTTTTTAATACACTGTTGTTCACTTCAGTGTAGCTCACTTGCATTCCTCAGATATAGAACATTTTCAGATTAGTTGTTTCAATTGTAGGTGTAAAAAAAATTATTTTTAAAGTAACTAAAAACATTTTTCACCAGATGAGTCGTTTACTCTCACTTGAGTAATTTCATTGTTTGATAACTACTTTTTTCTCGTGAATTACTACTACAGTGGCAGTACTTTTACTCAAGTCAGTGTGTTTTGTACTCTTACACCACTCTCATGACACTAGCAAGACTTTGGAAACCTTAATGTTGCTCAAAATGCAGTTATCTTCCAAATATGTACAACACAAACGTTATTTAAGCAGTGTTGTGTGACTGTGTTTTTTAAGGAGCGTTATGTGAAAATGACTGACAAGAGACCCATCCAAACATCAACAAGCATTCCAGACCATTCCAATTTTCTTAATGGGTTTTCTCAGCCACATAATACACTTTGATGTAATAGCTTGAACGAGGGTTATGTATATAACCGCGGTTCTATTTCGTTTCTCCTGACCGCCAGAGGCGGTGCTTTCAGCACATGGATATCCATCACACGAACGTGCAGGTCGAGTAATAGTAACAACAAAGTCACGTGTGACCTGGGTGACGTCACCCCGTGACCCCGGCACAAAAGACCGGTGAACCCAGGAAGTGACCTCTTGGCAAATCTTCTCGTGTACACTCCGAGTGACTGCCAAGCTCTGGCGGTCATCCGAAACTCATAGAACCACGGTTATATACATAACCCTCATTCTATTTCCTTTCTCCTGACCGCCAGAGGCGGTGCTTTCAGCACATGGATGACTAATACCAACCAGGTCATGAGGAGTGCCTACCCGTACTCAGTGCTGCTGCGACGGGCCTGGAATGACGGCTGTTGCCACAGGATTATGTGGGACGACATTAAGACAGTAAAACCTGGTGAAGGTGCAGCTGGACGCCCAGGAGGCTGCGCTGCATATGTCTGAAAGGGGTACGCCCTTCAGTGATGCCCATGAGGCCGCCACGCCCCGTGCAGAGTGCGCCCTGACGGCCGGAGGAATCGGGGAGCCACTGTGCCTGTAGGCATGTAATATGGCCTCGACTATCCACTTGGATAGCCTCTGTTTAGAGAGCGCCAGACCCCTCCTCGGCCCTGTGTGGCACAGAAACAGGGCGTCACTCCTACGGAAGCCCTCCGTATGGGACACGTACACCCTGAGGGCGCGAACTGGGCACAAAAGTTCCGACCTCTCACCATGGCCCGCCTCGAACGCCGCAAGGCTAAGGGGCTGGTTGACGAAGGTAGCAGAGAGGGTCTTCGGGAGAAAAGAGGGGTTAGGCCACAGAGTGACCCCACTGTCGCCGGAGTGCCACTGCAGGCACTCCCCACTGACTGACAGCGCGTGTAATTTCCCGACGCGCCTCGTCGATGAAATGGCCAGAAGAAAAGCAGTCTTCAGGGAGAGCCATGAAATGTCTGCCGTGAGCAGGGGCTCAAACGGTGCGTCGCAGAGAGCCTGCAGCACCAAGTGAAGATCCCATGTGGGTACCCGGCTCCGTCGGGGGGGTCTCAACCGGAGAGCACCCTTCAAGAAACGTGCCACCAAGGGGTGGGACCCCACGGTCCTTCCCCCAACTCTGGCATGCTGAGCAGAGATGGCAGCTGCATAGACCTTGATGGTGGAAGGAGTAAGACCCTTGTCAAACAGAGACTGGAGGAACAGTAGAATGGTCGGCAGGGGGCAGCATGTAGGCTCCTCCCCCCAAGTCAAGCACCAGTTGGAGAAAAGCCTCCATCTGTTGGCGTAGAGGGCATTGGTGGGGGGTGCCCGAGAGCTTGCAATGGCGTTGACCACTGCCGGCTCACAAAGACCTAGCAGGGGGTCCGGCCCTTCAGCGGCCACACCCAGAGCTGCAGACGGGCTGGATCCAGGTGCCAGATCTGCCCTCCCAGCTGTGATAGCAGGTCCGTCCTCACTGGCAGGCACCAGGGGTCGCCGTTCAGAAGTTGCAGCAACTTGGGAAACCACACTCGGCCCGGCCACCGAGGGGCGACAAGCAGCAGTCCGTGGTGGTCCACCGCAACCCTGTGTAGGGTTGGCACGATCAGCGACAGAGGGGGGAAGGCATACAGCAGTTGCCTCGGCCAAGCATGTGCCAGCACGTCCTGGCCCAGGGAGCTGGGGCCGTGGAGGCTGAACCACAGAGGGCAGTGTGTCGACTCCTGGCAGGCAAAGAGGTCCACCTCTGCCCTGCCAAAACGTTCCCAGATGGCGAGAACCACCGCTGGGTTGAGTCTCCATTCCCCGGGATCGGGGTCCTGGCGGGACAGCAGATCCGCTGCCCTGTTGGCAGTGCCTGGCAAGTACATGGCACGCAGGCTCAAGAGATGTCGATGGGCCCACCGCAGAAGTTGGCCGGCCACTTCCAAGCACTGGAGGGACTTGGTGCCTCCCTGGTGGTTGATGTAGTACACTACCGTAGCGTTGTCCGTCCGCACCAGAACGTGTCTGCCGGCCAGGCCTGGGAGGAAGTGCTGTAGGCCGAGGAACACAGCCCGTAGCTCCAGTACGTTGATGTGCTGCTGTCGCTGCCCTGGACTCCAGCAGCCTCTGACGGTCCGGCATTGCCAGACTGCACCCCAACCTCCCAGGGAAGCATCCGTGGTGATGACCTCCCTCCGGGAGGGGATAGCCTCCAGCGGAACACCCTGCAGAAGGTAAGCCCTCCTCCTCCATGGACAGAGGAGCCTGCAAAAAGTATCTGTCACCTTCACAAGCCTGTGCCCATGCAGCGCCGGGTGGAGGTGGAGACCGTTGAGCCACCTCTGAAGCGGACGTAAGTCCAGGAGCCCCAGCGGGACCAGAGAGGAGGCTGCCATAAGCATGCCCAGCAGGCGCTGAAAGGTCTTCAGGGCGAGTGACCTGCCCCGTCCGAAGCGGCCAAGCAGCAGGCGGATGTTGTGGATCCTGGTCTGGGAGGGGGTTGCCATCAACGACCTCGAATCCAGGTGCATGCCCAAGAAAATCATCTCCTGGCTGGGCACCAGCGAGCTCTTCTTGTAATTCACCCTGAGCCCCAGCTCTGCAACATGTGAGAGCACAGTCGCGATGTCGGTGTGGGCCTGAGCTGCTGACCGTGAACAGACGAGCCAGTCGTCCAGGTAAGGCAGGACACACAAACCCCGTGCCTGAAGTGGTGCCAATGCCGCTGCCACACACCTGGTGAACACACGGGGTGCCAGCAATATCCCAAAGGGCAGAACATTGAACTCGAAAGCCTGGCCCTCGAAGGCAAACCGCAGGAACTGCCTGTGGTGTGGCGCAATGGGAACATGGAAGTAGGCGTCTTTCAGGTCGACGGTGGCAAACCAGTCGCCCGCCTGGATGTGGTGTAAGACTTCCACTGTACGCAGCATGCGGAATCTCATGGTCTTCAAGTGGGAGTTGAGGGACCTCAGGTCGAGGATCGGGCAGATACCGCCGTCCTTCTTCAGAACCAGAAAATACCTGGAGTAGAACCCACCTTGCTGTCTCTGCCTGTCGATGGGAGAGATTGCTCCTTTCTCCAGGAGGGTGGCGATTTCCTGCCGGAGGACGAGGGACTTCCCCGGATGGCTCACGGTGGTGTGTTTGACCCCATGAAAACGCAGCGGTCGGCGGCAGAACTGGATGCGGTAACCCTCGGTGAGGGTCACCAGCACCCAGGGGTCTGGGGTCAATGCTCTCCAGCGTTGGAGCTGTTCGCTGGAAAAGTGGCCGACCGCCGGCGCGCTGATGTCAGCGCCGCCCAGACCGCCCCCATCGGTCACCAGGGGGGCGACGAGGAGCGGACTGGGTGTAGGGGGCGGCGCCGCGGGTCTGGGAGGTGGTGGGGCGACGAGAGTCATCAACCCGTCTGGTCTCCTGGCGGGTGCGTGGCCGAGACGGAGTCGGTGTGAGCCCCCTGAAGGACTGGGCAGCGTTGCCGTCGTGGTAGACCTGGCGGAGGCCAGCGCACTGCTGTCGCGCCTGGACGACCTGGGCACTCCGGTCCAGGGCTTGTTGAGCGGCCTCGCCAAACAGCTCCCCGGGGACAACAGGGAGAGGGCGCAGCACACGCCGGTCGGGCTCAGCCAGAGGGGACTGCGCCAGGCATATCTGCCGGCGGGCGAGGGTGAGATACGACATCAGCCGGCCCAGTTCCCGCGATGAGTAGGCAAAGGCCTGGAGAGCCGCGTCGCACAGTTCCCGTGATGCCGCACTCGTCACCTCCAGCGTCTGGGCGAGGGCCAGCAGCAGGTGGGACATGGAATTGTCGATACGACCCATTCGTGCCGCCATGTCGTATCCCCGCACGATGAGGTCGTCGGTCACACGGCATTGAGCCTCGGTGGGCGAAAGGACGAGGGCAGCCACGGAGGGCTCAATGTTGGGCATCTGCTGGAGGCCGTAGGTGGGGGCATCCTGTATTGCTGCCAGGGCCCTGCAGTCACTAGGGAGGTGGGAAAGGCGTCTGGGGTCCGCCCAACACCTCTGTAACTCCTCGATGTATGGGGCCGAGGGCGGAACAGACAACGAGGAAGGCTGTGTGGAGCCTCTGAAAAAAGCGCTCTGATGCTGGGCCACCGGGGGCATGTCCAAACCCAGACGGGCCAACGCAGCCCTCAGCGTTGGCTGGATGGATGAGCGTCCGCCTTCCGACGCTGCCACGGTGCCATGGCTGGTGGCCTGGGAACCGGCCGGAGAGGTGGAGTCGTGACCGTCAGACCCACCGCAGTCAAAGCTCTCCGACGCCTGGATTGACAGCTCATCCAGGCTGCGTGCATCAACGGCCGGTGGCAGAAGCGGTGGTGATGGCGAACGGTCGGGCTGCCAGGCAGATGGGGTGGCTGCGGGAACACTGCTGCCCTGTGGTGGAGGCTGGAGATTCGCCAGCAGGGCCTTCATCTCCTCCAGCTTGGCGGACATCACCTCCACCTTCCAAGCCAAATCGCCCGAGCACTTCTTTTTCGCCTTGGAAGCGGAGACGCGTGGGGGAGCCCCACGGCGCTTGCTGGGCCCCGCTGCTGCAGCCGGCACCATGTCCTGTCCCCCCGAGGCCCGGGGGATGTCAGACGGAGGATCCATCCGAGCCAGCCTGGCGGTCCGCACAGCCACGCTCAGGCACATGCAGTCTGCGCAGGCCATGTCCGTCAGCCCCTGCCGTAGGTGATCAATACCCAGGCACAAGGGGCACTCGCGGTGGCCGTCCTCCGGCTCGAGGGGGGCCTTGCAGTTGGCGCAGCAAGAGAATAGGTCCATGACACCTGGCTGGCAGAAGGGAACTTTAAAAAATAGGGCGAGAACACCCCAATAATTAGTAAGTAACACAAAATAAACAATCAGGCGGCAACGAAAAACGACCGGGCGAACACACCCGTGGTCAGAAAAAAATGGTGCGAGGGCCTAAGCGGGAGCACCCGGACCTCGCGAACCGCGAGCCTACTGCCGCGGGTTTAAAAGACAGCCGCAACTAAACAGTCACTCACTAGCGTGAGAAGACATCATACACTGCTAAAACACACAAGACAGCTAGCCCGTGAACAGGCCGGAGGCAAGGCTACACAAAACAAGGCGGTCGATAATACTAACAAAAATAGGCGCCGTGCGCCACAGAACTGATAACAAAACAGTGGCGAGAAACATCGCTTTAATTCAAATTAAATGAAAACCACTTACCTGAACGAAAACAAGCCGGCCTCCAGCGGCGAGGACACCGCCTCGGAGGGCTAGTCAGCTAACTCCACCGAGCGAGAGCACTCAGCTAACGGAGTAACAAAACAATACGAATACAACGACAAGAGAAAAAAGAATTGATGGACTTAGCGCATTTTCTTGGGGGATGCGTAAGCACAGCCCCAACCCCACGGGTAACGAAACTAACACGGCGCTTTGTCCAAAATCCAAATTCCAATCCAACTCGCAACCTGCAAAACGCGAGAAGATGCAAGAGGTCACTTCCTGGGTTCACCGGTCTTTTGTGCCGGGGTCACGGGGTGACGTCACCCAGGTCACACGTGACTTTGTTGTTACTATTACTCGACCTGCATGTTCGTGTGATGGATATCCATGTGCTGAAAGCACCGCCTCTGGCGGTCAGGAGAAACGAAATAGAACCATAATTACTTAAAGGTGCAGTGTGTAAGAACTGGCAACCTGGCAAATTCATACTCCACATTACAAACAAATAAGAAAGTTGATGCATCCGCTGCTATAGTAAGAAACAAGGAAACGCACAGTCCCTCCTCCACCTTCCCCCCAAACACACCACCACAACTCTCATAGAACAAGTGTTACCAGGCAAAACAAACCGTGCCCAGCAGCACTTATTTTATACCTATATGCTGATGATAATATTTCTCAATCATCAGCTGTCAGGTTATAGTCCTATGAAAATCCATGACCTTGAGTTTGACATTTCAAAGTCACTCAAGGTCACATGTCATGGTGGCAACTGAAAGCCCGTATGGGACTTCTTGTATGTCGATAATGGTAAACATCTAGCTATCATGAACCATTTATGTAGTTATAGTTATAGCCCTTTGAAAACCCATAACTTTCAGTTTGACCTTTTGAGGTCACTCAAAGTCAAAGATCATGGCGCCAAATGAAATCCCATATGGCACTTCCTATAAGTGGATAATGGTAAATATTTGTCTACCATCAACCGTTTTCAAGTTACAGCCCTCTGAAAATCCGTGACCTTGAGTTTGACCTTTTCTCGGTCACTGAAGGTCAAAGATCATGATGCCAAATGAAAGGCCATATGGGAGTTTCTATATGCTCATAATAGTAAACATCTGTCTATCGGCAGCCGTTTTTGAGTTATAATGGAAAATACGTTATTTTGACCGAAAGGTTGACCTTTCCGGTGACCTTGATTTTCACCTTGACCCGATTACCACCCAAATTTAATCAGGTAATCTACGGACCATTACCCACCTACTCTGAAAATTTAAAGTCAATTGGTGCAACCATCTAGACGCTAGATTGTTAACAGGCAGACAGACAAACAAACCGCACTGATTACAATACCTCGCCCCACTTACTCCGTCACGGACGAGGTAATTATCACTCACTGAATATTATATAAAGATTTTTTTTCATGGATCTACTACCAGGTCCATACAATCTAACTTTAGCATCATTAGTTAAAAGGGAGGAAAAAAGTAGTAAGTAACAGTAGGGCAAGAATATGCAAAATTTGACCAAACTGCTGAAACTTAGAGCCAGTCAAAATAACACTGCTAGTTTTACATTACAGGCATTTAGCAGATGCTCTTATCCAGAGCAACCACCTTGCTCAAGAGCACTTCAGCCATTCCTGCTAGTTCAGGGAATCAAACCAACAACCTTTTGATCCCAAAGCTGCTTCTCTAACCATTAGGCCATGACTTTCCTTAGCTTATAGGCTTCATATGTCTGTCAGCCTATAGGTTATGTTATAACTTGCTTATCTCAGTTTTTAGCAAGAAGACAACCACAGCGGCGGCACGGTGGTGTAGTGGTTAGCGCTGTCGCCTCACAGCAAGAAGGTCCTGGGTTCGAGCCCCGGGGCCGGCGAGGGCCTTTCTGTGTGGAGTTTGCATGTTCTCCCCGTGTCCGCGTGGGGGTGCTCCGGTTTCCCCCACAGTCCAAAGACATGCAGGTTAGGCTAACTGGTGACTCTAAATTGACCGTAGGTGTGAGTGTGAATGGTTGTCTGTGTCTATGTGTCAGCTCTGTGATGACCTGGCGACTTGTCCAGGGTGTACCCCGCCTTTCGCCCGTAGTCAGCTGGGATAGGCTCCAGCTTGCCTGCGACCCTGTAGAAGGATAAAGCGGCTAGAGATAATGAGATGAGATGAGACAACCACAGCATCCACGTGGGTTTCCTCCGGGTGCTCCGGTTTCCCCCACAGTCCAAAGACATGCAGGTTAGGTTAACTGGTGACTCTAAATTGACCGTAGGTGTGAATGTGAGTGTGAATGGTTGTCTGTGTCTATGTGTCAGCCCTGTGATGACCTGGCGACTTGTCCAGGGTGTACCCCGCCTTTCGCCCATAGTCAGCTGGGATAGGCTCCAGCTTGCCTGCGACCCTGTAGAACAGGATAAAGCAGCTAGAGATAATGAGATGAGACAACCACAGCAACTCATGCATCAGTAACACCCGAGACTGCTCTGGCTTGTGACATGGCAGCTATGTGACCTTTTTTTAGTAAATTTTTAATTAATTAATTTTTATTACTACTGCATTTCATTGTCTTTGTACCTGTACTCTGCACAATGACAATAAAGTTGAATCTAATCTAATCTAATCTAATCTAATCTAATCTAATCTAATAATGCGACTAATTCAACACTGCCAATGACTCAATACAATAACCACACAGCTGAAGGTTTTTGAATATGTTTGGTTTAATAATTGGGCCAAAAAGAGGAGACCCACTTTACCTTTATGAGAATGTCCTCTCGCAGTTGCCGGTTTGTGATTTAGCAGATCTTCCACACAGCCACCAAAAAACCTCATGAGCTTCTAGGGATCTGTAACTCTTAAACTCACGCAAAGTGTATGCACTCAGTCCTAAAACAAGGTTACAGTGTCTGGGTATGTGAGTGGAGACTCTGCAATCCAGTTATTTCATGTCTGGCATTGCGATTCAGTTTCTCCCAGTATGGTCCCTTTTCTTTCTCTTTACCCTTCTCCACAAACACACAGAAAGGAAACAGCAAATACACGTTTCAGTGCCTGGATTCCAGTAGTTGCTGGGAATTGCAGTGACCCACTTGCTTCTTTTTCCTTTAGTTTTCAGCAGTCTGAGCTCAGAGGCTAACGTGTATCTAGCCTGTCAGCGATGTGCAACAACTTCTCCTCTCATTTTGGGTTGAGGGCAGACTGGACACTATACTGACTCACTCTTGCCTCTTGAGGTACAAAGTGGTATTACAAGATGAATGGTGCATCCGGTTAACTGGCTTACATGCTAACTTCTGTAGCTATCTGTGCAATGCAATACATAGATGTCTTTGACATAATGTCAAAGCTACTACTTCTTCACATTCTGTTGATAATGGTAGTTAATGTTTTAAAATAAAATTCTTACAAATTCCTACACATACCAGCTTTAAACTCATCCATCCATCATCTGTAGCCGTTTATCCTGTGCAGGGTCGCGGGCAAGCTGGAGCCTATCCCAGCTGACTATGGGCGAAAGGCAGGGTACACCCTGGACAAGTCACCAGGTCATCACAGGACTGACACATAGAGACAAACAACCATTCACACTCACATTCACACCTACGGTCAATTTAGAGCCACTAATTAGCCTAACCTGCATGTCTTTGGACTGTGGGGGAAACCGGAGCACCCGGAGGAAACCCACGCAGACACGAGGCGAACATGCAAACTCTGCACAGAAAGGCCCACATCATTTGCTGGGCTCAAACCCAGGACCTTCTTGCTGTGAGGTGACAGTGCTAACCACTACACCACTGTGCCACCCCCTTTAAACTCATGTTCTACATATTTTATATGCTATTTGTACAAGTAAGAAATAAAAAAAAATCTATGATTGCATCTTTTGTACAGATACATTATTTATTGTTACGTATTGTTAGATTCCAGGTTTACCTTTGTATCCATCCATCCATTATCTCTAGCCGCTTTATCCTGTTCTACAGGGTCGCAGGCAAGCTGGAGCCTATCCCAGCTGACTACGGGCGAGAGGTGGGGTACACCCTGGACAAGTCGTCAGGTCATCACAGGGCTGACACATAGACACAGACAATCATTCACACTCACATTCATACCTACGCTCAATTTAGAGTCACCAGTTAACCTAACCTGCATGTCTTTGGACTGTGGGGAAAACCGGAGCACCCGGAGGGTGCCCACGCGGACACGGGGAGAACATGCAAACTCCACACAGAAAGGCCCTCGCCAGCCACGGGGCTCAAACCCAGGACCTTCTTGCTGTGAGGAGGCAGTGCTAACCACTACACCACCATGCTGCCCCATTTATAAATTCAAATATTTAAAATGTATATCTGTAATTTATATATTTCTTTAAAGCTGCTTTGTCACAATGTCAATTGTTACAGTGTCAATGCCTATTGCGTTGAAGCTGTGTGTTTAATAGTTGAATGATTCGTGTACCCATAGATAACTGCAATGTGTTGCTGATATTTAATATAGGGAGAGACCTGAGATCAGTATCAAAAGTTAACAGCATGATATTTTGGTGATATATTTTGGTCTGTTTATGAAATCATACATCTCTGTTAAATAAACATTTAACAGTCACTCGACCAGGTCTCTCTCTCTCTCTCTCTCTCAGTTTAAACCTAGCACAGAGTGCTTCTTAGCTAATCCTCTGTGGCACTCGACAGATTGTCTTCTCAGAAACGTAATTATCGCAGAAGGAGGTGAGAGAAACCCCAGGCTTGTACAGACACCGGCTTTCCTTACATGTGCTCTTTTTTTTCTTACTTCTCTACTTTGAGACACCGTTTCTATTGTATTTTCCCTGAGTCTCTGAATACGTCTACACTTCCTAGCTCTCATCTGATTGGTCAAAAAGTGTTGATTAATTTTCTGTAATATCAGCTCAGATAGTAGTTCTGACTTCAAGCCAAATGATAGGTTTATAATAATGTGATCATTCTGATATGTTATTGTTTCTATAGTAACAGCTCATTCACAGGGACTTGTACAGCAGACTATCCACATGAATGTATTAAAAAAAAACATTGATATGGTGAAATTTATTCATAATTTATGGAGGAAGTCTCGAGTGTCAGCGCTTTGTAACAGTCAGAGGTAAAGCTGTAACCAAGTTTTCTGACATCTTCAGGACAGAGGAGTTTACACTTCTTTGTGCATTCTCTATAATATGACAAAAAAGATGCATCTCCCATAACGGAACAGAACAGTACTGTCACGTATTTTAATGTGGTGTCACGTCTCATCTCATCATCTCTAGCCGCTTTATCCTGTTCTACAGGGTCGCAGGCAAGCTGGAGCCTATCCCAGCTGCCTACGGGCGAAAGGCAGGGTACACCCTGGACAAGTTGCCAGGTCATCACAGGGCTGACACATAGACACAGACAACCATTCACACCTACGGTCAATTTAGAGTCACCATTTAACCTAACCTGCATATCTTTGGACTGTGGGGGAAACCGGAGCACCCGGAGGAAACCCATGCGGACACGGGGAGAACATGCAAACTCCACACAGAAAGGCCCTCGCCGGCCACGGGGCTCAAACCCAGACCTTCTTGCTGTGAGGCAACAGCGCTAACCACTACACCACCCCGTGGTGTCACGTATTTATTTGCTTTCCGGGTTTTTATATGCTGTTCTGTCCCATGTATAACAAGTGTTCCATCCCACAATACCATTTTTGTGACATTTATTTACATAATGTATAATCTTACCTTTTTTGTTCCAGTTTCACAGAGACATCCGTCACATCCACCATTTTATTAATCGGTACTGACATTAGTCATCCCGCCTTTATACAGTGGTGCTTGAAAGTTTGTGAACCCTTTAGAATTTTCTACATTTCTGCATAAATATGACCTAAAACATCATCAGATTTTCACACAAGTCCTAAAAGTAGATAAAGAGAACCCAGTTAAATAACTCAGACAAAAATATTATACTTGGTTATTTATTTATTGAGGAAAGTGATCCAATATTACATATCTGTGAGTGGCAAAAGTATGTGAACCTTTGCTTTCAGTATCTGGTGTGACCCCCTTGTGCAGCAATAACTGCAACTAAACATTTCCGGTAACTGTTGAGCAATCCTGCACACCGGCTTGGAGGAATTTTAGCCCATTCCTCCGTACAGAACAGCTTCAACTCTGGGATGTTGGTGGGTTTCCTCACATGAACTGCTCGCTTCAGGTCCTTACACAGCATTTCAATTGAATTAAGGTCAGGACTTTGACTTGGCCATTCCAAAACATTAACTTTATTCTTCTTTAATCATTCTCTGGTAGAACAACTTGTGTGCTTAGGGTCGTTGTCTTGCTGCATGACCCACCTTCTCTTGAGATTCAGTTCACGGACAGATGTCCTGACATTTTCCTTTAGAATTTGCTGGTATAATTCAGAATTCATTGTTCCAGCAATGATGGCAAACCGTCCTGGCCCAGATGCAGCAAAACAGGCCCAAACCATGATACTACCACCACCATGTTTCACAGATGGGATAAGGTTCTTATGCTGGAATGCAGTGGTTTCCTTTCTCCAAACATAACGCTTCTCATTTAAACCAAAAAGTTCTATTTTGGTCTCATCCATCCACAAAACATTTTTCCAGTAGCCTTCTGGCTTGTCCAGGTGATCTTTAGCAAACTGCAGATGAGCAGCAATGTTCTTTTTGGAGAGCAGTGGCTTTCTCCTTGCAACCCTGCCATGCACACCATTTTTGTTCAGTGTTCTCCTGATGGTAGACTCATGAACATTAACCTTAACCAATTTGAGAGAGGCCTTCAGTTGCTTAGAAGTTACCCTGGGGTCCTTTGTGACCTTGCTGACTATTACACGCCTTGCTCTTGGAGTGATCTTTGTTGGTTGACCACTCCTGGGGAGTGTAAGGTCCTGAATTTCCTTCATCTGTACACAATCTGTCTGACTGTGGATTGGTGGAGTCTAAACTCTTTAGAGATGGTTTTGTAACCTTTTCCAGCCTGATGAGCATCATCAATGTTTTTTCTGAGGTCCTCAGAAATCTCCTTTGTTCATGCCATGATACACTTCCACAAACGTGTGTTGTGAAGATCAGACTTTGATAGATCTCTGTTCTTTAAATAAAACAGGGTGCCCATTCACACCTGATTGTCATGCCATTGATTGAAAACACCTGACTCTAATTTCACCTTCAAATTAACTGCTAATCCTAGAGGTTCACATACTTTTGCCACTCACAGATATGTAATATTGGATCATTTTCCTCGATAAATAAATGACCAAGTATAATATTTTTGTCTCATTTGTTTAACTGGGTTCTCTTTACCTACTTTTAGGACTTGTGTGGAAAATCTGATGATGTTTTAGGTCATATTTATGCAGAAACATAAATTCTAAAGGGTTCACAAACTTTCAAGCACCACTGTAGCTACTTATTTAAACTTTTCTGAACCTACCTCTACCTCTTCGTTTCTTCAGCTGACATTGTATACATTTCAAGTTCTTATCTTTCTTGATCTGTGCTTCTGTTTTATGACCCACGTTTTCACAATCAGCATGAAACCACATTTTACATTCATTGCACATAAAATACAAATCTGAATCTTCTGGTAACTTACAACTACAGGAAAGCCTTTCTACATGAACGGTTCTATATCTTTTAGTTTTCTCAACAATTTTATGCGCCACACGGGATTTCTTTGTGACGTCACACCGAGGTATATTCCGTAACTGGAGTTCCGGGCTTTTAGAGTTCCGGGCTTTTAGATCAATTTTGATTGAAAATATCATGAATATAACATTAATACAATGTGACAGGATATAATAACACTGGATAATCAAAGAATACATGACAGTGATACGTGTGAGTACAAGATGTTAAGTATGAAACCCCTGAATATTTAGAAAACATAACATTATTGTAATGTACCGTCCCATTCCGGTTCATACTTGCCGTACCGGGTTATGGGAGACACCCAAAAAAGAGAAGCTGGTGAGGGAATTTGTGTTTATAGCTGCTATAATGCAAGTGAAAACAAGAACTAACTTGTTTCATGGACATTCAACAACATTAAATGCAAATATAAATGTATAAAATGTATACCATGAAGGTTTTTAATAAATTAAAAATTGCAATTGTTGGTTAATTGCTATGGTATAAGAGGAATAAAACACTTTGGTATATAAGAAAAATAATAACTCCACTTCATCACACCACCCTGTTTTGGATTATTTTTCTATAACAGTATGACACAGAGTGTTTTATTTGTTTAATGAATATTGCCTCCGTCTTTTGGTGTATTTATGAATGTATTAGACGTCAGTGACGTAAATGATGATGCCGTGATATTGCCATGGAACCACTAATACTGTCTCAGTGTAAAGCAAACTCAAAACAACAAGCAAATAAAAGATTGGCAGATATCAGCAAATATGTTATAAATAGCCTTTGTATGAACAAAACAAATGTTAAGAAAGAGGACGAGCACTCTCTCAACAGAGACGTGTTGCAGCTCAACTAGTGCCATGTTGCTAACTAGCTAATGTCTCAGCTTGGGCTTTTCACAACAACAGACTTGCTGTCTTGTGAATTATTAGTCATATCTGGTCTTGCATCACGTCTCACAGAGGTTCGTGCCCTGTGGCATTCTGTTAAATACAGTCAATACACGATGCCCATAACTTTTCTCTTATGAAAGACTGAGTGTTAATGAAAATTTTTTATCTGTTCCGTGTTGTTTTTACCTCATACAATAACGGACTTCTCTCTTTGTGTTTTTTTTCTTTGTCTTCTTCTTTCTCTCACTCTATTCTCTCACACTCTTCACATGGTTCTTGAAAGAAGCTCCAGACATTGATATATCATGTATCCTCTATGAGCAAATTGGCTCCGGATTCAAGAGAATACTCACCATTCCAGTTCACCCTTCCAGACCACTGCAGCTCTCCTCCATCTCTCTCTCTCTCTGTCACATTTTAGATTAGATTTGATTTGTAACCAGAGCACATATTTTGCACTCTGTCATGAGCGTAGCCTGGAATTTTATCATTCCAGACCTCATTACCTCGCATGACAATTAATTAATAACCAGAGTGAGGTTTATTCAGTCCACGGTGAGGGTGAGGGAGAGGGAGAGGGAGAGGAGTTGCTTGGATTTGGTCAGAAAGCAACTAATCCATGATGGGTTCCCTGAGGATGATCTTCACTTTAGTTGGAAAAGGTGTGCTAATCGCTATTCCTGATGTCAGGATGCTAATACAATGAATGTAATTAAACTACAGTGACCTCCATGATTATTGGCACACCTTATAACTTTTAGTAAAAAGGGTTAGAAAAAGAAATCCACCTTTTGGTGAAGTCACTTCATCTCACACTGAAAAAAATTAGAAAAATCCAACTTTCAATGGAAATAAATTTATCCAGAGACAAACAAATCCCTCATCAAGAAATAATTATTTTCAGTAAAACCATGTGCCAATATTATTGGCACCCCTGGAAATTATTGTGGACACCTTGTAACTGAAGCATGTTTCCCATTTAAATTGGAGTGTGTAGGAACTTTCAAGCTGTAATCCATGAATTCCTGATTAACTGGGGAACAAATATGAGGTGACACACAGAGGCTAAATTCCTTTAGTCATCCATCAACATGGGAAAGATAAAAGAACACACAAACCAAATGAGATTGAAGTCATCCATCCATCCATTATCTGTAGCCACTTATCCTGTGCAGGGTTGCAGGCAAGCTGGAGCCTATCCCAGCTGACTATGGGCGAGAGGCGGGGTACACCCTGGACAAGTCGCCAGGTCATCACAGGGCAGGTTGAAGTCTCTCTCATCTCATCTCATCTCATCTCATTATCTCTAGCTGCTTTATCCTGTTCTACAGGGTCGCAGGCAAGCTGGAGCCTATCCCAGCTGACTACGGGCGAAAGGCAGGGTACACCCTGGACAAGTCGCCAGGTCATCACAGGGCTGACACATAGACACAGA